>NC_091466.1:11467743-12067743 GCF_027789765.1 Dendropsophus ebraccatus | reverse complement strand
GTTATACTAAATCTTTTCCCATAAAGTTATATATCAATCTGCTCAGCTCCATCTGCTCTATAACGTGATGCTGATAGCTTAGGTAGCATTTTCATGGTGACAGGGTCCCTTTAAGGATTTGGTACCACTTGATGCCAGGAGTAACAGAAACCGTCCACCAGGAGTAACAGAATACCGTCCACCAGACCAATAGATGTGGATCCCAAGTAGTCACCAAGTACCCAATACCGTCCACCAGACCAATAGATGTGGATCCCAAGTAGTCACTAACCAACTGCAGTACCCGTTGCTAAGCAACATACAGCGCCATCTCTGAATACACAACCATGGCAAACGGTCCTACGCGATAATAACCATGAGATCATAGTCCTATAATATAATCAGCAAACAGGTAGAGCGGCATTTCTCTGCCTTTCATGTTCCCCGTCCTCGTGTAGGTGCATCTGTAGGCCGAGGGGAAGACGTTCTCACACCCTGCTCTTCATATAAAAGATCTTTCCCACATGAAAGCATCTAAGGCGTCACCTGGACGTGGGGTCGCTCTGATGCTACGTAACTGAAATATGTTAATATCCCCTCTGAGTAATCTGCTCACAATGGCCCCATTAACGTTGAAGTCACCCACGTAAAAAAGTGGGACGGCCTTTTATTGGGCTGGACCAATATTTCAAAAAAAAAAAAAAAAATCGCCCTGTGATTTTCATTGTTTACGTTTACTGTTTGTTTGACCATCAAAAATTTTACGGAAGTGACTGCAGGTAACCCCAAAAGCCCTTAAAGGGGTGTCTGGTTAGAGAACCCATTGTGTAAGTCTGGGATAAAAGAGAGGGGCCTTCTGTTTAGGATCCTCATCGCTTGGTCAGAATAGAGAACTGACAAGAGCGTCTCAGTCTGGATGACCTACCCTGTCCTGCCTTACTGGTTTACTTGAGTGGTCACTATGTAATACTTAGTTTTCCCTGTGGTGGCGCTGCAGGAACATAGGTGATCGTTGGAGATCTCAGCAGGGGGGAAGCCCTTCTAACAAGTAAATACTGTCCAAAACGAGAACCCCCTTACTGTTACAATCAAAGGTGTTGAGGAGATGAGACACATGAGGGTCCTAGGACTGTAGGGTGGCTCTAGTTTGTCCTGTAATTTCGGATGATCTAGAGAAGTGTTCCCTAATCCAGTCCTCAGGCTCCCCCAACAGGTCGGGACATAGTCAGTACAACACAGGTAAGGGGTATCCTCAGATCATGGCCGGTGTTGGAGCGTCGGACATGGCCGGTGTTGGGGCGTCGGAAATGGCCGGTGTTGGGGCGTCGGACATGGCCGGTGTTGGGGCGTCGGACATGGCCGGTGTTGGCGCATCGGACATGGCCGGTGTTGGGGCATTGGACATGGCCGGTGATGGGGCATCGACTTTGGGAGTAGAATAGATGGTGAGGTGGCCACACTTCTGCATGACTCTCTCCAGTCACTTTATGGAGATCCTTATGGGAATTGGTGGGGCGCCAAACACAGGAACCCCCCCCCCCCCAAGAATTCCTATTGGGATGTAGAGCACTGCCAAGCTTTGGTTAGAAATTTTATAGAAATTTTTAATAATCTTCAACACAACGCCCCATTTCAGTGTTACGTCAGGTGAATCTCCCATTGAGCCGCGACATTCTATGATTGATGGTGATGTTCTACAGCAGACGCGGATGGTCAGATCAAGCGAGAGCCATGGCTTTAGACTGCGGTGATCAGTCGGCTGCAGTCTGTTCTTCATCATCCAAGTAATATCAGAGACAATGAGCTTTTAGCTGGTCTAAAATGACACCCCACAAATGCAAAAAAATCTGTCTCCAGAAATACGTTCCGTAGAGTAGGCTAAGCTGATGTAACACTGCCACCTATAGGCAGATTTAGGAACTGCGGAAATCGACAACACTGGGGAAAGTCACGTCCAGACTGGCACAATGTCTGATCCACAATGTGCGGCAATATTATCGTAAATCCCACCTACGCCATATCGTACGTATAAACCATTGGCCGATACATGTCCCGAAAATTAAATATCTTCTCTCTCCTCTTATTTTTCAGTCTGGCCGCGCTATCAAGTTGTCGGAAACCCAGAGTCCGGGCAATACAACCTGGAAATCACCAACGCCAGCATTTACGATGACGCCAATTTCGAGTGCCAAGCTACCGAGGCCGCCTTGAGATCCAAAGGAGCTAAGCTGACCGTGTTAAGTAGGTTTCCAGAAGTCTTCATTCCGGTGATGGAGCGCTGTCGCCTTTACTGCGGATCAGCGATTCTTAAAGCGTCCGCAGACAAAGAGCGATCGCGTCATTCGGGGGCCGTCAGACATTCGCTGACTGATCTCGGAGGGAGTATTGATCGGCTGAGTTGCGGATTTTTTAGCCGGTCGTTATTGCTTCCATCTAGATAATCTGGCGCCGGATAGATCTGGCTGTTTTTCTGAATCGGCATAAATAGGTATACGAGTGAATGGTCCATGGCCAGGCTCATCCTGAGCTTCCTGATTCATGAACATCAAAAGACTGTATGGTACATTACCAGAGCTGTCCGAGATTGTGATAAATGTGTTGGATGATGTTCTATGGGTGGAAGAACTTGTCTATTCCAAGTGGTTCTGACGCAGCTGAGGTTTTGGCACTTTAGGCTGGGTTCACACTATGTATATTTGAGGCTGTATTTGGTCCTCATGTCAGGTCCTCATAGCAACCAAAACCAGGAGTGGATTGAAAACACAGAAAGGATCTGTTCACATAATGTTGTAATTGAGTGGATGGCCGCCATATAACGGTAAATAACTTCCATTATTTCAATACAACGGCCTTTGTTTTAAAATGACAGCACATATTTGCCATTAAATGACGGCCATCCACTCAATTACAACATTATGTGAACAGATCCTTTCTGTGTTTTCAATCCACTCCTCGTTTTGGTTGCTATACAGCCTCAAACATACAGCCTCAAATATACGTAGTGTGAACATAGCCTTAAAGGGGAACTCCGGCGATAATCTTCTACTTTTAAATCAACTGGTTTCTGAAAATTATACAGATTTGTAATTTACTTCCATTTAAAAATCTCCAGTCGTCCAGTACTTATCAGCTGATGTATGCCCTGCAGGAAGTGGTGTATTTTTTCCAGTCTGACACAGTGCTCTCTGCTGCCACCTCTGTCCATAGCAATAAAAATCCCCATAGAAAACCTCTCCTGCTCTGGACAGTTCCTGACATGGACAGAGGTGGCAGCAGAGAGCACTGTGTCAGACTGGAAAGAAAACAACACTTCCAGTACTTATCAGCTGCTGTATGTCCTGCATGAAGACTGGAGATTTTTTTTAACTAGGAGTAAATTACAAATGTATAAAACATTCTGACACTAGTTGATTTAAAAGAAAAAGATTTTGGCCGGAGTACCCTTTTTAAGAGAAAATTTCTTTGTCTTCTGCTAGTTATTTGGTGCTGAACTGTAATGTTTCTCACACCTAAAATGGGTTTGTGTTTACACAGTGGGTGCAGCTCCCACCCCACCTCACCAGGCCGCCTTGTTCGGTGCAATCCAGAACATGCTGCAGCCTGTGCGGTGACAATTAGCAGTCAGCCAGGCAGCAAGGCTTCCAAGTGCATGCCCTCCCAGGAACAATTTAAAGGATAGAGAGCGCAACAAAGACTCCATTGTCCAAGGTTTCTCCTCTGTGAAATCTCTGGATATTTTTTCCTTTCACCTATTTCAATGTACACAGCTTCCTGCAGCCACAAGTCTTATTACCCACACCTCAATGCTCCATTTGCTGATAATAGAGGGATGCTGTATACTAGCTCTCCGCTTCCACTACACCAGATTCTCCATTCTTTATTATAAAAATGATGTCACTTATATTCTTGTATATAGGAGCAGTATTATAGTAGTTATATTCCTGTATATAGGGGCAGTATTATAGTAGTTATATTCCTGTATATAGGAGCAGTATTATAGTAGTTATATTCCTGTATATAGGAGCAGTATTATAGTAGTTATATTCTTGTGTATAGGGGGCAGTATTATAGTAGTTATATTCCTGTATATAGGAGCAGTATTATAGTAGTTATATTCCTGTATATAGGGGCAGTATTATAGTAGTTATATTCCTGTATATAGGGAGCAGTATTATAGTAGTTATATTCTTGTATATAGGAGGCAGTATTATAGTAGTTATATTCCTGTATATAGGGGCAGTATTATAGTAGTTATATTCTTGTATATAGGGGCAGTATTATAGTAGTTATATTCCTGTATATAGGAGCAGTATTATAGTTATATTCTTGTATATAGGGGCAGTATTATAGTAGTTATATCCCTGTATATAGGAGCAGTATTATAGTAGTTATATTCTTGTATATAGGAGCAGTATTATAGTAGTTATATTCTTGTATATAGGGGCAGTATTATAGTAGTTATAGTCTTGTATATAGGAGCAGTATTATAGTAGTTATATTCTTGTATATAGGAGGCAGTAGTATAGTAGTTATATTCCTGGACATAGGGGGCAGTATTATAGTAGTTATATCCCTGTAAATAGGAACTCAGTCTTAGGGATATACCAATAATAAGGGGATGGGACAGACTGGCCTTAGTTTGCCTTTTCTTATACTGATCTGTATTCTCTGTATTTCCAGTCCCTCCAGAAGATCCTATTATAGAAGATGGCTCAAATGAGATCCTTCTCCGAGCTGGTACCCCAACTAACCTCACCTGCCGAGCTGAAAACGCCAAACCTGCAGCCACCATAGAATGGTTTAGAGATGGGAACCCCCAGGAAGGTGCTGTCACCAGTACGGTGAGTACTCACTAAGGACCCTGCCCGGCTCTGTACTCTATGGGCTGCGTCTTCCCTGATGGACGCTTTTGTTCTCCTTCACAAACTTCTGCCCTATCGGTTTGATTCCGCCCTGTGGCAGAGACGCCAACCCCGGAAAGCACAGGAGATTTTGATCTGTACGGCAGAGCCGACATAAAAGGTCTTTGTGGAAGTATCTGTCTTCAGTTCTTCCAAAGAGAGACATCTGAGGTGACCAGAGCCGTATTGCTGATCCCTGCAACAATACCTTCTATATCCGACAGAAAACCACGGCCGAGGAAAGCTCCATCACGCCTTCCTCATCAGGGCAGAGAACGTACATTATAGGCCCATAGAACTGTATATAATAAAGCTGTTTATATATATATATATATATATATAGAAATAGATGAAGAATGTCCATTACTACCAATCCCCCCCAACCACCACCCACCCATGACCGAATCACAGCTATAAAAGAGAAAGGTCAATGCTGACCATCGACTGCTAACATGGGCGCTGGAAACCGGTGTAAATCATCCCCCGAGGAAGCTCAGCTATTAAAGTCCAGCATCATTAATACACTTCATACATCTGACAGCTGTGAAGACGTCCACCACCACCGCTCCCCACCCATGACCGAATCACTGAAATATAACTAAAAGGTCAATACCGACCGTCCACCGCTAACACCAGCACTGGCAACCAGCGTCAATCTTCCCCTGAGAAAGCCGGGATATTAAAGTCGAGCATCATTAATACCCTTCATACACTTGACAGATGCTTTAGTATCGTTAACCGCTTTGGCTCGGCAGTAGCCAGGACGTATAGATGGGCTCCGGACGGCCGTCGCTATACGTTGCCGATGAATCTGTAACCTGTTTTGTAGTGAGGCACACAGTAAGACTGCCATAAATCACAGGTGTCAGTGGTCAGGAGGAGGTATAATAACCTCGGCGTAGGGCTGGTCTCACGGAGGGGCAGATCTCGACAGCTTCTAATAAGCCAAATAAATCAGAGCATCCCCGCTCAAATTAAATGTCTATTTCTGCTTGTGTATATTGTAATATATCATTGGCCGACGCGTTTCAAGAGCTCATCCTTCACCCAAGGCAGATTTCCATCCATGCGTGAAACACAGCAAATAGTGATATGTTTGGTGTTTTTTTGTAAAAGGAATAATTTATTGACATTGAAGATTTTTCGTTAGTCTTTTGCATGTTGGGACAGGAAGTACTTAAAGGGATTGTTTACTAAAATATGTTTTCCTTTAAATCAACTGGGGTCAGAAAGTGACAGAGATTTGTAATTTACTTCTATTTTAAATCTTCCAGTACTTATCAGCTGCTGTATGTCTTGCACAAAGTGGTGTATTCTTTCCAGTCTGACACAGTGCTCTCTGCTGCCACCTCTGTCCATGTCAGGAACTGTTCAGAGCAGGAGAGGTTTTCTATGGGGATTTGCTACTGTTCTGGACAGTTCCTGACATGGACAGAAGTGGCAGCAGAGAGCACCGTGTCAGACTACACCACTTCCTGCAGGACATACAGCAGCTGATAAGTACTGCAAGACTTGAGATTTTTTAAAAGAAGTAAATAAAAAATCTCTGGCACTTGCTGGGACCAGTTGATTTGAAAGAAAAAAAAATTCTGAACTACCCCTTTAAAGGCAACGTTACATTGAACATGCAATCCTGTCTAGGGGTATCACGGTACAGAGTACAAGAAGCTAAACAAATTCTAGTTTTGTAGGATATTTAGTATGACTTGTATTGTATTTAGTGATATTCTTGCTTTTTTTATGGTTATGAGTCCAGTGGGCGGTCCTACACAGTGATGGACAGTTGTATCTATAGCGATGGAAGTCAATCACTGATTAGGACCGCCCACTGGACTCACAACTGTACACGAATAAAACAGACACTGTTCTAAACATACATTTTCCCACAATGCAATATATCAATCTGCTCAACTCCTTCATCCCTACAGCCTTATGCTGGTAGACACCTTGTTCAACGTGACCGGTTCCCTTTGAACAACAATGAACTGGCGGTAATATTGGTGCTGGATATGTCCGCCAAAGTGGCTTGATAGATATTTGCGTGAAAAGTTATTTTATTTATCTACTGCTATACGAATGCTATAGGACGACGTGTCCTTGTCCAACGTGTTTCAGGTACAGAACCTTCATCATAGTCACATTCTTTTCCAAACGCATTAGTCAGTGATGGGATTTTTATTTCGATGTGTAATAATGAAGGTATTTTAATGTAATGACATTTTGCCGCAGATGGTCTTTATTTTGAATGCTGGGACTAATAGTACGACAGATTGGAAGGCGTTGTGTAGAGGATGTTATCATAAAACACTTAGAACAGTTGCATTATCCTTGATTTCTCTCCACAGACGGTGTTGTCGGATGGAAAACGCGAGACCACAACCAGCTTCCTGCTGATCGTCCCCACAGACCAAGACATTGGCCGCATATTTACCTGTAAGACTTCGAATTACGCCATCCCAAGTGGAAAGGAGACCTCGGTCAAACTGGACGTTCACCGTAAGTCCACCATAAATTTGCTTCTCTTTGTTTATTTCCCCGCTCTTGGTCTATTTCAATTATATTCCTATCTGGGAATGATGGATGCCCGTCCCTCTCTGGCTTTCTTTGCTGATGGTGGTGGTCCAGGAACCAAAAACATCAGTTTACGGAACTCCTATTGACTTTTATGGGACCTGTGTGAACAGTATAGCCCCGTTTCTGTAACCCTTGAAGCTAGCATGGTTCCGGCTATTTTAGGCTTTCAGGGGATTTTAGGGATTCCTCAAGCGGAATCCACCAAAAGAATAAACCCATCCATTCTTTGGGTGGAACGTGGATTCCGACCAGAATCCATATGGAAATTTCTGCCGTGTGCACTAATGCGCGGAAATACAATAGAAAACAATGGGAGCCAAGACTGCTCATTTTTTACGGGCGGAATTTCGAGCGGATTCAGCGCACATTTTGATGTGGAATCCGCTCGAGATTCTGCAAAAATTGCTCGGTGTGCACATACCCTTATGGTGGATCTTGCGGATAGGTGATCAATGTCCCAAATGGGAAGGGAACACTCTTATAAATAGCTGATTTAAAGGGGAACTATTAGCAGGTTGGACGAATCCAACCTGCTGATAGCCCCCTATAGGTATGTCTCTTACCTTCCTCCTCAGGGCCAGTCCTGCACTGTTAGCGTAATCTTTGGCCGGGAGCACTGTCCCGTCCCTACAGCGTCATGGGGGCGGGCTGCTCCATGGATGGATGATGCTGTGGGGGTTGTACAGTGCTCCCGGCCAAAGATTACGCTGACTAAGAGTACTATTAAACGGAATGATAATCGGCCGAATTGGCCCTATCCGGCCGATTATCGTTCCGTGTAATAAACACAACAATCAGCCGATGACAACGATCATCGGCTGACCATTGATATAGGTTGGGACCTATAATTGTCGGGTACTGACTGGCCGGCGGCTGACGATTTGCAAAGTGCATACATTACCTATCCTTGGTCCAGGGCTCCCCTTGCGCTCTTCTTCTCCCCAGGTCCCACGCGCTGCAGCTTCAGAGCGGCCTGTCTTAGATGACAGGCCGCTCAGCCAATCACTGGCCGGGACTGCTGTGGCCTGTGATTGGCTGAGCGGCCAGTCTGCTAAGGGCCCTATTCCACAGTAACGATAATCGGCCGAATCGGCCCCATTTGGCCCGATTCGGCCGATTATCGTTTGGTGAAATAGAGAGAACGATCAGCCGATGATCGTGTCATCGGCTGATCGTTCATTTAGGGCCAGACCTAAAATCATTGTTCCCCCACCGCGCATCGCTACGGTTGAAAAGCGGTGCGCGGCGGGCGACTGACGATTTGACAGCAGCAGCATCATCATCATACATTACCTGTCAGGTCCGCGCTGTCTTCATCCCAGGGTCCCGCGCGCTCTATCTTCTGAATGGCCGGTCAGCTGACAGGCCACACTCAGCCAATCACAGGCCGCGGCGGTCCCGGCCTGTGATTGGCTGAGCGCTCCGTTAGCTGACCGGCCATTCAGAAGATAGAGCGCGCGGGACCCGGGGATGAAGACAGCGCGGAGAAGACCTGACAGGTAATGTATGCTGCTGCAAGGGCTGCAAGGACATCGGTAACGATGTCCTTGCAGCCCTCGCTCAACGATCATCGGGCCGTGCAATAGGCCCAGTAAACGAGCGGCAATCTAGCAGATCGCCGCTCGTTTACATCGTTGATCGGGCCCTCCTCGGCCCGTGGAATAGGACCCTAAGACAGGCCGCTCTGAAGCTGCAGCGCTTGGGACCCGGGGAGAAGCACAGAAGAGGAGGAGCCCTGCAGCCTGGATAGGTATTGTATGCCGTTCAAGCAAGGGCTGCAAGGACATGGGTAACAGTGTCCATGCAGCCCTTGTTAAATGATTATCGGGCCATGTAATAGGCCCAGTAAACGAGCAACGATCTGGCAGATTGGCTCTCGTTCACAGTTATTATCAGGCCCCCATCGAGCCATGTAATAGTACCCTAACTGTGCAGGACCAGCGTCGAGGAGGAAGGTAAGATACAAAAGTAAAGCCTAGTAATACCTATTGGAATATATATTGGACCAATATCCTTGTGTACTTCTTCTCTGTATCTGAGTGTTTGCTTTTGTTTTCCTTCATAGTAAGCGAGCCGTCTACTCTCCCCCCCCCCATACTCCACCCCCCCCCCCCACCTCCCGCTGATGGACACCGATGACTGTGCAAGTCTGCATTTGCATAGATGTATGGCTGTGAGACTTAAAAGACAATTTACTTAATAGCATTTATCTAACCTAGGCTTATTTCCCATGCACGCCGCCCGACGCCAAATGAATTTAGATGAGGCAAGAGAGACAATCCATCTCTGTGATGGTGATTTAAGATATTCTCAGCTATTTATCGCTGGCGGATAGAAAGGCCGGGCTGCAATCTGCACCGATCTGTCAGTCACAGCAGCCCCCGGCGCCTGCCGCCACCTCGTACACCTGTACTGTATGGGCACACGTCTCTGAGGGAAGATGGGGGGTACATGCCAGATCCAGAGGAGTCACTCGCCAGCAGGGACACTGGTTGCTAGGCAGCCACATAAGCTGGTGATTGTGGAAATCATCCATTAATGACTTCATAACTAATAACCACAGAAATACTGCTGGCCTCCATTATGTGAATTATATCCTCACATATCATTCACAGACGACGTAGAATAACATAAAACCGAGTCACTATGTACATACATTACATTACTGATCCTGAGTTACATGCTGTATTATACTCCAGAGCTGCACTCACTATTCTGCTGGTGGGGTCACTGTGTCCATTCATTACATTATTGATCCTGAGTTCCATCCTGTATTATACTCCAGAGCTGCACTCGCTATTCTGCTGGTGGGGTCACTGTGTACATACATTACATTACTGATCTTGAGTTACATGCTGTATTATACTCCAGAGCTGCACTCACTATTCTGCTGGTGGGGTCACTGTGTACATAAATTACATTACTGATCCTGAGTTACATCCTGTATTATACTCCAAAGCTGCACTCACTATTCTGCTGGTGGGGTCACTGTGTACATACATTACATTACTTATCCTGTACCGATCCTGAGTTACATCTGTATTATACTCCAGAGCTGCGCTCACTATTCTGCTGGTTGGGTCACTGTGTACATAAATTACTGATCCTGAGTTACATCCTGTATTATAATCCAGCTTTATCCCTCCCTCCCTGGGCGATTATGCTCTTTGTAGTCATGTTTTCATCTTTTAACCCTTTCTTTTCTCCACAGATCCGCCCACTGTCACCCTTTCTATCCACCCCCAAACAGTACAAGAGGGTGAGCGGGTGCGGTTCACCTGCATGGCCACTGCTAACCCCGCCATTAAAGGTTACAGGTCAGTATATCAAACATACAGTACATGGATTTCATTTCCTTGTCCAATATTTATCAGTGAATAAAGTTAAAAAATAAAATAATTCCCACCACTGTCATGACTCCCCCCCCCCCCAATTATAAGTTCTATACATCTAGGAAATATTCGTCCATCATTCATTTACTAATGGCCGAGTTGTGTTTCCTCTGCTGAGATGTAATAGCTGGAGCCGGGTACTGCCAACTGGCCTCACTGCCAACAGCGTCTGCGCCATATTGAATAAACTGCAGTACTAGAGACTCTTGCGCACTGGACTCATCAGAAAAATCAGGAGGCGACTGACTGACCTCAATGCCAGGAAATTTGCATCTTTACGTATAAGATGTAAGGTTAGATTCTTAAAGATGGCGGCATTGTCATGCGATGGCGTCCTCTTCTGTCTATCAAGCTGCTAGCCATTACAGAAGTTGTGTCCCAGACTTAAAGGCTTCACTTCCCTACATAGCTCAGAAAGCTGTGTGACAACTTCTAGGGGGGCTGCAATGGTGTCCAATTTGGTTGTCACCCTGCTTGGGTGGTTAGGAAGAGTATAACAAAACCAGTATGGACTCCATTGCTCTGCCTAACTAAATTGGTGCACCAATCTGTGTATTACTGACATCATTCTGCTCAGCCGTTCTCCTAATATGCAGGAGAATAGGATTCTTGCCACACCCCTCTCCAGCTGCTGATTGAAAGTTGACTGTCTATACACAGCATGGATAAATAACTGCCAATAAGCAGCTGGTGGGCGGAGTTTTCAGCTTCTCATGAATATCTAGGACTACTGAGCATGTGCACATAATGTAAAAGACTACTTATTGTCCATGTTATTGAGGCGGAGATCTCTGGATCAGCTGCACAGAACAATGTAAGTGATACATCATTCGGCTCAGCTTCTCTGTCACTAGTTTATGTTACCCTGAGATAGGACACCATAATCCTACTGACAGAGTCTCTTAAGCTGACAACATCTACTAGGGCTGTAATGGTGGCCACATTGGATGTTACTCAGCTTTCCCACTAAGCAGAATGCTCACCCACTTGACAGACATGGGGAGTGTTCAATTTAAAGGTGAGATCCCTTTAACCTTCTCCCAGGCTTCCCGGCGGCCCAGGCCTTCAATCCACCATCTGAATACACAGCGGCAAGTGTAGCAGAGGCGAGAGCCCTACACGTCCATTAAACACCTTATCTGAGGAATTTAATGCCTTTTTATTTTACGATCCTGTTTACTGCCAACTGCTTCTGTTTTACAATCATGCATATTTAACCGAACGGGTGTATTAATGTTTTATTTATCGCTGCCTTCAAGAGCGCCTGTTATCCTCGCTGTTTGTGTAGTGTGGGCAATAAGTGGAGACGGGCTCCGCGCTGGAGCGGCGGGGGGAGAAGGAATCCTGCCAGCTCATACACCGCTTAACTATGCCCCGAATTACAGTTCAAACATCTTAAAGGGACGGGTGGATTCCAGATTATTGGACGTTATTCCAAATGGCTTCTTAATTGTTGCCCATTGAAAATATGAGGCTGGCGAAGGATAGGGCCAATGTAGTACTATATGTCAAAGATGTAAAAATACACCATCATGCTCGGAGAAGCTGTGAGCCAGATACAGACTACTGCTCTATGTCACACAAGGAAGGAGCCCCAGTTAAAGTCTATGGAGATTTATCAAACATGGTATAAAGTGAAACTGGCTCAGTTGCCCCTAGCAACCAATCAGATTCCACCTTTCATTTCCCAAAGAATCTGTGAGGAATGAAAGGTGGAATCTGATTGGTTGCTAGGGGCAACTGGGCCAGTCTCACTTTACACCATGTTCGATAAATCTCCCCTTATGTCTGACTTTCCTCTATCATGGTGCAAACTGTAAGGGTCCTATTACACGGCCCGATAATCGTTTAGCAAGGGCTGCACAGACATAGTTAGCGATATCCGTGAAGCCCTTGCCCAAACAGTATATATATTACCCCTCCGTGTTCTGGCCGATTATCGCCCCATGGCTGACGATTGAACAAAAAGTTGATACATTAACCCTCCACGTTGCCGGTCTTTGTAGGAACATGGAGGTGCAATGTATTAACTGTTCAGTCGTGAGCGGCTGATGATTTTAGGTCTGGACCTAAGAAAACGATCAGCTGATGATCGTTTCATCGGCTGATCGTTGTCTCTATTACACGCAGAGATAATCAGCCCAATCCAGCCGATTATTGCTCCGCGTAACAGGGCCCTAAGATACTGTATCCATCCGGTTGCATATGACAGGTCTCATTGTTTGTAAATGTCACTGTACTATCTTTAATAATCGTTTTTTTTCCCGTAGGTGGGCCAAAGGCGGCGTGATCATTGAGGCGGCAAGGGACAGCTCGTATGAGACACAAGTGGATTATACTTTTTTCACCGAGCCGGTCTCATGTGAAGTACACAATGAGGTCGGAAGCACTAACGTCAGCACTCTGGTGGATGTTCAGTGTAAGTAGTGGGCACACTGCTGGGGAATTACTGGTCTGGCCTAAGGGCCCTATTACACGGAGCAATAATCAGCCGATTATCACTCAGTCTCATAGAGACAACGATCCACCAATGAGGCCCAGACCTAAAATGATCAGCCGCTGACCAAACATCGCACAATAGCTGATGATTGCCCAAACAGTAAACACTTCACCTGTCCACACTCCCGATCTTCTCTTCACTTTGTATGCCTCCCGGCACCACGGCCAGTGATTGGATGAGCGGCTTGGTAGCTCAGACAGGCACTCTGAAACTGCAGCACATGGTGCTGGGAGGCAAAGTGAAGAGAAGATCAGGAGTGTGGACAAGTTTGGGCAAAGGCTGCATGGACATCGCTAAGAATATCCGTGCAGCCCATGGTAAACGTTAATCGGGCCGCAAGGCTAGTTTACAATATTGATTGGGCCTTCATTGGCCCGTCTAATAGAACCCTTGGTCACCCCTGTCTGTAATATTAAAGGAGGCAGAGGCAAACTTCCACAGCCTAAGGCTGCATTCACGCACCCCATAAAATTGCCCAAGGTCACGGATCCACATTCCCTGCTCACGATGGTCGACCTAAGGTGTATGGGACTCTTCTGACCAGACACCGACAGACAGAGATTTTCTGACCCCTTTATTCAGAGAGCGCTCTCTGGCTACGGCTTACCAATCACCCCCCATAGAGAACACGAGAACGCTCCTGTGTATGGGGAGGCTGGGCGGTGGAAGGCAGAGATAACTGACGGCCGGCAGTTGTTGAAGGTGTATGGGGACCTTATAAGGCCCTATAGAATGTGTAGCTACTGCTCTTCTTCAATATACAGTATTAAGTACAGTATTTATGTAGCAGTGAAATTATAGAATCAGGGATTTGATCAAATTACTAAGGTATTTGATCAAATCCCGGGAAATGATGGATTGACCGCGCCGTTCCATCATTTCCCTAGGGAATTGATCAAATCATTGACCCCTTTCAGGGAAATTATGAAACAAACTCTATAATTTCCCCTGCGACATAAAATTCACGTACCGTGTTGCATCTCTGCTCCCCGTTACGCTTGTTTCCCCTGCTCCCCCAGCCTGTCCACTCCGCTCCCTGCCGCCATCACGCCTGACGGTAGGTGTGCCGCTCTGCTCCCTGTCCGCCTCCGGTCTCACCCGCCCCGCGTCTAACCCCTCCTGTCCCATCCGCTCTGTTCCCCGTCCCTGCCCCAATGCCGTATGCCTGCCAGCAGGTGTATCGCTCTGCTCCCCCATCCACCTCTGCCTCCATATGCCATATGCACGGTATCTATGTACTGCTATATACAATAGAGGGGGCTGATGTACACATGGTGATGCACACGACTGGTGCAAATAAGTGGCACGGCTCTGATGTAAAGCTGCAGATATAATTAGAGCGGTCAAGAAAGCGTGTTATCATTCCACTTTCCCTGTCAATCATCCGGCGCGGCCTAACACGGCTGGAGCCATTTGTGAATGGCATCCTCATTTGCATGACAATAATCGCTCTTTACCCCGGTGAGAATCTATTTATTTATCTGCCTCAAACAGAATCAATTTTCTGCTTATTGCTCAGACATGACGGACATTGTCCTTGCACATCCCTGGTGATTTGCCATTGGTCTAGCCGAGCTGGAAACTCGATGACGCCATATTTAATTAGTTTTTTTTTTATTAGTAGATTAACCCCGTTGAAACATTACGAGGCTGCAATAACCTCTAAAACCTTGGTCACCTGCCTATTTGGTACATTAAATGTTGTCACTGCTCTGGGCGGATCGGGCAACCATGAGACCAGAAACTATCCTGCACGAAATCCCGGACTGTCACTGTCTACTGTACGGCATATTACTAGGCAGGGCCTTCTCATCCATTGGGTCCCGCACCTGCTTAGGGAAAAGGGAAGGGAAATATGGTCCCTTTCCTTTGCTTAGAAGAGTTTAGACCCTTCAACGATAACTTCAACGATAATGATGGTCTTGTGGCCGTTGCTCGAGCAGCAACAGAATGCTCAGGGCCGCTTGTAAACAAGCATTGATCAGTGATCAGCACCTTCACAAGGCTCAATCGGTTGGGCAGCCCTTTTCTGCCAATAGTCGCCCCATGTCCATACTCCCAAAGGTGCCAGCACAAGGCTACTTTACTGTAGTCCCCGGTTCCTGGGGTTGTTCAGTGTAAATCCCTCTAAGACCCCTCCCTGCCTGAGTTGTCAGGTAGCCCATGCTCTCCTTCTGGAGGTCAGAAGAAAGAGAAAGTGCTTTTTTTGGGGGGGGGGGGGGGGGGGACTGTTTAAAGAAAAAAAAGTTTAATTCAGTTACATTAGAAAATGCATTCCTTATTCTTTTGAAGACAGTGAGGGAATCCATCTCTCTGGTGATACGCTTTTGATTTATAATGTTCTCTCGCTTTGGTACTATGGAAGGGCATGAATAAGTAATGCTCAATACCCCTGACATAGGACGGGGAGTTCTATTTTAAGAGCTTGCCTGAGCGAGTTCTTCACTTGATGTGAACGCCTGGGGACCCCCATTAATGATGCGAATGCTTCTCTCGACAGTTGCCCCCAGAATTGTTGTCGAGCCCAAGCCTACAACAACGGACATGGGCTCCGACGTGACCCTGACCTGTATCTGGACAGGAAATCCTCCGCTTACTCTGACGTGGACCAAGAAAGGATCAAATATGGTGAGTAGTTAGGGGTAGAATGACCTGAAGCAAATGAAAAACCACAGCACTGAGTATTTTGAGGGATAACTTTGTTAACCAGTAACATGTATGGATAGTATATGATGAAGGCAATGTCCTGATGTCAGTGACCCGTCTGCTCCTTGGATGATCCTTGTTACGACAGGGCTGTATCAGAAGTATCATAATTTTAGGAAAGGAATGGAGGCAAATGGAATATTATGGTCTGAGCATGGAAGGTACAAGCACTTAGGAGAGTATTTCAGCACTGATCTTAAAGGGGTAGTTCATCCCCCCAAAAAATCTTTAAAATCAACAGGTCCCAGCAAGTGCCAGAGACTTGTAATTTACTTCTAATAGAAAATATCAAATCTTCCAATACTTATCAGCGGCTGTATGTCCATCAGGAAGTGGTGTATTCTTTCCAGTCTGACACAGTGCTCTCTGCCACAGTGCTCTCTGTCCATGGCAGGAACTGTCCAGAGCAGCAGCAAATCCCCATAGAAAACCTGTTCTGCTCTCCAGAATGGAGAGAATACAACACTTCCTGTAGGACAAACAGAAGCTGATAAGTACTGGAAGACTGGAGATTTTTTTTTAATAGTAGTAAATTACAAATTTTTGGCACTTTCTGGCACAAGTTGATTTGGTGAACCACCTTAAAGTGATACTGTCACCCCCTTTCTGGACTTTTGTACACCACTGTTAAACCTAAATTCAGCAGTTTTCATACCTTACTTTAAAATATATTTCTTGGTGCTTGGTCCAGTGAAAAATACTTTTTATCATTGGTGGATTGTGACACCTGGGTGGGGCTTCATGACTGCTGCGCCACTTCACCCCGCCTACACTGGTAGCATAGGCCCCACCCCTCTGTGACATCATCCTATATAGGCCCCTTTCCTATGGCGTCTAGGCCCGGCCCCGTGAACGCCCATTGGAATTGAAATGGGACGACCTAGAGGGGGTGGGGCCTAGACCTCTAGGCCACCCATTCCAACCGGGGGCATTGGACGCCATTGGAAAGGGGGTGATTACTTTGCCATCACCTCACGGGATAGAAATACCTGTTTATGCCAGGCAGAGACCTCTCCACCCATGCGATGGAGTTAGTGGGCATTAGACAGGGATCAGGTTATGACTCGAAGAAGACAAAGGAGACTAATGGGAGATTACGGACTGATCCTAGAAGGTGCAAGTTCCCAGAAGCACAGAGTATTTCAGTACAGATCTTGAGGGATGTTATTCAGTCACACGGCCAATGGAAAAACACAAATTATAAGCTGTAAAATGAAAGGACACGTGATATAAAGTCTCCAAGACAAACACTATCTCTTGTTTGCAGGTTTTAAGCAACAGTAACCAACTATTCCTGAAGTCTGTGAGCCAGGAAGATGCGGGGCAGTACGTATGTAAGGCCATTGTTCCCCGGATCGGCGTTGGAGAGAAGGAGGTCACGCTATTCGTCAATGGTGAGTTCCTTTACCATTTATGAGCGAGGACCTGAGCGACTCCGAGTGGTTGCTATGGATATATTGCGGAACAGTGCAATGTATCAACCGTCCTTAGATCACTCGAGTGTTTAGCTCAAGGCCAGGCTGACTTACTGCCGAGGAGCGGATAGCCTTCATACTACAAAAACCACACTTTCCTCTATCTCTGTCTGCAATAATCCAATTTTTGTAAGAATGAACACCGTTAAAGGAATTGTTCACCAAAAAAAAAAAAAATTCTTTGAAATCAATTTTTTTTAATTTGTAATTTACTTTTATTAAAAAATCTCCAGTCTTGCAGTACTTATCAGCTGCTGTATATCCTGCAGGAAGTGGTGTATATTCTTTCCAGTCTGACACTGTGCTCTCTGCTGCCACCTCTGTCCATGTTAGGAACTGTCCAGAGCAGTAGCAAATCCCCATAGAAAATCTCTCCTGCTCTCCAGACTGTTCCTGCAACCCCGCTAAGCTAAAAGTATATACAGTGACTATAAAAAGGGGGCCCACTAATTGCTGCCGAAAAGAAACGTCCCAAAATGATCTGGCTGGTGCCCCCCCCAAACAGTGACCTCTCCTGAGAACCAGCGGAGTGAGGAAAGAAAGCAGCAAAGTACAGGAAAGGCAGCATCCATCAGCGTAATATCCGCTTCAGCTAAACCGGCACCAGCAAATTACACGGAGAGATAAAACCCAGCAGATTGGGCGATAAAACAAAGAAGGATATAAAACAAATAGTGCATATTACGCCTAATGTGGTAAGAAATTCGGCAGCATTGCATTAATTCCCCCTGATGAGATAATCGGTATAACGTCGTCCTAATCTGTCTGACAAAGATGTTTGTCTACCAGAGGATAGCCTTAAAGGGAACCTTCCACTTATGTTCTACCTAGCAAGAAAATCTCATAGAAGCATTAACTTCAAGTGTGAATAATGCCCCAAGGTGTATAGAAATTTAGGCAACCTTAAAGGGGTATTCCAAGAAAATCAACTTTTTCCCTTTCTACAGGACATCTGTACTCCCCCCCCTTCCCAACCCCAGGGTCTCCGTATAAGGCCCCCAGCTTCTGTATTATGAACAGTCGCGGCTACGGCATGTGACCTGCGACTCTATTCGTTCCTATGGAGTGACCGAAATAGCAGAGCACAGTGCCCTTCCGGAGTATTCGTCTCTTTCCATTGCTCCATACGAATAGAGCCGCAGGTCACGGGCACTACTCATGATACAGAGATCGGTGGTGGGTATAGAGGTCGGACCCCCCGCAATCTCCTATTTTTCCTGTACCCTGTGGATAGGGGAAAAGTTGATTTCCTTGGAATACCTCTCTAAATGAGAACTCCGCCCACAACTAAAAATCTAAGGCAGGCAGGGGGGAACATAATAAAGAATAGATACTTACCTGTCCCTGTGCCCCCTGCAGCGCCGCATCTCCAATCTTCAGCCCCCGCATCACAGTGACCCGGGTTTAGAAATGCCAGCTCAACCCATCAATGATTAAGGTGGGATACCGCTGCAGTCACTGACTAGCTGAGCAGGTACGTTTCCCCTGACGTAGCAGGAAGCTTGGCTGTTAGAGACATAGTGACATGGCTCTGCAAGAGCGGGGGGATGGGTAAGTATACATTCTTTATTATGTTACCCCCACCCCTGCCTGCACCAGAGTTTTAGTTGTGTCCAGAGTTCTCCTTTAAGCTAGATAAGTCATAACCTCCATGAGTCACTGTGATTAAAACTTGCCGCGTTCCTTAAGATATTGATAAATCAGCATCATTGTATCGTAATTAAAGGATAACTGCAGCTATAACAGTGATGGTCAAAATCATAATCTTTTCATCTTTCTTTAAGGTCCTCCGATGATCACTAGTGAGGGAGTGCAGTATGCAGTGCGAGGTGGAGTGGGGAAAGTGGAGTGTTTTATTGGAAGCACCCCACCTCCTGACCGGATTGTAAGTACATGTTTTTTCCCCACCCTTATTTCCCTGTTTCCATGTGTGCCCCTTTAAATTAGAAATGTACAAATCTTATGATCGATGAGCTATATAATTGCCAACTATAAAGACTCAAATAGTAGTCTGAACACATGACCTTTGGGATAAGGGTCAGCGAGTGTAGGATCGGGATGTAATAACACCTGGGGCTGCGTTACATACGCGCCCGATATCGCTTTATTAGAAATTTATTTACTGTCTTGAATGGCAATAAATTTAAACAGAGAGCCGCCATCTTGAACTATTCTGCACCGGCACACTTCAGTTACGCAATTCCAGGTCTGAACTCTACATGATTAAAGTTTCGACCACCCTTGGAGAATAGGGAATATATTGCAATTATTTCTTTTATGGGCTGCGCTCCGCTGATGAATGATTACTCCAATAATCACATCTTGCTGAAGAGACAACGACCCGGCACCGTTCCACGTTCCATAACCTGGAGCAATCTCCTTAGCAATGGCGCCACCTATCTGGCTCTTGCTGTAGCACAGTCCCCTGGTTCCTCATTTTTTATCTCACATTAAAGAGTGAGGGCCGTACAGAATAAACATGTGGAGGTTTCAGAAGTCAGAGCCCTGGCATCGATGAAGGCAATGGTCGGTCCCACCTCTCCGCTTATATATGTCTTTTTGCATTAATTAAAGTGCAAATTTGTGCTGGATTCACAGCTGCCTCACCACAGAGTCCCGGGGGAGACGCGTTCTCCAAACAGCATCCACTGCGGCTGAAATCATTTTATCACGGCTTACAAAATGAAGTGTTTAGCAGAGGAAGCGACTGAGAATTCATTATAGGCTTTTCAGTGATTTGGATTTTCCAGTTAACTATTACAGATCTGCCGAGCTATGGAGGGAAATTTCCACGTCTCCCAAGGCAGCTCTATTAGAGAGGCCATTTAACCTGCGGTTACTGAATTATTAGCAAAGTATCGTAGCCTTACACCTTGTCAGCGCCTACATTAAGAAAAATGACTCCCAGTAAGTCACCAACAAGAAGTTCTGAACACAACATTTCAATATAGGTCGTAACCCGACCCAAGGTGCTGACATTGTGCAGTAGGTGGTCGTACACTAGTGAGCATCTTATGGGCGATACTCCTCAATACCAATTTTACTACTGTAATGAAGAGTCAAGGAGGAGTGGTGGTGTAATGCTCGTGCCGTACTCCTCCCTCCTCCGTATAAATATTCTGTGCTGCCCAGCCTCCCTGCATACTCGTGCCATCTTCCCGGTTTGTGCATACCCGGTGATGTCAACGATGATGGCAAGTGCAGAAGGCGCGTGTGCGGACCAGCAAGATGGCGCAAGCGTGCTACACCCCCACTTCCCTTTGGCTCTTCATTACAGTAGGAGAAATGATACTGTGCAGCATCACTTCAGATTACCTAAAAAGTAATTATTTTTTATGATTTTCCCAGGAAGGCTCCAGAAGAGTTGAAATGCAGGGAATACACTGTAATTGAAGTCCCCCGTCACAACCGATGCATGACCCCCCCCCCCCCTGACTTTGTTTATGACTCCTCCGGCATAAGTTCCATAGGGTTGTAAACCTGTGACGTTGTGATCATAAATCCGGGAATCCTCATTATTTTTTTTTTTAACTTGTGCACATTCCCCAAGGAATAGTATGACTGCCGGTTTTACACACCCTCACTGCCATATAAAGATGGAACTTTACGTTTAATAGACAACGGTTTTATATCTTTCCTCTCTTAATTGATTTCTTGGAAACTATAGGCCTGGGCATGGAAGGAGAAATATCTAGAGAGTGGAACCATGGATAGGTACACCGTGGAAAGGACTAAAACAGAAAATGGGGTTCGGTCCATCCTCACGATCAACAACGTTATAGAGACAGACTTTCAGACCAGCTACAACTGCACAGCATGGAACACCTTTGGATCAGGAACAGCCATCATCAAGCTTGTAGAGAAAGGTATGGCTAAATCCTAGAGGTTGATCACAGGTGTTCTTTCCTACTGTTCGTACCATAGAAGCCATGTTCTAAGCCATGAGATAGATGTCTTATTGTGGGTTTTATGTTGTCTTCGAGCACTAGAATGGGCAGCACACTAGGGGCAATCCAAAGGAATTCTCTGTAGACAAGTCCTAAGAAAGTCTTCAAACCATTGCCTTCAACTACGGTTTCCTTTTTCAGAAGTGGTACCAGTCGGAATCATTGCTGGGGCAACTATCGGAGCCGGGATTCTGGTCATTATCTTCTTTGTCTTCTTCATTTTCTTCCTCTACCGACGTCGTAAAGGCAGTGAGTACCAGCGTTAAAGTCTTTTGACAAATGTATGAGAGGCTTGCAGCTTTCCCAGCGGAGCCAATTAAGAGGCTATGCCATAGTTTGTGATAAGTGATGTATCCAATGACTGCACAGTTGCTCGGCTGCGTGTACGAGAGGAGACAGCACAATGCTTGAATACTGAGATTCTGCTAAGATGCTATGTCAGTTCTTGCAGAGATGTTCTTGGTGAGATCGTATGTCAAGATGAGTAACCCAAGATGGCCACATAGCAAATAACAGCTCATAGTTCAACAGAACTTAGTTAATTAAAATGAAAGTAACTTTACTTTGTACTTTCGGACAGACATACTTTATGTTTAGAAATACACTTTTCATGAGCAGCTACAGCCGATTATTGCTCTACGTAATAGAGACAACAATCAGCCAATGACAAAGATGGACCTAAAATCATTGGCCATCGACTACGCATTGCTACATGTAATGGCGATGCGCGGCACAAAGACGACTAATGATTGAATACACTGTTAATACGTTACCTCTCCACACTCCCGATCTTCTCCTGTCCTCTGCTTGATTCCTTGCGTGCACAATGCAGCTACTCTGAACTGACAGGCTGCTCAGCCAATCAATGGCCGGGACCACCGCGGGATCAGCTCAGGGAAGCAGCAGCAAGCAGTGCCGGGAAGCAGGCAGAGGACAGGAGAAGGCCGGAAGGGTGGAGAGGTAACGTATTAACAGTTTAGGCCAAGGGCTGCATGGACATCACTAACTATGTCCATGCAGCCCTTGCTAAACGATCATTGTAATAGGCAGATCTAACAGATCGCGTTCATTTACATTATTGATTAGACCGTCATCGGCCTAATAGGACCCCAAGTATTATTTTAGGAAACAGATACCTAAAACTAATCATCTGAGTCACCTTATGCTTTTAATAAGACCTACAATGATATTTTCTGAAGTAATTTCAATCTTTAAACAATTGCTAATATCCAAACAGGCCGCAAGGATGTCACGCTAAGGAAGCTCGATATCAAAGTGGAGACAGTCAATCGAGAACCACTAACCATGCATCCCGATAGGGAGGAGGACACATCGAGCGTCTCTACTGCAACACGTGTCATGAAGGCAATCTATTCGGTAAGGAAAAGCTAAGTGCCATCCCCATAAGTCACTGTGCTGTGCATTGTATCTTACCTTTATCTTTTCCATACATCTGGTATGACCAGTAGCTGGGTGTTAGATTTTAGTACACGTGTCCACTGGCTTTTGTGAAGCAATATATCCAGTAGCATTGTGAAGCCTTCCTATTCTCTACCTGTTCCTTTGTGCTCAAAGATAATCTTAGATCAATGGTATTGTGTAGTGCTTCTGGACTACCATGACCTTGAACACGATCGGTCCTCTTTCTGTTCTTACGGGCAAAAAATATGACTGGTCTGCCACCACTAAGTTGACTTAAACATACATCGCTTCGACGTTTTAATCAAATTAACATATGAAACCCATTGTCCTAGAACCTTCAAACACTGGTAGATTTACACAATGTTTTTCTTTTTTTTTAGTCTTTTAAGGACGATGTGGACTTGAAGCAAGACCTACGTTGTGACACCATTGACAGAGAGGAGTATGAGCTCAAGGTGCGGCACCCATATATTTTCAACCAATACAAATAAATTTATAATCCAAATGTGGCACTTTCACGATGTCTAGTTACCACCAGTCCCTGCACGAGCTGGTGGAAGCTACGCGTGGCATCTTCTACTCACAAGACTGAACATATCTTGATTTGCACACTGTACTAAGCACGAACGAGTTTTCTGGCATGCGAGATCGAGTGATGTGTAATATTTGTGACATGTGTAAATTATTCTGTGTTTAATACCTCTCTCTTTCTCTTCCTCTAACTACTTCTATACCTTGGAGAGTGAAGCAAACATTACTATACAGTTGCATACTTTTAGGGATTAGACAAGTTTTGCAGTTCAGTTCCGATTGTGACTTTTAAACAGTTTGATGAAGATGGTTCGAAACATTTGAAATCCCGAATACACTTCTGTGAAGTTAGGGGAGATGGTGGCAACAGATTGTTGCAGGTGTAATGAGGAGACATTTTGAATACACATTATGGCGCAATTCTGTCTGGTAAGACATATGAACCTAAAAAAAAATCTGTCGAAAATACAATTATTTTGATGGATCATACACTGGAAGTCCTGCGTTGACACCTTGAGAACATTTTATGCAGACTTGTGTGCAACTGTGTGGACTGTGCCTTCAACCATTTGGAGTGGCCTTCACAATTCATATGGATTTACAAAAACCAATTCAACTGGACACTATGGACACAGCCTTCTTACTGTGGACTGATCAAACGCTTCTCCTCCTTTATATCGAAAACGGAGCTTTGTGTACATTTCATCAGACATCACGTAACCATCACTGCCAAAAACTTGAGTCTAGTCCTCATTGTCAAAGAATGTAATGCGTTAACGCAAGCCTTATACGATGAAAAAATAATCTATACCGACCACATATCGAGGATAGCAAGAAAAAAAATCCAAGATTTAGGTAGTAAATTCTGAACAGTTGACTACTTATTTTATCATTCCCTCCAGCATTGATGGGTAGCACTTACACCTAGATGTGTTCAACCTGCAAAATAGCTCCAAATTCTAAATGATGGAAATATAGTAACAAAAAAAAATAGTAATTTTTTTTTGTGGTTAAGACTTTGATGACTAGACTTGGGCAATTTCCATTTTTGTAACTCTGTAATCGGCAGGCATCAGCAGTGGGCTACCGTGTTTTATATACTGAAAGCCAATGTTTATGTAAATGTCTGTAGTCCAAAGCAATTTTACATAAATGTCTTAATAAATGTATGCACCTGTATAGTGACTTTTGCTTCACTGTGTATTTGAGCACATAAGTCTATAAACACCTCGCTGAGTGTTCAGAGACAAATCGCCTATCTCAGGCTAGCCGCCCATTTCTTTTTCTTTTTTTTTTCTTTTTACTTCTATTGTTTTCTTCCTCTCAATAATCATTTTTCTTATTCTACATTCAATTCATGTCCATCATTATCTGCCATTGATCACGCTGCTCTTCTTCCCTAGGATCCAACCAATGGGTATTACAACGTCCGGGCTCATGACGACAGGCCGAACTCCCGAACAGTGTTGTACCCAGATTACCGTAATCCTGGACCAGCACGTTTTGATGCTCGCCCTTCATCCCGTCTCTCTCACTCCAGTGGTTATGCCCAACTGAACACTTATAGTCGGGCTGCTACTTCAGATTATAGTACAGACCCAACACCCACAGTAACTCCAGCAACAACAGATACCACCAGTCAACTTTCGTATGATAACTATGAAAAATTTGGGACACATGGGTTTACAGCTAACTCTGGCTACCCAACATACCGACTTGGTTATACGCAGCCAACCACAACAGGTATGGATCGGGGACCATACGATACTTTCGATCCAGTCGGGAAGTTTACAGGTGCCACCCGGTTCTCTTATACTTCCCAACATTCCGACTATGGACAGAGGTTTCAACAAAGAATGCAGACACACGTCTGAGGATTGTTAAAAATGTCAAACTGGTGGGCATAAAAGGGGGAAAAAAAATAAGAGAGGGTGACACTATTCAGTTAAATCTTCTCTCGTAACATCTAAAGGCAAGAAAGGACTCCAGGAGGAGAAGCGACCTCTTACCGTGTCTTCTGATACTCAGGGACCTTAATGTCTTGATCTCAGAAGTCCCCAAGAAAACAGTCAACGTTGCCCGACCAGCAAAGCCTTGAGGCTTTGACGTGGAATAAAATGCCAAACAGAAGGCTGGCCTTTTAGCACCTGATCATTCCTTGAATACCACTGATTTTTGCCATCTGGTGTATGGCACATGGTATGACTTAAAGAGTCGACTTGGTACCGGTGAAGCTTTTCTTTTCGCTTTGATGGGCCCCTACACTCTCTTGGGGCACGTGTGCTTTTTTTTTATTGCTCTTTTGATTTGCCACTGAAAATCTGGTCTTACCATAGCCTTTTTTTGTAGTTATACATTCCAAATGTCGGAAGGCGAGGCAGGATGAGTAAGATTGTTTTGTAGCGTGTATGACATATATGGTTCTATATGCTTTTACAATCTAGGCACTTGGGCAGCTATTTCTGGATAGCGATCGATAAAAAGTGGAGGATGAATGAATCGGACAATCAAAGAAAGAAAGAAAAAAAAAGAGAGAAGTTTCATATGCATCTTTATAGGTTCATTTATATACTCCGCTTATGGAGGATTCTTATATATGTAATGCGTTCGTCATACATGACCTAAAATTCCCAACAAGCTCTGAGCCATAATATACTTTATATATTTTTTATTAGAATTTGTTGAATTACTGAGCACTTCTAGTGAACGTAACTCCATTCATGTGCACATTGTACATGTACTTTACACAAACATTCCACTATTTGACCCTTCCATCCTTTCTTATGTTATTTTTTCTTTTGTAGCTAGACCTTGATCTTTTCAAACAGCTCTATAAGACCGAGGGTTTTGTAGGCAATAAGTATCAGCCAGCGTTGTATCTCTTGAACTACAGCATGGCTCTTTGGCTGAGAAAAAAAATTACTCAGGGATGAATGGTCCAATGTGTTGGTAAAAGGATGATTACTTATACAAAGCAGTATTAGGTTTCGTGGACTTTCAGGTCCGGATGGTACATGGAAATCCTAATAGATAATAGAGGCCACTCATATAGGAGTAAGATACAGAAGTCAAATGAGCAGAATCGGGTCCCTTTGGTCTAGCGAGCCTAAACATGGAGTCAAGCATCCATTTTGAAGCATAAGGTTTACTGGGCCATTTCCCATATTAAAGTATGCAATATATAGTTGTGAAAAACAGACTCTACAATCATGATAATTTCTCATTATAGTCTGTATCCTTGTACAAGTACATCACAGTAGAATTTACATATAGAGTATACATCATTTGCCTGTACACGTCGGTGCCTGGTTAAAGTCGTGTAAAAGAAAAGCAATACTTTCGGAGGGAATACAAAAAAAAAAAAATTTTTTTTTTATGTTGGATGTTGCACATGATGAAATCGAACTGTGACAACCAGCTTAATAGGGAAAAAGTGTTTTAAAAAAAGTCATCCTAAAGTACTTAGCCACTACTTGCTTTTTATGGTTACCTACAGTACTCACCAGGCAAACTGGGGCATTTCTCTTGGTAACATATAGGGTTCTTCTTACCACTTTTATTTGTTTTTTCTTCCTGTGCCTTGACACGTAATTGTTAAGGGTTGGTATTAAAAAAAAAAAAAAAGAAATTCTAAAAAAAAAAAACACCTGTATTTGCCAAGACCTGTAGATGCATGGTACTTTATATTTATTCGCATCATAATAAGAAAAAAAAAAAGTCTTTTTTTTTTTTTTTTTAAAGTGAATTCCCTCTTTTATTTATAACACAACAATCACGTGTTTCTAAAAATCGAAACAAAAGAAAAAAGTAATAATTTTGCCTTTATAAGTTAGGTACCGATAGACAGCACTTGCATAGGGCAAAAAGTGGAAGGGACTAATCGCTGACCTCAACTTCATAGCTAGTTGACTGATCGGTATATAGATGACGTGTTCAAATGCTTGAAACATATCCGTCTATTTAATGCAGGGACGGGGAAACTTGGCCCTTCAGCTGTTGCAAAACTACCATTCCCATCATGCCTGGACAGCCAAAGCATACGCTTTGGCTGTCCAGGCATGACGGGAATGGTAGTTTTGCAACACCGGGAGGGCCGAAGGTTTCCCATCCCTGATGTAAAGGTACTAATGCAGCTTCAACCTCCCTTCTACGTTACTGTTGGAAGGCAAATCATTATCTTTATTTTTGGCCAAAGTGAATCAGTGCGTAACCAATGCAACTTTACAGCTAACATAATATCCACCATTCAAAAATGTACCCCAAATGTTGGTTTCCACTTAAACGTTTGTTAACCCTTCTCCAATCCCCAACATTTATTCTTGGAAACTGTTAAGTAAATGAATATCAATTTCCTATCAAATTGTACATATTTTTTTTTTTACAATTTCAACCAAATCTTTTTGTACGAAATCTGTTCTTTTTGCAAACAGATCCTCGTAGGCAATCATTTTTGTACAGTACGTGTGTAAATATACATATATATTTTTTATATATCTTGTAAAACGTGAGAAGCATACACGAGTGACATTATCAGTATTATATTTTATTATTTTCTTCTTTTATCGGCACACCCGTTGACGTTTCTTGAGTTATTTTTTCGTCAAGAAGATTTTTTTTTTTTCCTTTTGTTTGCTGTATTGAGATACGTTTTTCTCCATTATTCCAACTTGGTTCAATGTAAAACAATACAATCTCATTTTATTATACTGTGTCACTGGTTGTTCTGATATTTTATCATTTACAAATTTTTCTACGTCTTTTGGATATTTAAAGGGAAAGCCACAAAAAAAATGTATGGAATTATATACAGTAAAATTCCTTCAATCCAGCAGTCCAACACTAAATCCCACATTTAGGAGGAAAAAAAAAAAGATAATGGGGCGGATAATCAAATATTGTGTTATAGAATAATTAACTTTGATGCTTATAGCAATCATACGCATACCAGTTGCACGTGGAATCCATTCGGTCGATGGAAGTTCAGGTATCCATGGATACAACCACTCTGGATCAGTACTGTGTGTGAACCTCATTGTGATCCAATTGGACTCATGCACAGAACCAAGCCAGAGTGGTCATATACATGGATACCTGAACTCCTGGCGGCCGAATGGAGTTCACACGCACTGGTTCTGCGTATTTCATGACGTATTTAAGACCTCATCCAATTAGTGTTTTTTTTCATTGGACTCCAAGCTCTACTGGATGATCTTCCCCTTTAAGAGTTGAAATACAGGAATTTTACTGTACAGCTATTCATCAGAAGGTGATTTCCATTGTACTGTTTTTGCAATTTCGAATGGGAAAAAAAATGTATTAAAATAAAGCCAGTACTTCACACTATACAAACACCTCCCCCTATGGTAATCACGTATGTAACACTCTGATGCTCTGTTTAATAATAAAAGATTGCTACAAGCAATGTTTTTTTATCTTCTCTAAAGCCCTCCCATGATTATTTGCCATTAGGGGAAAAACTGTGGGTGGGTAAGGAAAGGCAGAAGTTAGAGACTGAAGGCAGACGGATCACTTTAGTATCCCGTACACATAACAAGTAGAGATGATCAAACATCGGAAAATAATTGGTTCGATCAAACTCGAACATTCTCCAACCTGCCGCATTTGATTGCTGAGGCCTTCCCAATCCGTGCCGAAGGAGGAGCGTGCCCGGGGACCGCCTAGGTAATAGGCAGAATCCCGGAATTCCAGGCAGTACTCGGACAGTCTCCTCCTTTTTCTGATGTTCAATCATCTCTAATAACAAGGGCTGACCTTGGACAACCTATCGATCATGAACAGGACAAATATCCGAATTAGAAGGTAAATTAATATTTTTAATTTTTGAAATTTTATTAAAACACTATCAGGCTATGTTCATACCCTGGAAGAGACCAGCCGTTCCCAGAAAAGATCATCCCGGCCAGTACTGCGGTACTGGCCGGATGATCTCTAGCGCAGCTGAGTTCTGATGTGGGCGCATCCGTGCGTGACTGCATCAGAACTCCCCACAGCTCACAATAGAGCTGCACACTATGGTGATCCACAGTGAGCACTGACAGGGCTTTCTGCAGCCGCTATTCAATGAGTAGCGGCCGCAGTAAACTGACATGTCGGTTTTCTACGGCGCCACCAGGGATCCAGGCCAGAGTGTATACCCTGTGTATACACTCCGTCCGGGATTCCCTCGGCCTGCAGCACAACGTAGGTTGCGTACAAATCACGGACGTTGTTGTGTGAACACGGCCTACGGGTGCGTTAAGTTATTTAATTATATCTGCGCCATCAAATCTGCTGCGGATCCTGTACCTGTGAATGCAGCCTTAAAGAGAATGTACCATCCTTTTTCTGAACCGCGGCTTAGTTCCAGTGTACGGCGCCGTTCTATTTACGGGTACCTGGCCGTGGAAGAAGCACTGGAAGCGGGCTGGCCCACACCCAGTGGGAGGAAACCCCTGCCCCTCTATGACGCGGCTCCATTGATTCTAATGGGTTTTTCTAACCTGCTGATAGTTGCCCTTTAAAGGTATGTTTACACTGAGCAAATTTGGCGGAATTCCGCAGCGGAAAATCCCGCCTGCCTTAGTGTCAAACGGCATGTCTACAGGAGGGCTCGCACGCCTCCGCTCAAAGAACGGACATGTCAATCTTTGAGCGGAAACGTGCAAGCCCTCCCATAGACATGCTGTTTGACATGGAGGCAGATGGGATTCCACCAAATTTGCTCAGTGTAAACATACCCTAATATGATGATGTAATGTAAATGCTGGACCTAGCCTAAGGAACTCTTTTGGGGCTGATTTGCACTTTTTATTAAATCTGTGTAGTATCCTAGTCTAAAATCACTGAAAAATATCTGCACATTGACCAAACAGCATTAAAGGGCCTGATTTATATAAAAAGTTTTTCAGTGAAGAAGAAAGAAAAAATCAGGTGCCAGATCCATGCTAGGGGGTTGGGACAACAGAGTTAGTTGTATTAAAGAAGTCCCATGGAACTGAAAAATGGAGGAAGGCAGGTTGTGTGGAAAATAATAAACAAAGCAAACTTGCCTATCACATAGCGCCTCCATAGCGTCACTCCCGGGTCCCGCCGGATGTCATTTTCACATCATATAACTAGCTCTTATAGCTGCAAAGTCACAGTCCAGCCGAGTGATGGACAAACTTCACGTGTGCCAGATTTACCACAATCTGTGAACTGGTCTAAAGCGGTTGAGTTTTAGGGGGACATTTATCAAGACTGGCACGCCTACTTCCCGCCTTAACCCAACCCCCCCGCCTTCTGATACAGATCCAGTGCGCCACGGAAAAGGGGAGAATCTGCTCCTTTTCCATGGTGTACACAATTTTTCCATGTGTGGCACCAAAACTATGGGGCATCAGGCATAGTAAATCTGGGCCAGAAAATCTAAAAATTCAACAATCTGAAGCATTTATAGACCGTCTAGACAAAGTCGTTTTAATAAATTTGCCCCTATGTTTTCTGGATACAATTGGGACATTTTTTCTTCGGGTTGGGTGAATTAGCCCGGAGGCTGATTAATACGGCAGCAGACACAAAAATAGCAACAACAGCAAATCATCTTATTATAATGGAGTGGACTTTCAAAAACAAATATGGAAATGAATTTCGTTTTAGCACGGTATAATACACTCAACAGCCTGGTAATTAGGGAATTCGGAGGTGGATTAGGCAATTTTCCAGTCAGTAAACAATGCATGTTACATTATAGATTCACGTGGAAAAAAAAATTAGATAAAAAAGGAATAATTAAAGCAAAGAAAAAAAGAGGGTTATGGCCTAATTTGCATAAAACATGTTTATGTCTGTATTTCCCAAACGGGAGACATCATAAATGAGTAATTATTGAAGAGCGTAAAGAATATTAATGCACACGAGGCAGTGACGATCGGAACAGCTTCCATGTTTTACACAGCAACTTCAAGGTCGTGGGTGAGTGCCACCATACAAAAAGTGCATCATAAATGTGACATAAACTCAGTCACCTCAAGTAAGAGAGGGATACAAGTCATAAAGAGTCTATTGGTGAGGCTGGATTAGGTCATGCCAAAGCTGCCATAAACCCGGGTTTGGGATACTTTGGACTGCGAAAATTCAATACATGGTGCAGGTGTCAAGGGTATGAAACCTTGACCAGGGTGGTCACATAATACAAGGAGCTACCAAATCTTCTTCATAAACTGTTATAGGTCCCCATACACCCATATACTTTTGACAACCGTACCTGCTGGTCCCAAGGCCCTATTACACTAATTGATTGTCGGCCGTATTTGGCCGATATCAGCCATTACGCCTGATAATTGTCTTGGGTAATAGAAGGCAATAAAGAGATGAACGATGACGGCTGATCGTTGCTGTTGTTTGTCTTTCAACATAAAAGACAAACGACTATGATAGCAGCGATCTGCTGCCGTCGCGCTGTGGAGTAGGAGCGGCGGCAGCAGCCCACTGCTATCTGCTATGGGCTGCCCGGACGATTCGGCGATCACCCGGGCAGCCCCCCCGCAGCTCCCCATGGCCCCCCCCGTACTCATTCGCTTGCTGCCGACGCGTGTAAGAGGAGATAGCGTGCGCTGACAGCCCTTGTTTGCTCTTCTTGTCGCCCCGTGTAATAGGGGCTTTAGCAGGAAAAGGTGTATGGGGCATTCACAACCGACCACTGTCATCATGTGATAGGGGTTGGGTGTGACAGTAAATGATTGCCCGACCCCTTTGTTCTGAGAGAGATAAGCAACAGCCAGAGCTCTCTATAGAAGACAGGGGACAGGAGAGATAACTGACGACTGAACGATCGATTAGCTGTTAGTTATTGAAGGTGTATGGCCACTTAAAGGGTTACACCATGATGTTCTCCAAACCCTTCCAGACATGAATAATTGCCATCAAGGAGGTAGTGTTTCCACACAAAAAAAAAAGTGCAGTTTTTGACAGTAATCCATAAATAATTTCTACCACTGAAACAAAACAATCCGGAGGTCAAAGACCTTAAATATTCAAGGAGGACAAAACCAAGTAGAGCTTAAGAATCCTCGGATGGATTTATTCCATGGAGTTTCATTGTAGCAGCAAGTCTGCCCTCTCGAGACTGAATTTATAAGCTATTCCAGGTCATCGTAGTCTATTCCATGTCCCCCGAGGGGACTCCAGGACGTTGAGGAATCATCTCAAGAAAATTGTATGTTGCTGGCATCTAATAGAATCATTCTATGGCTTATTACATTCCGCCTAATGTGTATTTAGTGCAGAATTCTAATTACAATACGGAGGAACAGGCCCCCGGGAAATGGCTGGGCGGCAGTCGGCATTAAATGGTCAGCATTTCTCTAGATGACCATTAAGGCAGCCCCGGCCGTCTGTAGGAAGGCTCTTATCTGCACGTCCTGAGAAGATTCAGGGCCGTTCATTTAATGCTGTTACCTTGTATGTTGGGGTTTATAGTACCCACAAATCTTACATCAAGATTTTCATGTCGGGTGACTGTATAACGTTATTTAAAGGGCAGACATTCCGTAAAAAAAAATATCACATCATCATCCCTGGTACTGGGAATTGGAGGATTCACTACAGGTATTGGATCTCTAATTTTTCATGTCCTAAAGATCTTTTAAGTAGAGATGAAATTTCTCATACTGCAACCCGACAGCAGATGGAATCAGCCGGGGACCAGGAGTGCTAAAAGACGATATAAAAACTCAATGCTTATACGTGAAAGATTAAGCTTTATGGGAATCTCCAACCACAATGTTGTGAAAAAGTGGAAGAGCCTGTAAAGGAAATGTCTCACTAGAAAATAAACTACTGTTTAAATCAAGTTTTTAAGGATATAAATATATTTTTGAGATTTTTTTAGTAAGGCTTTTAAAAACAGGGTCTGAGTGGGTAGACAACCACGCTGGTGAACCTGGTAGCAAGCTCGACCTGCTCTACGATCAATAACAACAAACTTTTTGGATCTTACCAATTAATTCTTCCTTATTATTTATGAATAAACAGAAAGCTTGGTTCCTTTTAGAAAAGGGACCTACACCTGTGCTATACATCAGGATATTTGCTGAAAGGTATGTAGACATAGACTATGTTCACACAATGTATGTTTTGCATAAATCACAGCCGTTGTTGCAATTTGCAACAATGGACGTGATTTATACCAAACATACGTTGTATTGGAATGAATGGAATCTTGTCCAGAGCGTATACACATAGTATATGCTCCGGCCAGGACTCCATTCGGCCACACGAAAAACTGACACAGGTGCGCCCGCATCCGAATTTACAAGAAGTGAAGATCATCAGAATGGCCAATGTTACTGAAGATCATCCCGGGATGATCTTCAGTAACACCGACCGTTCAGAACGGCCGGTGTTATAGGTAGTGTGAACATGGCCATAGACCATCTGAAAACACTTACTTAGGGTAGCTTCACACCTACCGGATCCGCTACGGATCCTGGTAGTGTGAAGTTGAATGGGTCACATACCCTCAGCGGAATTTTTAAGCTACCCTTAAAGTGAATGTATCACTAGGTACATTGTTTTTGTTTTTTAACATGAATAGACTGGCACGGGATACCGGTGCCGCGGTCCTTTCTTTAAACAGCAGACCGGTTCCCATGCATGGCGCCAGTTTATTCTTGAGTACCGCCTCGTCCCAAGGCCCCCCCCCCCCCCCCCCCCAGTTCTTCATGCCGGGCCGGTGCTTGGAACTAAACCGCCACTGTGCACAGGAATAGGGGCCCAATTTAAAAAAAGGACCATGGCCCAGCATCTCCATGCTGTCTATTCATGTAAAAAAACACAAAGCGATGTACTTAGTGGTACATTCTCTTTAACGGACTGAACATTATCTATTGGTTACTATATTCAGTCTGTTTCAGAACATGTACTTTTCTTCGGCTGGACTGAAAAGTATGATAGGCCACACTTTTAGGCCTTCTAATGGAAGGCATATCTTTAGGAAATGGGCAGAACATAGTTATCAATAGACCATGTAGGGTACAGTAAAATACATGTGTCTGCAAGGTAACATACTGTATACCACAGATGTATAGCCCTGAGCGCCTCTTATCAAGTGGTAGAAGGAGCAGAAACCTCCCAGTCTCTAAGACTTCTTAATAAGAGTTTTATCCTAATAGAGTCACAGCAACCTCAACACATCTGTCCAAGAGGGGTCGCCAGGGGAAAGCATTATGGGTACAATTATTCCCTTGACACTTAGACAGCTGATTAGGGACGTCCAACCGCAGGGACCCCAACTGATCGCGAGAAAAGGGACCTGACTATCCCATTAGAATGGAGTTTCAGGAAACACATGTACTTTATGGCTTCCTTTATTTTCTACTGGAGCTGCCCACCCAGTACAGCACCCACCCAGGCCCCAGCAGCCACCTCTTAGCAATAATAATGGACATCTCTTTGCCACAAACAGCAGTGACACACAAAATACGACTGTCAGGAGAGGGAGGTAGGGATGAGACCAGACAGTGGGCCCTAGGTCTGAACCCACTCACTGTCCCTACCTACTTGCTTAAAATGGCTCTAGGCAGCCGCGGACAACCACGAAGACGTGCCCTATACTGAATAAGGAACAATGATTGCAGGAGTCGACAGGGGGAGCTGGAATCAGGGGATGAACCTTAATAGCCAGCAGTGAGAGACTGGCTCAGCTTTTATTTATGAGGATCAAGAGCCCGGTCCGGATCCCCATTGGACTGGTGCTCTGATCCTCAAGGTTCCGGACAGGCAGAGGCATGTGTCAATCAAACAACACTGCTCAGCTGCAGCGATCAAGGCTAGCAGTGAGCAGTGTAACTCCTGCATTGCCAGAAGGTTGAAAGGCAAGCGGGTGTGTCACACAAAAAGTAAAAACAGGCCCAGTTCACACCAGGTATTGCACATTCCTGACAACGACAAGATGCTTGGAGGCGGCTAGTAAAGGTGTTGGGAAAACAAGCACGCTCCAGGCCACCATCTTACCAAAGTGTAGAGTTGGCGCAGCAGTATGAGGGTTCCTCTTTTATGGGAAGTGTGCAGTGTTGTGAATAGTACCTAAAGGGGTATTCCACCCAAGAGCTAAAAAATGCTCAAAATGCTACCAAACCTAGATGGTCTCATTTGCCAAGCCCCTCTGAGCCCTCTTCCGTCTTTCTAGCTGCCACCATTCCTGAGTTACAGGTTTTTCTAAAAGCCAGTCTATATCCAAGATGGCACCAGCCGGAATATATAGTTTCCCAGCATGCATTGCACCTCAGAGCCAAGTATCAGCTTCTGCTTTACACTGTTAACAAAATATCTTCCTATCCATTTATCTATCCTGGAGTCAGGATGTGCTGCAGACAAATGGCCCCATTCATGTAATAGAAATCTATTACAAACAAGCTTAGATCATGGGTGGGGATTCAACAGGGTTAAAGTTTCTTTAAGAGTAAGTAGAGTACCCTTTTAAATCGGTGATGTAGACTTGCAACCAGACATCCTGGGAAAACTCCTTACACTGGCTCCTATTTATAGGGAAGCCAGCATCATGAGTGGTACTGGTAGCTGTTTGGGTGTGGTTTTTGCAGTTCAGTTCCATTAAAGTGAATGGAGCTGAATTGTAATACCACACACAACCTAAGGACAGGTGTGGCGCTGTTATAGCAATATAGAGAGAAGAGAAGAGGGGGAGAGGTGGGGGCGCCTCCTGGTGCAATAAAAGATGGCCAGAGTGGTAAACACAGAGGGAAAACAGTGTTACACTCACCTAGTAGAGTTGTGCTAGGCTATAGGCACAACTCTATATCAGGCGTATAGGGTTGGACACCGCAGCTCCTGCCAGGGTACGTCCAAGGGAGTCGTACAGTCAGAAGAAATGTATCAGCCGCAGCAGGCTTTTAGGACCATGGGGGGTCCCGGCTTGGATAGGGCGCAGATGTCCAGTAACCACAGATTGAAGCGGTTATATCATGGAGGGGGAATTTATTAAAATCACAACGCGTTTCGGCCGCCAAGTATAAGGTGGCCTTTCTCAAGTGGTCTGAGTAGGGACCTGGGTCGTGAAGAGACAGTCCTGCTCAGCCACTGACTAGCTCAGCCGGGCCGACACGTGACGACTAAAGATGATTAAACATCGGTATTTTGCAGGTTCGAGCGAACTTGAACCTTCTCGAACCTGCAGCATTTGATTCCCGGTACCTTCCCGTTCTATGGGGAAGGTGGAGACTGCCCGAGTACTCGGGCACTCGGGCAATCTCCATTTTCCCCACGGAACGGGAAGGCACCGGGAATCAAATGCTGCAGGTTCGAGAAGGTTCAAGTTCGCTCGAACCTGCAAAATACCGATGTTCAATCATCTTTAGTCGTCACGTGTCGGCCCGGCTGAGCAGGACTGTCTCTTCACGACCCAGGTCCCTACTCAGACCAGGAAGAAACCGAAGCGGGGCACAGCGGACCCCTATGCCGGAGCCAGGGAGGTAGGTGCATGTTGTTATGCTCAGCCACCTCCTCCTCAGCCCTTTTGAAATAAATGTCCGACACCGGACTTCTCCTTTAAGATGAATCTGAGCAACTGGTTTCTGGAAATCTCCAGATTCATCTGTGGCCCCTGATCCTCTGCTGCCAGATTTACTGCACCGATAAAAATTTCACAATACTTTAAGCAGGCGCCGTCAATTCCCATCGTAAAGCAACGGCGTCATCAGGTTTTATACACTGTGAAAACAAGCCGTGAATGCTGAGAAGAAGGACTGAGCTAGAACGGTACAGCGGCGCCATCTTCAGGAGTCACGTGTCCACTGCTGCAGACGCCACAAAGACAAATGAAGGCGCTCAGTGTGATTTATACGGCTTTATTAAGTTTAGTGCCCTTAAAATGCTCGACGGTTATTTTTATGATTTACTGGATTCATAAAGGAAAGATTTTCATAACTGTCTAATAAATATAAAGAAAAGAATGACAGGCGAAGCACCGGCCGTAAACTCCACCGCTCCCGAAGCAAAGATGCCAATGATGACTTCCAGGTGGTGGCGCTCTTACCATGTATACAATATAATAGTGACTGGCTTTTATATACATGTGACTAATGAAATAAAGCTAAAGGAGTGATTTATAAGGACATAAAATACAGAAAGGTAACAAAAAATCCTAATTATTATTATGTGACACACATATTACTGACAATCATACACCAAACATAATACCGTCCATATGTCTGAGGCAGTATTATAGTAGTTATATTCTTGTATATAGGGGGCAGTATTATAGTAGTTATATTCTTGTATATAGGGGGCAGTATTATAGTAGTTATATTCTTGTATATAGAAGCAGTATTATAGTAGTTATATTCTTGTATATAGGAGCAGTATTATAGTAGTTATATTCCTGTATATAGGTGCAGTATTATAGTAGTTATATTCCTGTATATAGGAGCAGTATTATAGTAGTTATATTCCTGTATATAGGATCAGTATTATAGTAGTTATATCCCTGTATATAGGAGCAGTATTATAGTAGTTATATTCTTGTATATAGTAGCAGTATTATAGTAGTTATATTCCTGTATATAGGGAGCAGTATTATAGTAGTTATATTCCTGTATACAGGAGCAGTATTATAGTAGTTATATTCTTGTATATAGGAGCAGTATTATAGTAGTTATATTCCTGTATATAGGGGCATTATTATAGTAGTTATATTCCTGTATATAGGAGCAGTATTATAGTAGTTATATTCTTGTATATAGGAGCAGTATTATAGTAGTTATATTCCTGTATATAGGAGCAGTATTATAGTAGTTATATTCCTGTATATAGGGAGCAGTATTATAGTAGTTATATTCCTGTATACAGGAGCAGTATTATAGTAGTTATATTCTTGTATATAGGAGCAGTATTATAGTAGTTATATTCCTGTATATAGGGGCATTATTATAGTAGTTATATTCCTGTATATAGGAGCAGTATTATAGTAGTTATATTCTTGTATATAGGAGCAGTATTATAGTAGTTATATTCCTGTATATAGGAGCAGTATTATAGTAGTTATGCGGTTCAGGGAAGAAACAGAGTGCTGCACCTCACACCTATGGCTGATACTAGTGCCCCTAGGCTAAATAAAAAACACATCAGAATTTTGTGTATGAATTGATCAAGCCATACTGCCCCATGTACCTCGTGCCGGTATCTGATACACATGGGTCCCTACACTAAGTCCACACCGTGCCAGTCAGTGGCCACCAACCCCGCAGGCGCGCACAGCCAGGGAACGGGGGCCATGGGACGGCCCTGCGACCCCCATGCCACAGGACCAGACCCAAAAACACCACACCAGAACCCAGCCAGCACCGCCGGCGGAGAAGGTCGCCCCCAAGCAGCACAAGTCTGGATAAGGTATTACACTCACCATAGCTGCAGCAAACAGAATGGGAAAAAACAGGAGGGATTAAAACCATGTGCACTCAGGTGTCTCCTGCTAATTGCGGTCATGTGGGTCTCACCAGGAGTAGTTATTATATTCTTGTATATAGGAGGCAGTATTATAGTAGTTATATTCTTGTGTATAGGGGCAGTATTATAGTAGTTATATTTTTGTATATATGAGCAGTATTATAGTAGTTATATTCTTGTATATAGGAGCAGTATTATAGTAGTTATATTCTTGTATATAGTAGCAGTATTATAGTAGTTATACTCTTGTATATAAGAGCAGTATTATAGTAGCAATATTCCTGTATATAGGAGCAGTATTATAGAACAGTTATATTCTTGTATATAGGAGCAGTATTATAGAACAGTTAAACCACCAAGACCAGCACCCTTTGAAAAGACTCCTCCCCATCTATTTTTAATAGTTTTTGTTAACAATTTCAGAAAATAAAGCAAAGCTTACATTAGAAGGCACATGTCATCTACAGAGATGCAATGAGGAATACAGAATGAGGACTAAGCATATAACACACTGTCTATCATAATGAGAAAAATCTGTATACACGTCCGCACTGCATTTGCCTTAAGGCAGACGAGAAATTGCACTATAACCGAGCCGCAAGATAAATAACTAAATCAACTTCCAAACGGAATGGAAGACAGAGGAGACTAAAATACTGACAAAGACAGAGTAGGGAAGACAGGACAAGCAGGAGAAAGGAAAACAACTGAATTATAACCCATTCCCCCAGAGCAGTCAATGGCGGCCATGTTCTTCCTCACATGGTGGCCGGGGGGCTCGTAGAGATTACTGGGGGGTTTCATTTCGGGTGACATCCAGCACAGAATATATAAGTGGTACGTCCTAATCTAGAACCTGTGAACATGGGGACAGTCACACCAAATGTAAAGCACCATTGCCGCACCTAAGAAGGGCCGGACTAATGGGAACATTTTCACAAGTCTTCAACAAGGGCCATGTTAATTGAAAGTCGGTTGTGGTCTCATCATGTCCTCAATCTGGAGGAGGGGGAATTATATCCTCAGTCGGGGGGGACGTTATATACTCAGTCTGGAGGGACATTATATCCTCAGTATAGGGGGGCATTATATCCTCAGTCTGGGGGGACATTATATACTCAGTCTGGAGGGATATTATATCCTCAGTATAGGGGGCATTATATCCTCAGTCTGGGGGGACATTATATACTCAGTCTGGAGGGACATTATATCCTCAGTATAGGGGGGCATTATATCCTCAGTCTGGGGGGACATTATATACTCAGTCTGGAGGGACATTATATACTCAGTCTGGAGGGACATTATATCCTCAGTATAGGGGGCATTATATCATACCACAAAGGCCAAAAAGGCATCTGGTTGTCACCTGGACAAAGAGTAGTCAGTCAGACAATGTGGGCTTTGTTCAGCTTTTATCATAATAAGTTTAGCAAGTAAATCCTCAACCTGAGACCAGATCCAAATGAGTGTTACGTTTTTTGTTTTTTTTTTAAAGACTGCCACACTGTCTTTTAGGAAAGTCTCAATATATGAATGCTTCAATCTGGTGACCATTTGGATAAGCCTGCCCCAATGGTAGCCTTACGTGCCACCCATAGGATCGAGGAAGAGACTCTTTAGAATCTAAATAGAACTTAACCTCTTTTTATTCTCCCTCTAGATATGCCAGATTGGTTAGAAGAGACTAGAAGCTTCCAGTGACAAGGCCAGACCCATAGGTGGCTACATTTGCCAATAGAATAGGGTGATAAGGCCACATGCATTGGTAAATTTCACCAGGTTCAATAGACTAGATGAAAGGCCAGCGGGGACTAAGAAATGGTCTATTCTCCGGTAAGTCATATGGCAGATGAACAAACAATGTCATTGCGAGTTGCGGGATTATAGTTGCGCCATACATCAGTCAAGTTGTTGCGATATGAAAATTTTCAGCTTTTTGGAGGGGAAGTAATTTGGAAAGCTGAGGGTTCAATCTCTCCAATATGAGATATTAGAGGTGATACAGTGTGTGCGATTCTGATGATCAAATGGGAAGCCCCAACCATATGTCCATATGTGATCTCCTGGCTCGGCACTCTCCGATTGTGTATAGTAAGGGGCACTATACTGGCAAAATATTTGGATGGAATAATCTCCCAGTTGTACAAATTCATTATCGCTGTAATGGTCCGAGCATGAGGAGGTGGATCCCCAGATCACCAAGGAGTGCTGGTGTTTCTTCCTGAGAAGCTGTGTGAGGAGCCGCCCGTTTTTACCAGCTCGCACTACAAGGCCGGTTGGACTTTGCAGCAGGAAAATCCCAGGCCGCTACCCTCAGAGACGGACCTCGGTGACCAAAGAACTGAAGGAGTGCTGGAGTCCGGGACTAGGTGCTCCTCCTCTGTGGTACAAGTGCAAGATGCAACGTTAGGACGACGTTCAGACTGAAGCTGAGCTGGAACTGGGAATGGAATGAAATCCAAATAGCCAGAAGATCACTAGGAAGTGGCAGATAGCCAGGGAGCACAGACGTGGCTGCTGACTGACAACAACAACCAAGCAAAGAGGAGAGGAGGTGGAGACAATGTATACCCTCAGGAGAACCAGCCAGAAGACCCCAGAACCTGTGGGCTGAGCTTATAAATACTGGTGGACAGGGCCATGCCTAACACTAGAGGGTAAAGAGGTCAAGCAGGCTGAGAGAGAGGGGTAGCACAGTGTGACCCAGAGCAGGTAGGGGGTAACGGACACGGCCGGTGCTGTTACAATCACTAGCCGTCGACATGACTCTAGACTCAAGTCTTACAAAAAATTTTTGTTAAATGGCTTCACCAACACATCATGGGGTAGGCTATAATTATGGGGACCCAGATCTTGGATTTCATGAGGCCGCGTATCCAGACATTGACTATTATTTAGCTAGCAACTTCCAGCTGTGGTCAGTGATCGGAAATGTTATCGGTTTTCTGGTTATTCTTCACAACGGTTAATCCAGTTTAGTAATCAACATATTTTCAAGCACATCAACGGACTGTGAGAAACCGGCCAGATAACAACCAGCGCAAATGTACATATAGACTGCTGCTTGTGATCTTTAAACTGACAGCACATATATATACATATCCTATATACATTTATACATATCCCATATACATATACGCACATCCCATATACATATATAAACATCCCATATACATATATACACATCCCATATACATATATAAACATCCCATATACACATCCCATATACATATATACACATCTCATATACATTTCTACATATCCCATATACTGTACATATCCTATATACATATATACATATCCTATATACTGTACATATCCCATATACATATATACATATCCTATATACATTTATACATATCCCATATACATTTATACATATCCTATATACATATATACATATCCCATATACTGTACATATCCTATATACATATATACATATCCTACATACTGTACATATCCCATATACATTTATACATATCCCATATACATTTATACATATCCCATATACATATATACATATCCCATATACATATATACATATCTTATATACATATATACACATCCTATATACATATATACACATCTTATATACATATATACATATCCTATATACATATATTAATATCCCATATACATTTATACATATCCTACATACATATATACATATCCCATATACTGTACATATCCCATATACATATATACATATCCTACATACATATATACATATCCCATATACTGTACATATCCCATATACATATACACATATCCTATATACATATCCGTGGTGACAAGTTTCTTTTATCGTTGCCGGCCGTACATAACCCAGTCTACACAGGAAGATGTGTGGCCGTCAGCGATAAATTTAAAAGCAGGCTGTGAAGACCCGATCAGCCGTGTAAGGGCCCTATTCCACAGTAACGATAATCGACCAGATCGGCCCCATTTGGCCCGGTTCGGCCGATTATCGTTTGGTGAAATAGAGAGAACGATCAGCCGATGATCGTGTCATCAGCTGATCGTTCATTTAGGGCCAGACCTAAAATCATCGTTCCCCCACCCTACGGTTGAATAGCGGTGCGTGGCGGGCGAGCAGCAGCAGCATCATACATTACCTGTCCAGGCTTCTTCTCCGCGCTGTCTTCATCCCCGGGTCCCGCACGCTCTATCTTCAGAATGGCCGGTCAGCTGACGGAGTGCTCAGGTAGAGCTGAAGATAGAGTGACCCGGGGATGAAGACAACGCGGAGAAGAAGCCTGGACAGGTAATGTATGGTGCAAGGGCTGCAAGGACATCGGTAACGATGTCCCTGCAGCCCTCGCTCAACGATCATCGGGCCGTGGAATAGGCCCAGTAAACGAGCGGCAATCTAGCAGATCGCCGCTCGTTTACATAGTTGATCGGGCCCTCCTCGCCCCGTGGAATAGGACCCTAAGTCTTACACAAGCCTATTATCGGCTGCAGGAACGTTTCTGGAAACAGCGTAAATACCACCCGATGTCTAATATACATGTATAACCTATATTGTTCCCTTTCCCTGTTATTTTTCTCATACTTACCTGCTCTGGACGTCTAAAATAATCTTTTCTGTGTCCTCTCTGACAACACGCTGCTCCCTCTTCCCCCTCCCTTTGTAGACACCGGACATGTGATCTCCTCTCTGGGGGCCGGGTTAGCTATCTATTGACTTGGTAACCTGGCCCCCAGGAGACATTATGTGCATCATCTCCATGCACCTGTACTGCTTCCATAGACTAACATGTGTCCCTGAGCCTAGGTTTCTATAATATGAAAACTTATAGTTCTAAGTTCTATCTCTGCTTGCTGTCAGTAAATGCAGCATATGTACTTGTCTTTGTGTCTAGGCTCTGTATATTGTAAGTGTTATGGATGTTCTTAGAGTCTGGATGGAACTATAATATTTTCAGAGATCTAAACCTACACTACACCCCCCTGGTATACACATATCGTTATGCAGCACATAGCTAAATCTTGCGCGCGTCAGCTCTGCTACATGATCAGCTAGTATGGAATATATATTGGGGTGATGTGATGCAAAAGCAGTGATAAAAACAGTCCTGTGGTTACTGTACAATAGTAATAACAGCAGTGGGCAGGAGAGAAAGCTAAAGGGGCGAGTACACAAATGAACCAATCAGGGAGATGCATGATGGGAAATGTAGTTTCCTATCTTGGATATAGATCAGCTTTTAGAAAAACTTGTAACTCAGGAACGGCAGCAGCTAGAAAGACAGGAGACGGCACAAAATACTCAGGGGGACTTGGTGGGTAAGAGCAGCTAGGATTTCATTTTTTAGCTTTTAGGTAGATGACCCCTTTAACTCCTACTGGAGTAGTTGAGTAAAGGATGTTACCAGGGTGAGGTCCTGCAACCAGATGTATGTACTGTAGAGGGTGTAATGACATCCCAGCATAGAATTGCAAAATTCCATAACTCCACAAGGTGGCAGCAGATAACTGTATAACTGGCCTCAGTATAAAGCTCCGTCCATAGAAAGTATGATGGGAATCCAAACAGTGAGCAACAAAGCGTTCTGCATTATAGTCTTATACATAGGAGGCAGCATTATAGTAGTTATATTCCTGTATATAGGAGCAGTATTATAGTAGTTATATTCTTGTATATAGGAGCAGTATTATAGTAGTTATATTCCTGTATATAGGAGCAGTATTATAGTAGTTATATTCCTGTATATAGGAGCAGTATTATAGTAGTATATTCTTGTATATAGGAGCAGTATTATACTATTATATTCTTGTATATAGGAGCAGTATTATAGTAGTTATATTCCTGTATATAGGAGCAGTATTATAGTAGTTATATTCTTGTATATAGGAGCAGTATTATAGTAGTTATATTCTTGTATATAGGAGCAGTATTATAGTATTATATTCTTGTATATAGGAGCAGTATTATAGTAGTTATATTCCTGTATATAGGAGCAGTATTATAGTAGTTATATTCTTGTATATAGGAGGCAGCATTATAGTAGTTATATTCTTGTATATATGAGCAGTATTATAGTAGTTATATTCTTGTATATAGGAGCAGTATTATAGTAGTTATATTCTTGTATATAGGAGCAGTATTATAGTAGTTATATTCTTGTATATAGGAGCAGTATTATAGTAGTTATATTCTTGTATATAGGAGGCAGCATTATAGTAGTTATATTCTTGTATATAGGAGCAGTATTATAGTAGTTATATTCTTGTATATAGGAGGCAGCATTATAGTAGTTATATTCTTGTATATAGGAGCAGTATTATAGTAGTTATATTCCTGTATATAGGAGCAGTATTATAGTAGTTATATTCTTGTATATAGGAGCAGTATTATAGTAGTTATATTCTTGTACATAGGAGCAGTATTATAGTAGTTATATCCCTGTATATAGGAGGCAGTATTATAGCAGTTATATTCTTGTATATAGGGGCAGTATTATAGTAGTTATATTCCTGTATATAGGAGCAGTATTATAGTAGTTATATTCCTGTATATAGGAGCAGTATTATAGTAGTTATATTCCTGTATATAGGGGGCAGTATTATAGTAGTTATATTCCTGTATATAGGAGCAGTATTATAGTAGTTATATTCTTGTATATAGGAGCAGTATTATAGTAGTTATATCCTTGTATATAGGAGCAGTATTATAGTAGTTATATTCTTGTATATAGGGGGCAGTATTATAGTAGTTATATTCTTGTATATAGGAGCAGTATTATAGTAGTTATATTCTTGTATATAGGAGCAGTATTATAGTAGTTATCTTCTTGTATATAGAAGCAGTATTATAGTAGTTATATTCTTGTATATAGGAGCAGTATTATATTAGTTATATCCCTGTATATAGGAGCAGTATTATAGCAGTTATATTCCTGTATATAGGGGCAGTATTATAGTAGTTATATTCCTGTATATAGGAGCAGTATTATAGTAGTTATATTCCTGTATATAGGGGCAGTATTATAGTAGTTATATTCTTGTATATAGGGGGCAGTATTATAGTAGTTATATTCCTGTATATGGGAGCAGTATTATAGTAGTTATATTCCTGTATATAGGAGCAGTATTATAGTAGTTATATTCCTGTATATAGGAGCAGTATTATAGTAGTTATATTCTTGTATATAGGAGCAGTATTATAGTAGTTATATTCTTGTATATAGGAGCAGTATTATAGTAGTTATATTCCTGTATATAGGAGCAGTATTATAGTAGTTATATTCTTGTATATAGGAGCAGTATTATAGTCGTTATATTCTTGTATATAGGAGCAGTATTATAGTAGTTATATTCCTGTATATAGGAGCAGTATTATAGTAGTTATATTCCTGTATATAGGGAGCAGTATTATAGTAGTTATATTCCTGTATATAGGAGCAGTATTATAGTAGTTATATTCCTGTATACGGGGGCAGTATTATAGTAGTTATATTCTTGTATATAGGAGCAGTATTATAGTAGTTATATTCCTGTATGTAGGGAGCAGTATTATAGTAGTTATATTCCTGTATATAGGAGCAGTATTATAGTAGTTATATTCCTGTATATAGGAGCAGTATTATAGTACATATGGGCTATAGTCACACAATAAAGTAAGGCAAAAATACAATATAATAATTTGCTTCATTAAAGTCGATGTGAAATAAATGGGCAGTGCACACACCATATAGAATAGCAGCCATTTAAAAAGTGAACCCGCTCATTATATATTATCTGCTTTAGCAAAAAAATGTTCATACATTATTTTAGTTTTACTCAGAATTACGGTCGTATTTAGCTTTTATTTTACCGTGTGTGACCCAGGCCACACATACATAGGTGACAGTCATTAGCTGTCTATACGTCGGCCCCTCATTTCCATGTTTCTGCCGTATCCTTAGCATAGAGGGCACATGTGACATGGATACACCGCCACGATACGACGATCCAGGGGGCGCATGGTCAACGTCTCACCTCAATGGCGTTTAGACAGTGGAAAGTGCAGATAGGATAACACATAATTCACACACAACTGCAATGTTTGAGGTTCCTCATGGCCCAGGACCCCATTATGAGGAGACCCCACAGACACAGGCAATGGGTGATGTGAGGAATTCATGAGATCCTTGCTATATACATAATTCTTCTCTAGATACATATGTTATATGGCAGACAGTGATGGGTGATGTATAGTGGTGCCCTCACCTGCCTGCAGCCAGCAGCACATCCCCTCTGTAGCCGCCCACAGTTCAGGACTACATCTCCCGGCATGCCTCAGAGGACGCTCGTTACGTCACCCCGCAGGGACGCGCTCTGTGGTAGGATGTCCTAGCCGGGCCACCGTACAGGGGAGGCGGAAGTGGCGCTCCGGGAAGATGGGGCTGGCCGTCTTTTTCGGGTGCACATTTGTGGCCTTCGGGCCGGCGCTGTCGCTGTTTATCCTGACGATCGCCGGGGACCCGCTGCGAGTCATCATCTTGGTGGCCGGGTAGGCAGTCCCGGCTGTGTGTAGTCCCGCTGGGGGCGCTGTTCCCGGCTCGGGGCCAAGACTTCCCGGATTCTTTGTGCTCGGGATAGGGTATAGCGGTGTCAGGGGTAAGACGTGAGGAGGGCAGGCAGTGGGCGGAGCTCTGCTCACAGCAGCACAGAGGACTTCAGCAAATGGTAAAGGTGTATGTGCACAGCAGCACAGAGCATGTCAGGATAAAAGGTTTACTGTGGTGGTGATAATGATGGTGTCATGTGACGAGTTCTCAGCAGCACAGAGGATGTCAGGATAGGCACATACACTAGTTAGAGTGACAGATCTAGTCATGTGATGATATATGGGGGAGACCCCCTGCCCTGTATAGTACCTCTGCTTGCTGTTAGTGATGGAGACACCCCCCCCCTGCCCTGTATAGTACCTCTGCTTGCTGTTAGTGATGGAGACACCCCCCCCCCCCCCTGCCCTGTATAATGCCTCTGCTTGCTGTTAGGGAGAACCCCGCTGACGTTGTTGGGGAGACCCTCTGCCCTGTATAGTACCTCTGCTTGCTGTCAGTAATGAAGATCCCCTGCCCTGTATAATACGTCTGCTTGGTGTTAGTGAGAACCCCGCTGATGTTGTGGGGGAGACCCCTGCCCTTTATGATATCTCTGCTTGCTGTTAGTGATGGAGAACCCTGCTTATGTTGTGGGGGAGAACCCCTGCTCTGTATAATACCTCTGCTTGCTGTTAGTGAGAACCCTGCTGACATTGTGGGGGAGACCCCCTGCCCTGTATGATATCTCCACTTGCTGTCAGTGATGGAGAATCCCACTGACTTTGTGGGGGAGACCCCTGCCCTGTATAATACCTCTGCTTGCTGTCATGGTGATGGTGACCTGCAGATCTCGGTCACTGACAGTAAGCGGAGGTATCACACAGGGGGTTCTCCATCACTGACAGTAAGTGGAGGTATCATACAGGGGTTCTCCATCACTGACAGTAAGCGGAGGTATCATACAGGGGGTTCTCCATTGCTGACAGTAAGCGGAGGTATCATACAGGGGGTTCTCCATCGCTGACAGTAAGCGGAGGTATCATACAGGGGGTTCTCCATCACTGACAGTAAGCGGAGGTATATAGGGGGTTCTCCATCACTGACAGTAAGCGGAGGTATCATATAGGGGGTTCTCCATCACTGACAGTAAGCGGAGGTATATAGGGGGTTCTCCATCACTGACAGTAAGCGGAGGTATATAGGGGGTTCTCCATCACTGACAGTAAGCGGAGGTATCATACAGGGGTTCTCCATCACTGACAGTAAGCGGAGGTATCATACAGGGGTTCTCCATCACTGACAGTAAGCGGAGGTATCATACAGGGGGTTCTCCATCACTGACAGTAAGCGGAGGTATATAGGGGGTTCTCCATCGCTGACAGTAAGCAGAGGTATCATACAGGGGTTCTCCATCGCTGACAGTAAGCGGAGGTATATAGGGGGTTCTCCATCGCTGACAGTAAGCGGAGGTATATAGGGGGTTCTCCATCACTGACAGTAAGCGGAGGTATCATACAGGGGTTCTCCATCACTGACAGTAAGCGGAGGTATCATACAGGGGGTTCTCCATCGCTGACAGTAAGCGGAGGTATATAGGGGGTTCTCCATCACTGACCGTAAGCGGAGGTATCATACAGGGGTTCTCCATCACTGACAGTAAGCGGAGGTATCATACAGGGGTTCTCCATCACTGACAGTAAGCGGAGGTATATAGGGGGTTCTCCATCGCTGACAGTAAGCGGAGGTATATAGGGGGTTCTCCATCACTGACAGTAAGCGGAGGTATATAGGGGGTTCTCCATCACTGACAGTAAGCGGAGGTATCATACAGGGGGTTCTCCATCACTGACAGTAAGCGGAGGTATCATACAGGGGTTCTCCATCACTGACAGTAAGCGGAGGTATCACACAGGGGGTTCTCCATCACTGACAGTAAGCGGAGGTGATGTCTGTGTCATGTGATATCACCTCTCTCTCCCCCGCAGCTCCTTCTTCTGGTTGGTGTCCGTCCTCTTCTCCTCGCTCATCTGGTTCATCTCGGTGCAGGTCAGTAATAAGGAGGACTCCAGCCTGCAGTATGGGCTGCTGATATTCGGGGCCGCCATCTCCGTGCTGCTGCAGGAAGCCTTCAGATACGGCTACTACAGGCTGCTCAAGTAAGTGACCACCGCTGTATACCAGACTGCTGCTGCCTGCCTCACCAGAGAGACCCCTGTACAGTGCCCCTATTACCCCCACACACCCACTCTACTCCTCCCCACCCACGGCACTATTACCCACCCCTCCCCACCCACGGCACTATTACCCACCCCTCCCCACCCACGGCACTATTACCCACCCCTCCCCACCCACGGCACTATTACCCACCCCTCCCCACCCACGGCACTATTACCCACCCCTCCCCACCCACGGCACTATTACCCACCCCTCCCCACTATAGTCCTCCGGAATATCATGCAAATTCTTTATTGTTGGCAGAATAACAAATAAATGTAACCCCATGTGCTGTACAGGTTACATGGCAGGCACAGGTGTATTCCTCTAAAGCGACAGCCGTTTCGCGGTCATCAGCATCAACAGACTTAGTGGATGCGGATGCAGTATTCCCCCCCATCCCTACCCACAGTACTATATTCCTCCCTTCACCCCCACATAAAATACTATTGCCCCCCCCCTTCCCAACAGCCAGCACTTTTATCCCCCTCCATCTCTTCTCCACCACCAGTACTATTGTCCCCCCTTCCCACTGATGGTATGGCAGCCCTGACTGCAGCTCTGACTGCAGCTTTCCCACCTCTCACTTTCTGGCAGCAGCATTATCCCCCCGCTCACTGTCAGTGACCTAGGGGAAAGTTTATCATTTCCACATTTGGTCTATGTCAACAGAAAGTCACTGATTTTTGTGCAAACCAGTGGTGTTTTCCGGAGGTATGGCCTGCTCTTCTGATGGACAGGCAGAGGGATGCAGCAAAGGCTTGATAAATTTCCCTTATTGTGAACCTTTCCACAGCTTACCTACTTTCAGCAGCTTTGTCCCTATTCCCTCCACCACTGGCAGCAGCTTTGTCCCTCTATCCACCCCTCCACCACTGGCAGCAGCTTTGTCCCTCTATCCACCCCCTCCACCACCGGCAGCGGCTTTGTCCCCCTATCCACCCCTCCACCACTGGCAGCAGCTTTGTCCCTCTATCCACCCCCTTCACCACCGGCAGCGGCTTTGTCCCTCTATCCACCCCCTTCACCACCGGCAGCGGCTTTGTCCCTCTATCCACCACCGGCAGCATCTTGTCCCTCTATCCACCCCTCCACCACCGGCAGCATCTTGTCCCTCTATCCACCCCTCCACCACCGGCAGCGGCTTTGTCCCTCCATCCACCCCCTCCACCACCGGCAGCATCTTGTCCCCTATCCACCCCCTCCACCACTGGCAGCAGCTTTGTCCCTCTATCCACCCCTCCACCACCAGCAGCATCTTGTCCCTCTATCCACCCCCTCCACCACTGGCAGCGGCTTTGTCCCTCTATCCACCCCTCCAATACTGGCAGCATCTTGTCCCTCTATCCACCCCTCCAATACTGGCAGCATCTTGTCCCTCTATCCACCCCTTCACCACCGGCAGCAGCTTTGTACCTACTCCCTCCTTTCCCCATACTGGAAGAAGCCTTGTCCCCTATCCACCCCTCCACCACCAGCAGCGTCTTTGTCCCTCTATCCACCCCTCCACTACCGGCAGCATCTTGTCCCCTATCCACCCCTCCACCACCTGCAGCATCTTGTCCCCTATCCACCCCTCCACTACCGGCAGCATCTTGTCCCCTATCCACCCCTCCACTACCGGCAGCATCTTGTCCCTCTATCCACCCCCTTCACCACCGGCAGCATCTTGTCCCTCTATCCACCCCTCCACTACCGGCAGCATCTTGTCCCTTATCCACCCCTCCACCACCTGCAGCATCTTGTCCCCTATCCACCCCTCCACTACCGGCAGCATCTTGTCCCTCTATCCACCCCTCCACCACCGGCAGCATCTTGTCCCCTATCCGCCCCTCCACCACCGGCAGCATCTTGTCCCCTATCCGCCCCTCCACTACCGGCAGCATCTTGTCCCTTATCCGCCTCTCCACCACCTGCAGCATCTTGTCCCTCTATCCGCCCCTCCACCACCGGCAGCATCTTGTCCCCTATCCACCCCTCCACCACCGGCAGCATCTTGTCCCCTATCCACCCCTCCACCACCGGCAGCATCTTGTCCCCTATCCACCCCTCCACCACCGGCAGCATCTTGTCCCTCTATCCACCCCCTTCACCACCGGCAGCATCTTGTCCCTCTATCCACCCCCTTCACCACCGGCAGCATCTTGTCCCTCTATCCACCCCCTTCACCACCGGCAGCATCTTGTCCCTCTATCCACCCCCTCCACCACCGGCAGCATCTTGTCCCTCTATCCACCCCCTCCACCACCGGCAGCATCTTGTCCCTCTATCCACCCCCTTCACCACCGGCAGCAGCTTGTCCCTCTATCCACCCCCTCCACCACCGGCAGCAGCTTTGTACCTACTCCCACCTTTCCCCATACTGGAAGAAGCCTTGTCCCCTATCCCCCCAGTACCGTCAGTATTCTCCCTCCCCCTTTAGTAGCTACATTCAGTCCTGTCCCATCCCACTGGCAGCCACACTTCCCCTATTCCCTACAGTCCCAGACTGGCAGGAGTGGGGACATTAGTTTTTACTTTTCATGTCTTCTAACCTGTACCTCCCCCTGTGAGTGACGCTTCTGTTCCCCGGCAGGAAGGCGGACGAGGGTCTGGCCACCATCAGTGAGGATGGACGGTCCCCAATCTCTATCCAGCAGATGGCCTATGGTGAGCAGCTACTCCGTGTGCTGTATGGTCGGGGTCACCTCACATCTGACTCCTGGGCTCACCTCATGTCTTGTTTCCCGTAGTTTCTGGCTTCTCCTTCGGGATCATCAGTGGAGTCTTCTCCGTTATCAATATCCTTGCAGACGCCGTCGGTCCCGGCATTGTGGGCGTCCACGGAGATTCCCAGTATTATTTTCTAACTTCAGGTAAATTGTTTGAACAGATAGAGGGTTACTGGTATGCAGCCCCCTCCTCTATGGGTTATTCGTAAGCCGTAGATTGGGTCCAGACCCTCATATAACGTGCGGCAGCATCTCACGATCCACCATTGCCTCCCCGCAGCATTCCTGACCATGGCGATTGTATTCCTGCACACCTTCTGGGGGATCATCTTCTTTGCAGCTTGTGAAAAGCGGAAACCGTTCCACATCGTGGGCGTGGTCTTTAGCCACCTGATTACCTCTGGGTTGGTGAGTCTGGCACGGCCAGGGCATGCTGGGAGTTGTAGTGGTGTGATAGTCAGCGAGCTCGGGAGATTGTTGCTCTTGTTTCATCTTTCTTTCAGACCTTCCTGAACCCGTGGTACGAGGCCAGCCTGATCCCCATCTACATCATCACACTAGGCATGGGGGTATGGGCCTTTGTGGCTGCCGGCGGCAGCCACCACAACATACGTAAATGCCTTGCTTGTAAGTATGGGGTTTTTCCAAGGTGTCGCTGTAATTTCTGTTTCCGTTCTTCACTATTTTCTTTTGAATCCGTTTGCTGTCAGTGAATGGGAACGTTCCTGTCAACTTTTGTAATTTCACAGCTGAGGTTTTGTTACAGAGTGTATCCAGGCTTGGCTATAGTCCCGTACCTTATACCTACGCTAGTACATTGTATCAGAAGACATATTGCTGCAGCTGCTGTACTTAGCTCATAGACGCAAATGTAACAAACCTTCAGCTGTGATCAACAATGTTCCCATTTATGAATAGTTAATGTAATTTAGTTTGCTAATTTATTTATTTATTATTATTTTTGCCTGCACAAACTTTATAGGGGCCCTTAATCAACCCTCGGGGCCCCTTTAAGTGCTCACCTCTGTATGTGGAGGGTCTCAGCACTGGTGATGAGGGGGATTTTTCAGCACTTAATTAAGAGTACGACACAGACAGGTGGCTGATAACAGGGAACAATAGCTTGCATGCAACAGCACAGAAACAAAAACCAGTTTACTGCCCCTTCCAAGGAGAACGACCAGAGAAAAATCTTAGTCTCTGTATCGCCGGTGTCCAGTCTAGGCACTTCTATGTATAGGGTGATCACATTTATCATAGGATATAATCATATGATGATGTCATAGGCCTTTACCAATCAGATGCTGAGGCTGCACTACTGCATGGATCCAAGTCACCGTCTACATCAATATACACTGAGCGGCCACATGATTAAAGCTGTTGCCCTTTCATCTGTGGATCTTCCCTGTACAGGGATCAGACCTGTGACACGGAGCAGCATAAAATCCAGTGATCAGGTGCAGCATGAATCCACATTAGATGGAAAATCTAGTGATCAAGGTGATTTGTAGGGAGGCCTGGTCATCGGGGCTGGGATGTCATATTGTTATATGGAGGATGGTGCAAAGAACATCCAGAGAATGGTCATCCTATGCACAGAAACAGGTCACTACAAAAAGAGGAATCTGATGAACAGGAGGAAACTGAACATGTCCGGTCAGATAGATCCAGATCTCTGTGGGGAAACATGGCCGGTCAGATGGATCCAGATCTCTGTACAGAAACATGACTGGTCAGATGATTCCAGATCTCTGTGGGGAAACATGTCCGGTCAGATAGATCCAGATCTCTGTGGGGAAACATGTCCGGTCAGATAGATCCAGATCTCTGTGGGGAAACATGTCCGGTCAGATAGATCCAGATCTCTGTGGGGAAACATGTCCGGTCAGATAGATCCAGATCTCTGTGGGGAAACATGGCCGGTCAGATGGATCCAGATCTCTGTGGAGAAACATGGCCGGTCAGATGGATCCAGATCTCTATGGAGAAACATGGCCGGTCAGATGGATCCAGATCTCTGTGGAGAAACATGGCTGATGAGATGGATCCAGATCTCTGTGGAGAAACATGACTGGTCAGATGGTTCCAGATCTTTGGGGAGAAACATGGCCGGTCAGATGGATCCAGATTTCTGGGGAGAAACATGGCCGGTCAGATGGATCCAGAACTGTGAGAAGGGATCATGGCCGGTCAGATGGATCCCGATCTCTGAGAAGGGATCATGGCCGGTCAGATGGATCCAGATCTGTGAGAAGGGATCATGGCCATGTGGGCCTGGGGAGCGATTTCACCACCTGATGGGATCTATGTCTGGATGAATCACTGCGGCTCTAAAGGCCAGAGGAGGTCCAACCTGCTAGTAGACAGCAGTCTCTAATAAGTTACACATTCAGACTATATACACTCGCCACTTTATTAGGTACACCATGCTAGTAACGGGTGGTCTTCTGCTGCTGTAGCCCATCTGCCTCAAAGTTGGACGTACTGTGCGTTCAGAGATGCTCTTCGGCCTACCTTGGTTGTAACGCTTGGCTATTTGAGTCACTGTTGCCTTTCTATCAGCTGGAACCAGTCTGCCCATTCTCCTCTGACCTCTGGCATCAACAAGGCATTTCCGCCCACAGAACTGCCGCTCACTGGATGTTTTTTCTTTTTCGGACCATTCTCTGTAAACCCTAGAGATGGTTGTGCGTGAAAATCCCAGTAGATCAGCAGTTTCTGAAATACTCAGACCAGCCCTTCTGGCACCAACAACCATGCCACGTTCAAAGGCCCTCAAATCACCTTTCTTCCCCATACTGATGCTCGGTTTGAACTGCAGGAGATTGTCTTGACCATGTCTACATGCCTAAATGCACTGAGATGCTGCCATGTGATTGGCTGATTAGAAATTAAGTGGTAACGTGCAGTTGGACAGGTGTACCTAATAAAGTGGCCGGTGAGTGTAAATGAACATTGATGTAGATGTGGATGAGAATCCAGATAATCCATTACACTTTACCAGATAAGACAAACATGTCCCTGGCTTCAGTAGTGCAGCCTCCGGCTTTGGGCCTGTAACAGTAAATCATCCTATCTCAGCATAGTAAGTTAATCAACCCTAAAGGGCCTTTCATATATCCATGCATCAGGTCGTTCTCCTGTAGCCTTAACCCCTCTGCTGCCTGCTAGACATGTAGTATAGCAGCGCAGGGGTCCCTGTAACCCCCCACCCCCTTTCCCCATCACCATTATATTGCAGGATCAGCCTGCGCCCCAGCCGCTTACGGCTAAGAAGGTAAAACAGAAACTGTTTTTTTCTACAGGCGATCGGCAAGAGAGTAACCAGGTTATGGTCTATTCTGCTCTTCAGGTGCCCAATGAGGACTGAGGCCCCGCTCAGCTGCCGTGCAGCCACGAACAGACATTAACTGAGTCACCATTCAAGTGCTCCTCTCTCCCAGAAGCCGGCCCCCCTTTTCTATGCGTCCCCCCTTCCCCCCTCGTCCCAGACGATAAGACGGACCTGTTGTTTCTCGTATTCGTTTCTTTGGTTGGCCTCCAGCTCCTTCCGTCCTGTGCGCCGGCTCTGGGCCTACTCAGGCTGTGGGGGCAATCTGGAATTGCTCATCATGTATTGGCATCCAGTACAAATGGTCGCCAGCCCTCGTGCTGCTCCGCTGGGATCCACAAGCGGTCTACGGCTTTTTCTTCTTTACTTTCATCCACGACAAGGGAGGAAGCGGAGAATGGTTTGATCCGAGGTGGTCTTGGTGAATAAGGATCATTTGGACCTTTAAACTCTAATTTTTTTTCCTTTGGCAGCAGTTTTTGTATGCGTTCTTCTATCGGGCGTTTAACTACTATAACACTTATTTTACTGCAGGATCAAATGTCCGCACTGACCTACTAACAGTACTTACCGAACCTCAGAGAATTGTCAGGATCTGTTATGGTGCCACATCCTTTTTTTAATTTAATTCAGTCTTTAGCTTCTTTAGTGTGTAACTTCTCTGTGTTTTGTTTTGTTTTTTGCTGTTTTTTTTCTTCTTTGTCGGCTGTAAATGTGTACATCTCAGAGAGCGCAATCTAAAGGCTCTTAGCTGCCTATGTAGCCCGGATTTTCTATACGGTTTTCATTGTGTGAGCCTAATTTTTCAATTCAAATCTACATAAAATTTTTGGGTCACTTTTGTGAATACTTTGCTTTACTCTTTTTGTGCCAATTTTGAACTATTTAGAGTTATTTTCTTTCATAATTCTGCTGGTTACCACTGGCAGGTTAGCTTCATCTTCGTCAGTCATATGAGTATTGTGTAGCCCACCTTAGCTCCCACAGTGCACTGGTCACTGGAAACAGTTAAGCTCCACCCCATCAGTCTGGTGAGCTAAGAACTAACAGCTTTTATTGCGTAGCTCACCTAAGCTCCCTCATTGCACTGCTCTTTGCTAGTAGTTTGGCGCCACCCCCTCAGTCTTGTCATGTTACAGCCAACAGCTTTTATTGTGTAACTTATCCAAGCTCCCTCAGTGCACTGGCCCCTTTAAACAGTTAAGCTCCACCCCATCAGTCTTGTGAATTAACATGTAACAACTTTTCTTTGGTAACTCACCTAAGCTCCCTCAATGCACTGCTTTAACCATCACATTAATCTCCTGATTTTTCTCTTGAGAAGTAATACTGCCACCAGGAGAAAGTAGCCAAGGCTTATTCTATTGGACACATGGCCTCTCTGCCGAGCCAGTAGTCTTGTATGGAGGGATCAGGAGGGAGCTGCCTTGTCTATGCTTACGTTTTGCTGTCACGTAAGCTCCTCCAATAGTAACAGATGACAGTTTAACTTCACCTGTATCGGTCATGTGACCTAACAGCTGAGCCTTTTCTATGTAACTCACCTGAGCTCCCACAATGCACTGCTCTTCAGTAACAGACAGCATTTTAGCCCCATCCTTATCAGTCATGTGACCTAAAAGCTGAGCCTTTTCTATGTAACTGTCACCTGAGCTCCCACAATACACTGCTCTTTGATAACAGTTTAGCCCCACCCTTACCAGTCATGTGACCTAACAGTTGAGCCTTTTCTATGTAACTGTCACCTGAGCTCCCACAGTACACTGCTCTTTGGTAACAGATAACAGTTTAGCCCCACCCTTACCAGTCATATGACCTTACAGGTGAGCCTTTTCCATGTAACTGTCACCTAAGCTCCCACAATGCACCAGCAGAATTTCAAATTTAATGGGAACGGCAAAAAAAAATTATTTTCCAGCTCAGAATCGGACTTAAAGCAAAGGATTTGTGAATAGGCTCGAGCATTTTAGGTAGATTTAAAATTGGAAATTGTTGTGAAACGGAGCTTTTCCGTAAAATATCTTTTTTTTTTTTTTTTTTTTTATTTAAGAGGGTATGAAGGATAACCTAAGAAAGTACCTGGTTTTGAGGGACTTTATGAGCATTTCCTCCCAAAAGTAACGGATTTGCCCCATTAGTCATTGGGAGAGCTTAGTAATTGGCTGACCCTCTGGGGGGAGGGGGGGGAAATGCTCCATTATGGAGACAGACTGGGATTTGTCCATGTTTTGGAGTACATTCCGTTTTTTCTCCAGAAAAAACAATAGAGAGGCAGCGCTCATTCAAAGATACAATAATTGAGTTTCAAATAACTCACCCGGTGGATGACCACATATGTTTTTTTTCTCCAGTAGATGGTTGGGTATAAGCGTCTAATATAAGGGGGTCCTCCTGAAGATGATGAGTCACCTCCCAGGCTTTGGGTGCGGCCGTTGTATGGGCTGGAGCTCTGTGTTGTGATGTCACATGTGTGAACAACATGGCCGCCCCCATATACGATTACATCACCCCAGTGAATGGGAACAGTGAGTAGAGAGAATCGGAGTATCCCTTTAAGATCCTACGTATAGGCAAGGGTATTGGGGGTTTTTGCCTTCCTTTTCTTGATTCATAGGGGGGTCACGTTTAAAGGGTGTGCCCACCCAGGACTGATTCCCTTATTGGTGGGAACTGACCTCACTGCCACTACATAAAGATTGAGGACCCCCCCCCCCCCCAACACACTTTAAGGTCAGGGTCACATGAGTGGGGTATAGCCTCTGTATTACGACCGTGAGTCCTGAACCGTCAGTATCCTAGTGACCTATACTGCTGTGGGGTTGGGTCAGGATTTACGGGTGTAATATCCATGTGTATAACCAGGCTGGGGATGGGTGGAGGGTCCCCTTTTAACCCCTCACTTGCCAGTGTACCTATGTACGCTCAGGCTGCCACGTAGGTGTTGTGGGTAAGTTGTTGTTTTTTTGTTTGTTTTTTTTGTACCTTTGAGAAAATCCAAAGACTTTTTGTTGTAGTTCTCCGCAGCCATTATCCGACTATGCATTGCAGGGTCTCCGGCCTCGTCCTGTCAGCAGCGAATGAACATGTACAAAGTGATCACTACTGTTTTTACAGTCCTGCAATACATTTCTCCAATAAAGACGAGTTTCTTGGTTATGTTGTTGTATCCATCTGTGAGGGGGTGACTGGGGGAGAATGATAGAACTCCCGATCAGTAATGTATGTACACAGTGACCCCACCGGCAGAATAGTGAGCACAGCTCTGGAGTATAATACAGGATGGAACTCCCGATCAGTAATGTATGTACACAGTGACCCCACCAGCAGAATAGTGAGTGCAGCTCCGGAGTATAATACAGGATGCAACTCAGGATCAGTAATGTATGTACACAGTGACCCCACCGGCAGAATAGTGAGCACAGCTCTGGAGTATAATACAGGATGGAACTCCCGATCAGTAATGTATGTACACAGTGACCCCACCAGCAGAATAGTGAGTGCAGCTCTGGAGTATAATACAGGATGGAACTCAGGATCAGTAATGTAATGTATGTACACAGTGACCCCACCGGCAGAATAGTGAGTGCAGCTCTGGAGTATAATACAGGATGTAACTCAGGATCAGTAATGTAATGTATGTACACAGTGACCCCACCAGCAGAATAGTGAGTGCAGCTCTGGGGTATAATACAGGATGTAACTCAGGATCAGTAATGTAATGTATGTACACAGTGACCCCACCAGCAGAATAGTGAGTGCAGCTCTGGGGTATAATACAGGATGTAATTCAGGATCAGTAATAAATGTACACAGTGACCCCACCAGCAGAATAGTGAGTGCAGCTCTGGAGTATAACCCATACATACTGTATAGTTCAGTAAAACCATCAGTGTATTTATTGTAGAATTTTACTGTAAATTACAAAATGATCACAGAAATGACATAGACAGACAGGCAGCTCACACTACACCGTCCTAACACATACCTGGGCCCGCGTGTATACTCTCTGCTGGCAGCCATATTATAAATACTGACCGCACAGTACACGAGCCATAGGGACACAGCACAATAATACTGTTCTCCAGCATTGGAAATCTACTTATTGCAGAGGCCACTGGCACGTGAAGAGGATCTGACATTGTAGAATATAACCTGTGGGGGGCAGGCATCCATCCGGCCACAGGGGGAGGGAGTCAGGATGGAAGGAGCTGAAGGCACTTTTAACCAGTAGGTAGTCAGGGACTGGGTCCTGTGCAAATGGCAAATACTATATTCTACCTTATTGGCACCTCTCACTTGTTGTCCACATGGGACCCAGACCTATGGAAATACTGTCAGAAATATTTCACCGTACAGTGATGCTTTATTTACATAGGTCTGGATACGGCCTTTAAGGGTAAATTCATATGCTGCTTATTTCTTACTGAAAACGTGCAGCAATTTATAAGAAAAAGTTAAAGGGGTAAAAAAAAAAAAAAATTACATCAGCTGGTGTCAGAACATTATATAGATTTGGAAGTTACTTCTATTAAGATAAATCTCCAGTCTTCCAGTACTTATCAGCTGCTGTATGTCCTGCAGGAAGTGGTGTATTCTTTCCAGTGTAACACAGTGATCTCTGCTGCCACCTCTGTCCATGTCAGGAACTGTCCAGAGCAGCAGGAAATCCCCATAGAAAACCTCTACTGCTCTGGACAGTTCCTGACATGGACAGAGGTGGCAGCAGAGAGCACTGTGTCAGACTGGAGATTTGTATTGCAATGTAGAGCTTCATTCTCCATACTACAAATCCCATCATGCCATGACAACCTTTGGCTAGATGGGACATGTAGCAGAACCAATAAGACGCTTGGGGGGGGGGATTGCAGATTACTGACATCTTGAGGAAGGCGTCACACACAGTACATGAGGGTCTAGTTCCAGGTAGTGACGGTGCCCTTGGTGTCCCACAAGTCTCTCTTCCTGCAGATCCCAATATACTCTGATACATTTACAGCTGTCCATGTAATAGTTCTGTACAGAAGGCCAAGAGTTTGCTTGGTAAATGCAGCATAAAAGCTTCACAGTCTTGAAGTCCAGAGCAGGTCCTTAAAGCCTCCATATTTCCGGTTTAAGCCTTGAGAGCTCCTGCTGTATGTGCCGAGGGCTCCGAGGCCTGCGCTCTGTGTTTTCTGTGAAAGGTTACAATGGAAAATAAGTTTATTGAATAAGTATATATGGCCGCAATACTGTAAATGGCCTCTAGATGGCGCAAGAGAATTAATTTGGCACAGTGACGTATGGCGGGTAACAGTGTGACATTGGCGTAACCGCAGAGCTGAGGTTAGTTAGAGAGAGATCCTGGCATTAGATATCTAATCGATGGCATGTAATGGTGTCAGAACGAAATACAATATACTACTTTATCATGTCCAGGGGGTTATTTTTAGTAGACACATTCTTCTTGTCTTTATATTAAATGCAGCAATATTCTGATGTAAATGCAAAATAATAATATAAGTATACTGTATATATATTTATATATAATATTATTATTATATTTTTTAGAAATCTGAGTTTTTATATCTTTTTCTCTTGTTTAAAGTAGTTATAAATAGTGTCTCTTTCTGGAGGACCCGTCATCTGCTACACTACACAGACAAACCAGTAATGAGTATGGACATTATGTAATAACATTAAACACTTAAAGGAAATTTGTCACCTACATTTTTTTTTAATTTTTTTTTTTTTTTTTTTTTTTTACTATTTAGTGTCAGATATTAAAACTTGTTCTTTTATTCTGATCTGTTTATATTTTCTGACTTTAATTTATATTTGTTCCACTTTTTTGTATATTGTTATGGTGGCTGCCCTATTGCCTGAGCTGTTTACTGCATTTAGTGACCTGCTTTACAGCTAGACTCATGGACATAGACAACAATAGACAGTCTGTCCCCTTGAGATCAATGCAAAACATCAGTGAGCGCGCTCTGTGACCTTTTAGGTGGTGATTCCACAAGGAGCTGCTATTGTCTCCTCTATCTATTGGTGTCACGTAATGCTGTACAGATCACTTTACAGCAGCCTCCTATCACCACCACAGGAAGTCTCAGCTTAGTCTTAGCTCTAGTGGTGAGAATGAAAACTGCAAGATCTCAGGATTATTGTATAATATAGATAGAAAAATGAGAAAAAAATGTCACCAAAAATCCCTAAAAAATATGTTTACCAATAAAACAAAGAAGTCATTTTCTGTTGATACATTCCCTTTAAGTTTATTACTGGAGGCTTCATCAGTAAGTCTGTAATCCTATTATAACAAGTAGGGGTTATACAGAGCAGAGGACCCCTTTAAGTAGCAGTTCCCATAGACAATGTAGCCTGTGTCTTCTCTTACACAGTGTTACTATTGGATTTGCTCACTATGGTCACCTATATATTACAGTAAAAGGATAAAGCCATAAAGTAATATCGCTTCTATAGCGTTCTAGAATTAGTTCACAAAAAAAAATTATTTCAAATCAACTGGTGCCAGAGATCTGTAATTTACTTCTATTAAAATCAGCTGCTGTATGGCCTGCAGGAAGTGGTGTATTCTCTCCAGTCTGACACAGTGCTCTCTGCTGCCCCCTCTGTCCATGTCAGGAACTGTCCAAAGCAGTAACAAATCCTCATAGAAAACATCTCCCTGCTCTCCAGACTGGAAAGAATACATCACTTCATGCAGGACATACAGCAGCTGATAAGTAGTGGAAGACTGGAGATTTTTTTTTTATTAGAAATAAATTACACATCTCTGGGACCAGTTGGTTGGAAAGAAACTTTTTGGGGTGAATAATAATAATAATCCCCGACCCTTGTAGGTTAGAGGAGATTATGGGGACCCCTTATTTATGCACTTTTGTTTTTTAAGAAAAAGAAGATTCCTTACCTAAATTGTTTAACGATAAAGTAGACGACCATGACGAGACCCAGCATCCCCAGGAAGGACCCAAAGACGATACCCAGAGTTTTACCTGAAGGCAGAAAGAATATGTAAGTAAAGAGACGAGTGACGTGAGGAGCCGAGGTAACCGGGACTGTAGTAGTAATAGACGGGGGTGGCATTACCTGTCGATAGGGCCGGTTCTGGAAAAGAAAAGAAGACAAATTACAAAAGTGATCAGCTGATCCATCCCAACTGGAAAACCAAGGGAATGGCGGCCATGTTGTATCTAGACTTGCAGATCTACGTAGATGTGCGGGGACGTTCATGTCTATTATGGTGGATGTATAAAGTGCGTGTTGGGTTTGGATAGATGGAGGACCCTATAACATATGATGGAAGCCAGTATAGTCTCACTCACGGATCCTGAAGGAGGAGTACACAGTCCTCTGGTTCAGCGGCTGAGGGTCCCGGACGTTGCTCTCCAGGACCTCTGAGGGCGAGCTGGCTTTGGTGGTGTAGAGCATGGTCTGAAGCTTCTCCATCTACATAGGTGATATAACAGATCACGTTGGTCACCCAGTTCTCATTGCAGAGAGCCATATTGTTGGCAGTGGGCACCTACCTGAGACCTGGAGATCTGGACTTTGTTGTAGAACACAGTCCACACCACGCTCTGGTAACACGGCGGAGTCGTCAGGGAACCCGCATAGCGGAAATACTGGTCCAACCCCTCGGGGAGCAGCTCCTCAACATTGAAAGATGGAATAGGCACGCTCTGGTCTGCGGGAGACATGACCGATGTTAGGGTCCTATTACACTGAGCTATTTTTAACGATAAACGATCGCAAACGAGATTGTTTATCGTTGACCTGAAATCGACGATTATTATCGTTCAGATGATCGTTAAATTGTTCGAATCTAAAGGATAATCGTTCGGTTGAAAAGCAGTTAACGACTAATGACCGAACGAGAAATCGTTGATCGTTTAATAAGACCTGGACCTATTTTTATCGTTGCTCGTTCGCAAATCGTTTGCATTGAATAAGAAGTCGTTCGGTCGTTCGCAGTAGTGACGGACGCAATAGCGACGACAAGACGACCGCAAGAACGATAAGTAACGATTATCTTACCATGTAAATGGGTGACCGATTTCAGGTCGTTTGGATCGTTTATCATTAACGATTATGCGAACGATAATCGTCAGTGGAATAGGGCCCTAAATCAACGACATACCAACGATTTTTCAATCGTTGCCTGCAATTACACCACGATTATCGTTTAAATTTGAATGTTTTAACGATTTTTCGCACCATAATCGTCCCCTGTAATAGGGCCCTTAGTGTGAGGACCCTGTTCAGGAACTATGGGGCCTCTACAGCCCCCTACTGGTGTGCAGAGTCATAACACCTGCACTAGCACCATAGAGAGACATCTCACCCCAGTCAAAAGATTTCCTTTAGCAAATAAAACTCTCAACCCAACGCCTAAGGGTCCTATTACATGGGCCGACTACGGCCTGATCATTTTAGTTTACTGGACCTATTACACGGCTCAATAATTGGGCAGCAAGGGCTGCATGGACATTAGCGATGTCCATGCAGCCATTGCTTAAACACCTGACACCTTACCTCTCCCCGCTCCCAGTCTTCTCTCCCGGTCCCAGCGGCAGCAGCAGCGTCAGCTGACAGGCCGTGGTGGTCCCGTGCTGCTCAGACGCTGATGCCGCTGGGATTGGGAAGCTGCGGAGCACAGGAGAGAAGACCAGGATCGGGGAGAGGTAAGGGGAATCGTCAGCTATTGGCCGTGCATCGCTATTACACGTAGCGCGGCCGAAAATTTTAGGTCCAAACCTAAACCAACGATCAGTCGATGATCGTTTCATTGGCTGATCGTTGTTTCTATTACACGGAGCGATAATCGGACGAGCTGGCTTAATGCACTCCATGTAATGGGGCCCTAAATGGACTTTTGCCTGGGACCGGTACCTCGTGGCCGTCATGTCATGTCTTAGTCCAGACCTGCATACTACCATAGGAAACCACAGCTCAGCCACATCACCTCTCCCAGACTGGGAGCCAAGCAGGGGAATCGTCCTTCTGAGCAGCATAGGCCCAGGGGGTAACCATAGACACACTGCATGGGTTAAAGGGGTTATCCAGCGCTACACAAACATGGCAACTTTATCCCCTTTCTTGTCTCCAGTTCAGGTGTGGTTTACAATTAAAGAGGACCTGTCACCCCCGGTGCCGGGGTGACAGGCTCCCGACCCCCCATTAGAGCCCCCTATACTCACCTAATCCCGATATGAGCGCCCGAAGCGCGCGCTCCTCAGATGAGTCCAACACTCGTAGAGAATGACAGGCGAGTCCGACGCTCAGTCATTCTCTATAAGCGTTGGACTCATCTGAGGAGCGCGCGCGCCGGGCTTCGGGCGCTCATATCTCCGTTAGCCGACCATCTCCAGAAGCGGGACCCGGCGGGATCAGGTGAGTATAGGGTGCTCTAACGGGGGTCGGGAGCCTGTCACCCTGGCACAGGGGGTTGACAGGTCCTCTTCAAGCTCCATTTACTTCAATGGAACTGAGTTTCAAAACCTGCGCCCAAACTGGAGACGAGAGGGGGAAAAGTAGCCATGTTTTTGTAGCGCTGGATAACCCCTTTAACCCCTCACTACCAGTTTTAAAGACTTTGGAACTGTATAAGGGTCAGGGTCGTCGGGGACGGTCATCCAGGAACCATATGTGACCCCATTCCTGTAAGGACAATCATATAGGAGCATGTTCAGTGCACAATGCTTCCCCTATTTACCTTCCTACACATAGTGGGGGCGGCTCCTAGTGACAGGTCCTCTGAAGGTGCTGGACCGCTTTATGCTACAAAGACTGTATTGTCCATTTGTTCTGCTCACGTTGGGCCTGATCTCTATGGAGCTTGTCCGGTATGTTAATAGGATTTCTGCGAAACCTCTTACTACATATGTATGATGCCTGAGGGCAATGACCACATAGCCGGGTACAGTCATTACACATCAGAAGCTGCGGAGGAGGATGAGGAGGGTCCAGTGGGGTTACCAACCTCATAGAACACACAGCAGCAGCTCAGTATATGTAACATACAAATGGTGGAGCATCCTCCCATATGTGGCCACTTACCTGCATAGGTGATCTTCTCCAGATTGTTAATGATATTCCCATAGGCTGGATTGTCCTCACTTCCTGTCTGTTATATGGATAAATATATATATCTATCAATATGTGTAATGAAACATGGCTGCTACAGTCCAGGAACAGCATCAGACCTGCCCATGGGTGGTGACTGGTCATGCCAAACAGCTCCATTAAGGTAAATGGTGCTGAGCTGCAATACCTGTAACAACCTGAGTGGCGCTGTGTTTGGAAGGAAATTGTTGTGTAGATTGGTTTTCAGTGGTCCTGTACACCGGAGGGGCAGGAAGGGAGGGTGTAGAAACCCCATTTAAAATGGTATTGCTGCCAACATAACAATTCATTCCATACTTGTTGTTATCTATTCAGTCTCCTTCCCCCAGTTCTGAGCTGCTGCTTTCTGCTAAAGACACAAAAATTTGTGTGAGCTTTTCTCTCTGTCTCCCCCTCCTTTCTTCTGAGACGGCTGATGTAAACAAGTCCCCGGCAGGGTTTATCTGCAACACTATAGCTTCTTTGTAATGCTGGGAGGATTATTCTGAGATTAAGTTGCTGATGAACTCACTGTTATTAACCCTCCCAGCATTCCGAGAAGCTACAATGTTGCAGATACAGCCTGCCAGGGACTTGTTTACATCAGCCGTCTCAAGGGAGGGGGGAGGAGGGGGAGACAGAGAGAATAGCTCACACAGATTTTTGTGTCTTCAGCAGAAAGCAGCAGCTCAGAACTGGGAAAAGGAGACTGAATAGATAATAAGTATGGAAGGAATTGTTAGTCTCACTATGGGCAGCAACATATCAAATGTTATGTTTAAGTGAAATACCCCTTTCAATATCAATCCATGGATCTTTAAAGATTGAATGTTTTAAGTTATTTTGCAGATTAAAAAAAAACTTGGCTGCTTTCTTCCATAAACAGCACCATACAGTGGTATTTCACCACCGCCACATTCACTTCAATGTAGCTGAGCGTCAATACAGGAAACTTCGCCCACCAGCTGCTGATTGGCAGTTATCTATCTATGCTGTCTATAGGCAGTCAGCTGTCACTCAGCAGCTGGAGGGCGGGGGGAGGGGTGTGGCAAGAATCCTATTCTCCTGCATATTAGGAGAATGGCTGAACAAAATGACGTAAGTAATACACCGATCTGTTCAGCATTTCTGTCACTAGTTTATGCTGCCTTCATTTAAGGTGGAATAAACCTAGACAGATTCCCTTTAAGCATGAAAAAAAAGTTAAAAAGAAAAATGTGGTCTCTTTTTATTCCACCTGTTTTATTCTAAGTTGCTGATTGGTATCCAGAACTGCTTTCACTATTCTGCTGGTTGCCCTTGGAAACAGACAGCAAATTAGCTTCAGCCTGTAGTCAGACATGTGACCCATTAGCTGAGCTGTAACTCCCACAATGCACCAAATCCTCAGATTTTTCTCATCTACACATACCCTGTCTCCACCTCTCACCTCGATCAGGATCCCGAGTACGGCCAGTCCGCCCGGTTTGCTTTTGGCTTCGTTGATATTTGGGAACTTGTCTGAGTTGAAATGGACGATATGTAGCTGGATTGTGAGGAAAACGGATTATAGGATGTTAAATCCACATGCACGTTCTACCACACTGAGCATGCATGTGTATGAGGGGGGGGGGGGTGTCAAACAATTAAAGGGGTACTCCACAAAAATCTTTTTCTTTGAAATCAACTGGTTTCAGAAAGTTATATAGATATGTCATTTACTTCTATTTAAAAATCTACAGCCTTCCAGTACTTATCATCTGCTGTATGTCCTGCAGGAAGTGGTGTATTCTTTCCAGTTTGACACAGTGCTCTCTGCTGCCACCTCTGTCCATGTCAGGGACTATCCAGAGCAGGAGAGATTTTATATGGGGATTTGCACCTGCTCTGGACAGAGGTGGCAGCAGAGAGCAATGTGTCAAACTGAAAAGAATACACCACTTCCTGCAGGACATACAGCAGCTGATAAGCACTGGAAGACTGGAGATAAATAGTAGCAAATTACAAATCTATGTAACTTTCTGACACTGGTAGATTTGAAAGAAAAAGATTTTCACCGGAGTACCCCTTTAACTACTTGGGACCTAAAGACAACCAACCTGATGAAAGAAAATGTGCACCGTCAAAAGTATAGAAGGGATGATCCCACCGGATACGATAGTGTAACCCTTTATTACTGGATGTGGAGGGAAGGTTTGCTGACTGGGCTGTCTGACTGGCCGAGTATTTTTTGTTCTTATAGGAGGGATGATCCCTATTGGAATGATAGTGCAATCCCTTATTACTGGATGTGGAGGGAAGGTTTGCTGACTGGGCTGTCTGACTGGTGGAGTATTCGCTGGGAGCAGTATGGGGCGGTGGGGCCGCCAGCTGTAAGCACATTCCTGCAGCTAGAGACCCTGCAGCTTTATAATCCTTATGGGGTCACTCAACCAGAAAACTGACCTACTGTGAAGCGGAGCAGGTTAACCTTTTCTACTGCCGGACCAGGAGTACAACGAGACAAGACGGAATCCTCTGCCTCATAGGAAAATATAGGGGACAGAAAGCCGGGGTACATGGCACTATGTATTATATGTAACTATACTGAGTTCCATCCTGTATTATACTCCAGAGCTGCACTCACTATTCTGCTGGTGGGGTCACTGTGTACATACATTACTGATCCTGAGTTACATCCTTTATTATACCCCAGAGCTGCACTCACTATTCTACTGGTGGGGTCACTGTGTACATACATTACTGATCCTGAGTTACATCCGATATTATACTCCATAGCTGCACTCACTATTCTGCTGGTGTGTACATACATTACATTACTGATCCTGTACTGACCCTATATTACGTTCTGTATTATTCTCCAGAGCGGTGAATAAAAAAGGACACCACCTTGGGAAGATGGCATCCCTTCAAGTCACTGTTTCACTCTAACTAGGAGTCTTAGAACAAGACTAGGGATTAAAACAAGCCAATAACTTCTCCAAAAGGAAAGACTGCCCATCTGCAGACAGCTGTTTCTGGGTAACTGCCCCTTATGAGTACAGTGCAGGTTGTGACTACAGTGCAGGGTGTGGGTACAGTGCAGGGTACTGACAGGCTGTTGAGAGGCCGATTATTGTATGACCAGAGGGATACTAATACTTAAGGAGAGCGCAATAAAGCTTAGACTTAGACTAAGACTTACAGGCCACTAGAAATTCTGGGAAAAATCATAGGCCTCTCAATAGCCAGCAGCACCCTACCATTCTCCATGTGTCTGTATGACGCTCTCCTCAAGGAGTATTACTTTGGTGGTTATATTGGGCACGACTGGTGTATTGACCCAAGAGAACTTTTCCCCCCATTTCCGTATCTTTCACTGCTATAGACTGTAGGCATCACTGCTGCTATTACCCTGTAGCCGCCATGTTAGCATAGTGTGAATCCTGGCTGACTGCAGCGCTTGGCAGGGAGGACGGGATAAACATTTCCTGCAAAGATTTAGTGGAGCTGAACTTAGTGCTGCAAACCGTGGGATAAGATTATTGGATTCAACACAACGCTGGTCGCCCTGACCTTCTGATATCTCTACCCAGAGTCCTAAGGGGGAAACATTCATCCTTCACCTTTCAGTTCTGCGGTCAGAGACTATAACCAGGAAAATACCAGCAGAGCCACTCTAATTATATACCGCTACTAATAATACATCCCCGTACATACAGGCAGTATTATAATAGATATATTCTTGTATATAGGGGGCAGTATTATAGTAGTTATATTCCTGTATATAGGAGCAGTATTATAGTAGTTATATTCTTGTATATAGGAGCAGTATTATAGTAGTTATATTCTTGTATATAGGAGCAGTATTATAGTTGTTATATTCTTGTATATAGGAGCAGTATTATAGTAGTTATATTCCTGTATATAGGAGGCAGTATTATAGTAGTTATATTCTTATATATAGGAGCAGTATTATAGTAGTTATATTCTTGTATATAGGGGGCAATACTATGTATATAGGAGCAGTATTATAGTAGTTATATTCCTGTATATAGGAGCAGTATTATAGTAGTTATATTCTTGTATATAGGAGCAGTATTATAGTAGTTATATTCCTGTATATAGGAGCAGTATTATAGTAGTTATATTCTTGTATATAGGAGCAGTATTATAGTAGTTATATTCTTGTATATAGGAGCAGTATTATAGTAGTTATATTCTTGTATATAGGAGCAGTATTATAGTAGTTATATTCTTGTATATAGGAGCAGTATTATAGTAGTTATATTCCTGTATATAGGAGCAGTATTATAGTAGTTATATTCTTGTATATAGGAGCAGTATTATAGTAGTTATATTCTTGTATATAGGAGTTATATTCCTGTATATAGGAGCAGTATTATAGTAGTTATATTTCTGTATATAGGAGCAGTATTATAGTAGTTATATTCCTGTATATAGGAGGCAGTATTATAGTAGTTATATTCTTGTATATAGGGGGCAGAATTATAGTAGTTATATTCCTGTATATAGGGGGCAGTATTATAGTAGTTATATTCCTGTATATAGGGGGCAGTATTATAGTAGTTATATTCTTGTATATAGGAGCAGTATTATAGTAGTTATATTCCTGTATATAGGAGCAGTATTATAGTAGTCATATTCCTGTATATAGGAGCAGTATTATAGTAGTTATATTCCTGTATATAGGGAGCAGTATTATAGTAGTTATATCCCTGTATATAGGAGGCAGTATTATAGTAGTTATATTCTTATATATAGGAGCTGGATTATAGTAGTTATATTCCTGTATATAGGGGGCAGTATTATAGTAGTTATATTCTTGTATATAGGAGCAGTATTATAGTAGTTATATTCTTGTATATAGGGGGCAGTATTATAGTAGTTATATTCTTATATATAGGAGCAGTATTATAGTAGTTATATTCTTGTATATAGGGGGCAATATTATGTATATAGGAGCAGTATTATAGTAGTTATATTCCTGTATATAGGAGCAGTATTAAATAGATATATTCTTGTATATAGGAGCAGTATTATAGTAGTTATATTCTTGTATATAGGAGCAGTATTATAGTAGTTATATTCTTTTATATAGGAGCAGTATTATAGTAGTTATATTCTTTAGAGACAATGTTATTGTAGTTCCATACTTGTACATATGGGGGCGGTATTACAATAATGGACAACATTATAGTAATTTTAGTTGTGCCCACAGGGGGCAGTATAAACCCTACCTCTCCAGGAGAGATGTTTCCATCCAGTTGGTGCTCAGACCCATCTGGGTTCAGTATGCTCCCCCAGTGTAGATGAAGCTGGACAGCTGTGTAGTTATTCGGGAGCCCGTGGAGACGCATAGATGGCGACAGAGAAAGCTTCACTGGAGTAAACAAAAACAGATGGGACAACTTATTAGGTTATATTCACCAGACCTCCTGACACTCTATTGTCCAACTATCTCTCCAAAATGTCCGGCTTGGTCATTGTTTGGCCTGTATTTCCCATGACGCCTCTCTCTCTCTCTCATTCTCCTCTCTCTACATCCCGCCAATAGAAGGTCTTGGCTAATGAGACTTTTTCTTCTGATATTCCCTGGGGATGAACGTGGGGACAGGTTATGGTTTGTTTTTCCCCACAATTCGCTTCTTTATGTTCGGCCTAATTTCCATTCCTGTCGGTTCCTTCTTTCTCCCACCTTTCCCTTACGTTGTCGTCGGCCTTTATCAGCGTCCCCTTCCCCCACTCCCCATACGCCGGCTTCTCCTCCTCATTCTAAGCTTTTACACCCTCATTCAATACTACTTTATATCGCTCGCACTTCCAGCTCCCCTGCCACACATTATTCTGTCTTTCACAAAGTGACGATTGTCCCCGTGGCCGCATCTCCTGACAGAGCCTCCCGGCTCCCTCCTCCAGGATCTAGGCCAGCAAAGCCTTTGTCCTCGTCCCCTGTGCCAAGATCAACCAGCGAGCGACATCTCACCAGCCCCGTCTCATCCTGACATATTTCTGATGACTTTACGACGACCTTCTCCCACCCTGTCCTGTCATCAGATCGGTAGACGGGGGAAACGTGAACATGGTCCACCTCGTGGACTCAGCCTGACCCCGACACCTGACACAGCCATCACTCAACACCTCCAAATGTTACATCTGTCCAAACAGCTTCTATTTATAAGAGGCATCCGAGCTGGAAACAATACGAGAGCTGTCCCTATACCTTCCACTAATAGACTGTCACCATTCTCCGTCGGGTGGTCACATGGTATATACATGGGCTTCCCACAGCTCCAGGCTCAGGAGCCTCTACAGTGTTTTGCCCATAAGCCTACACATATCCGGGCCTATGGAAACTCTTGCAATACATTGTCCTAAGGCTTCAATGGGCAGCAATGTTACATGATGGTGTCAGCTTCCTGATCGAACATCAGGAAATCTTAGGTTCGATGGAACTCGAACCTTCTTGAACATTCAGCATTTGATTCCTGATGCCTTCCCGTTTCGTGGGGAAGGTGGAGACTGCCCGAATACCGCTTAGAAAAGAGGGATACAGCCTATTACCTGGCAATACTCCGGCAGTCTCCACCTTCCCCACGGACCTGGAAGGCATCGGGAATCAAATGCTGAATGTTCGAGAAGGATCGCGTTCCATCGAACCTAAGATTTCCCGACGTTCGATCATCTCTACTTCTCTCATGTCTGATCGCAGAACAATAGACTTGGCTGAAGCAAATACAGATAGGATCGACCCCAGGGTAAGGGTGGCCATACACCTACTATGGCTGTCGGTGGGTAATATGGTTTCTCAGGAGCCATTGTTTGTTAGTCCAGGACAGAACTTCTAAAGTATATCAGTAGGTGGCCCAACTAAGAGCATCTCCCATCTCCGCTTCCTGGATGCCATAACTGTGAATAGAAAAAGGGAGGTAGCCCAACTCTTGGCATTACAGCCTCAAGTGCATAGTGCCGAGATGCAGTACCACCTATGGTACATAATCTTATATACCAGGGATGAGGAAACTTCGGCCCGCCAGCTGTTGCAAAACTACAATCCCCATCATGCCTGGACAGCCAAAGCTTCGCTGGTATATACCATGACTATAGTTGAGGTAGTAGATAGACAGTGTAAACCTTATGAGCCATAAATAAAGGGGCCGCTATATACGACAGGATGGACAATTAACCCCAGGCCAAATGTCTGATTCAAGAGCTATGACTGCAGTTTCCTGACTCCATTGTGTGTGGGAACGGCAATCACCAAACAATGAGGATGGTAGATGGTAAATGTGTATGGACAATGCCAAATAAAGCATAGCTTATCATGTGTCCCCCAATAAACCCAAGCTGCCCATTGTAACTACTCTGCAGCTAGTAGATATTGGACGTCTCCTTGGCCCATAAAGGCGGCCATATATCCAGATGGAGACAAGGATCAGGACGTATCATTCAATGCGAGGGAGGGAACCTTTATATTTCATGGTGTATACTTAGAGGGTTGGGGGGAGATTGGAGAGCGTATTTCAACTTGCCAGAAACATTAGGTAAGTGTCATCTGATCCTGGAATTGGCTGATCATGTGATATGTACGGTGGCCTCCAACATCGACCATCGGAAGAGAGTAGGATCAAATCCTCCACATCAATAGTCACATATCTGCCAGTTAATATGAAGACATTAATGTAGATAGTGTTTTATATTCACTTAATTGGAAGGGGGGGGGCAGAGAAGCCATGTTGTCTTTAGCTTTCGACCTGTGACAATAAAACATCTTTTAACATTTAGAGGGGCTGTCTCACCAAGACATCTTATTTCCATTCGCAATTTTAGAGCATTTGGAGGGGATAGGATTCTTTATTTTCCACCAGTGAAATCTCATGTCAGTACTATGGGACCATCAGAACGTCCAACAAACGACCCTCGCTCCTAAATTTTAATCTGTTTCGAGTGGTTCTCATCAGTAGACAATGTTTACTCTTGCCCAAAATAACCATGAGCAGATGTATGGGGTCAGCTTAAATGACTAGAGGCCAGGGGGCACCTCAGGGCATGACCTTTAATTGCGGTGCCACAACCAAAGTTGCAGTTGACCTTTTGTTTCCTTACAAACCATGGAGGTTGAGACATGGAAGAATGAGTTATTGTCGGTGAAGTATGAGCAGCATGGAGATGATGGCCAAGAAAAGCCTCCAGAGCTTCATTCAGAATATGTATGGTCACATATAATACCTCCAAATGTTATGTATTGATCACTATGGATTGTTGCAAAGTTAGATTTGCTAACAAGAAGTTGTAGTTTGCAAGGGACCCCCCCCCCCCTAACGTTTTAGACCACCAATAGAGGGAAAGGACAGTTACACACTTTAAAGGAGAAGTCCGTCAGACTATAAAATCCGGCAGGGGAAAAATTGATTACAAGTACGAACCTACCTCTCCCCGTGCCTGTGGTGAGCGGTGGGATCGGCTGAAAGTCGTCATGACGTCATGACTTGGGGGGGGGGGGGGGGCGGTTGGTAATGGCCTCTTCTGGCTGATGGACTGGCCACTCAGCCAATCAGTGACTGGAGCTTCTTCCCATCCCAGTCACTAGATGTAGAAAAGAGGGCACTTCTGTGGGTCGGTGGTGCTCGAGGTGGAGATAGCCAGACAGTTAGTAGAGAGGACCCGGCACTCACCAAATTAGTTCTGCTATTTTATTGTAGTTTGCCAAAACGCGTCCTGTATGTACCTGATCTTACCTGCACTACAATAAAATAGCAGAACTAATTTGGTGAGTGGCGGGTCTTCTTTACTACCCGTCCCAGTCACTGGATGGCTGAGCTGTCAGTCTATAAGCTGGGTCGTGATGTGTCAGCTCGAGGTAGAGATAGCCAGTGGTGCTTGAGGTGGAGATAGCCAGACAGTTAGTAGAGAGGACCCGGAACTCACCAAATTAGTTCTGCTATTATATTGTAGTGCAGGTAAGATCAGGTACATACAGGATACATTTCGGCCAAGCATGGCCTTCATCAGCTAAGTGGTACTACGGAAACGGTCGTACCACTACCGAAACGGTAGTGCTTGGTGGTAGTACCGCTGAGCTGATGCAGGACATGCTTGGCCAAAATGTGTCCTGTATGGTCCTGATCTTACCTGCACTACAATAAAATAGCAGAATTAATTTGGTGAGTGCCGGGTCTTCTCTACTACCCGTCCCAGTCACTGGATGGCTGAGCTGCCGGTCTATCAGCTGAGTCATGATGTGTCAGCTCCAGAGATCCCAGAGCCCACAGGAGTCCTGCGGCCAGTCCCTCCGCTCATCGCGGGCACAGGGTAAGGCCAGTTAAAAATTGTAATCAATTCCCCCCCCTGCCCCTGCCGGATGCTAGATTTTATAATCAGCCAGACTGATATATATAAAATATAGATTTCATACAAAAAGTGCACCACCCCTGTGCATGGGCTCTGTGTGGTATTGCAGTTTAGCCCATCACTTCAATTCAGCAAGGTTGCATCACTAGGGACAAACTGGGCAAAAAAACAAAGGGGGGGGGGGCTGTCTCTTGAAAAAAGCAGCCATGTTTTTCTAATTCTATGCAAACCCTTTAAAACAAATTGTATAAATTCCATTTTGTATCACGGCTCAGAAGAAAATCCATTAGAGATCTGGACGGGAGCCATGTGGTGGGTGTAACATATTCATTCAGTCTCCGCTGCCTCCTGGAGTCGATGACAAAGCATCTTTATCCCCGCCAAATGATATAGCTTTCGGGTTGGTATGGAAAATGAGATATCAATCAGAATTTGTGGGAAAACACCTCAAATCACAATGAGCGTCCGGTTATCTCACTGCAGCTATTCCTAAGTATTATGTAATATTATACAAAACACAAGAATACATGGAGTAATAGAGCCCATATAATACCGCCATAGATCTCCAGAATAATGGCGCCATATAGAGGACACATGAGGAGTTACCTGTGTGACCGTTGTTAGTGAGGATAAAGGGGGCACCGCCTGGGGTGCTGTACCCCTCTGGACGGATGGGAGGTAAGGAGCCGTTATAGGACACTGCTGTAGTCTTTATATTGATGGGTGACTGGGCCGCTCCTCCACAATCAGGATAAGACTGGGCCCAATGTTCCTGCCCATGGTCACCTGGGGAAGAAAAGCAGAAAATCACTCAGTACATAAAGACATAGGGTTAACACCCAATTGTCTATGCAGCCACCAAATGTGAGGGAAGAGAAGCGAGGAGAGGAAGCAAAAAGAGAAGATAGAAAAGAGGAAAGAGGCAAAGAGAAGGAAGAGAAATTGCTATGGGAAAGAGGGGAGAGGGGAAAGAGAAGAAGGTATGGGGAAGAGAGGAGAGGGGAAAGAGAAGAGGGTATGGGGAAGAGAGGAGAGAAAAGAGAGGAGAGGAAAAGATAAGATAGAAAAGAGGAGAGGCTAGAAAAGAGGAGAGGCTAGGAAAAAGAAGAGAAGAAGCTATGGGGGAAGAGAGGAGAAAGAGAAGAGGGTATGGGGAAGAGAGGAAAAGGGAAAGCGGAAGAGAAAAGAGGAGAGAGGCAAGGAAAAAGAAGAGAAGAAGCTATGGGGAATAGAGGAGAAAGATAAGAGGGTATAGAGAGGGCAAAGAAGAAAGAGAAGAGGCTATGGGGAAGAGAGGAGAGGGAAAGGATAAGAGGGTATAGAGAGTAGAGAATAAAGAGAGAAGGAAATGGGGAAGAGAAGAGAGGGGAAAAAGGGAAGAGAAGAGGCTATGAGGAAGAGAGGAAAGGAGGAGGAGAGAAGGATATGGGGAAGAGAGGAGAGGGGAAAGAGGGAAGAGAAGAGGCTATGGGCATGAGGGGGGAAGAAGGAAGAGAAGAGGCTATGACAAAGAGGAGAGAGAAAAAAGGAAAGAGGGCAGAGGAGAGAGAAGGGAAGAAAGGAGAGAGTAAAATGAAGATGGAAATAAGAGAGGGGAGAGGAGAAGAAGAGATGGGATAGGAGAGAGGGAAAAGGAGAGAAGAGGGAAGAGAGAAGAAGGCAAAGAGAAGGTAGGGGAAAGGACAGAGGGAAGAGAGAAGAAGGCAAAGAGAAGGTAGGGGAAAGGACAGAGGGAAGAGAGAAGAAGGCAAAGAGAAGGTAGGGGAAAGGACAGAGGGAAGAGAGAAGAAGGCAAAGAGAAGGTAGGGGAAAGGACAGAGGGAAGAGAAGAGAGGGAAAAGAAAGGGCTATGGGGAAGAGGAAACAGGAAAGGAGAGGAGACAGGGAAGAGGAGAGGCTATGGGGAACAGGAAACAGGAAAGGAGAGGAGACAGGGAAGAGGAGAGGCTATGGGGAAGAGAAGAGAGGAGAGGAGACGGAAGAGGAGAGGCTATGGGGAAGAGAGGAGCGGAGAGGAGACGGAAGAGGAGAGGCTATGGGGAAGAGAAGAGAGGAGCGGAGAGGAGACGGAAGAGGAGAGGCTATGGGGAAGAGAAGAGAGGAGCGGAGAGGAGACGGAAGAGGAGAGGCTATGGGGAAGAGAAGAGAGGAGACGGAAGAGGAGAGGCTATGGGGAAGAGAAGAGAGGAGAGGAGACGGAAGAGGAGAGGCTATAGGGAAGAGAAGAGAGTGAAGAAAAGTTGGGAAAGAATAGACATCTATCACCTAGAGCACAGCCCTCTCTCCTTCCCCTGAACCCTCTCTTGGACGTCAGCCCAGATGGCCACTATGATGTACATCCGTCCTGTACTATGTATAGATCTATTTATATCTCTTCCTTCCATGCCTGGCAGTAGAGGCGGTGCGGTCACAGGTAACACTCGCTGAGTCAGTACAGCACGGAGCATTCCTCTAACACTCATAAGGCATACATTAAGTGACACACTACAAATGGTAAGTATAATAGTATCCTTAAAGGGGAACTCCACCTGATATTGGAAGTCCATGTTTTAGGTAAGTGTGTATATTATAGATACTCGGGGTGTGGACTGGGCACTTTCCTCTATGATTTCATCCCCTTTTGGCAATGAGAAATGTCGCCACCAGAGGCGTTTTTTATCACAAAGTATTTCTCAGCCATCAGTTGTAATGTGTGAGGAAACATGGCAGCAGGTGTTCCATTTCCCTGCAGCACTACCACTGGAGAAATGAGGTATTACACATTGACTATGCAAATCTGTGTGTCAATCATGTAACACAGGACAGGACGGGTCCTCCAGAGCAAGAGACACTCTGTATAGCCAAGAGATGAGGATCCAGAACAGAGGAAGACAGGGTATAATAAAGTGGAGCTCCCCTTTAATATATTCTCTAAATCCAAGTGGGAAGTATCCCCCCCCCCCCCTCTGTTGAGCTTTCTATATTCCCCTGACATGTAACGAAGGGTGCGATTATGTGAATCAGGCGCCCGAAGAGACATCACAGAAACAAATGAAGCAACCTTACAATTTAGAAGAACAGGAACATGAAAATTATTGGCTTCCTTATAACGTGAAGGACAGTGTGTGACCCGGGCAGAGAGGAGGGGGCCCCTCCATTGTGTGTGTGTGTGGGGGGGGGGGGGGGACTATTATTTAGTCTATTTATTCTCCTAGTGATAGGACTCGATAGTTCAGTAAGGACAAGGTGTAGGATGGGAGGTCAGAAAACTATACAGCAAACAGCAGGTTATCCAGCAGCACAGAGTATTTCAGGAAACGGAGTGAGCTGTCCACTCATGTGATGATGTCAGGGAGGACAGGGTGTGATGGGGCAGTGTCATGGAGTACAAAGTAGCAGGGGCCCCTCAGCACAGAGTATTTCAGGAAAGGGTCATAGAGGGGTAGTGATCTGTCCACTCATGTGAGTGGTGACAAGTAACAAGATGGCAACTGTAGAAGAAGGAAGCTCCTCCAGGAGTGCAGAGTATTTCAGGAGAGGATATGGAGGGTGCGGTGACTGAGCTGCCCACTGATATGAGGTCACCAAGGGCAGCGTCATGAGGTGAGGAGGTGAATGGAGATGTATGGGAAATCAGATAACAGGAGCAAGATCCACCTGCAGCACAGAGTATTTCAGGAGAGGATCATGATGAGGTAGTAACCTGTCTATTCATATATTGTAAGTAAGAACAGAGGAGGAAAATGGAGGCAGATAGACAGTGTAAGGGTATGTTCATTTGGAGAAATCCACGCGGAGTAGTTTCCAAGGATTCAGTCATTCACCCCCCCACCCCCCACCCCCGCTCACGGCCGTGCGCATCTTTGCCCGTGCCAGGGTAATTCTTTGGATGGATGGCGGAATCTGCCCGACTATAGAATAGAGTCTATGGCACAGGCGGGGATGCGCGCAGCCTTGAGCGGGGGCGAGTGACGGAATCCATGGGAACTTCTCCCCGTGGATTCCTTAGTGTGAACATACCCTCAGGAGCAGGGTCCTACAGCAGCACAGAGTATTTCAGGAGAGGATCATGATGAGGTCGTAACCTGTCTATTCATATGTTGTTAGTAGGGACAGGGCTGCATGTAAGAGGAGGAAAATGGAGGCAGATAGACAGTGTAAGGAGCTAGGTCATACAGCAGCACAGAGTATTTCAGGAGAGGATGATATCTATTCAGATGATGTCACTGAGGAGAGCTGCACGATGTGAGGAGGGGGACACATTGTAAACCCTTGTACTGTGAAGCCCCTGTGATGTAATAGAATGCACCCGTAGCCATTATACAAGGGTCTCGTGATAACACTTCTACAATAGTCTTTTTACATCCCATTGTGCTATAGAGGTGCCAATCTAATCTGAATGGTGCCCCTCCCCCCCATGTACGCAGCCCACCTTATAACCTCTTCTTCCAATGTCTATTCAATAGGAATTTCTTGGGAAAATCCAACACCAAGCGTCATCCCCCCTCTCTCTCTGTGTCCCGTCCAAGTTTTTATGGTTGCCCTCCAATTCTTGCATTGTTTATGTTGGCACTGATTGAGTAGGGGGCATACAGTTTATGGCCGGTGGGCCATTTACATCTGAATGGAGCCCTTTCTCTCTGGGCTAATCTGAATTCATGAGATAATCCCTGACTTGTAAAGCAATAGAAACTTGGCCCCTTGTGAAGCCTCAGCCCCCCCTTCCCCCAGTATCTATGATATACTCAGGCCTAGAACGGCACTCCTACTGCGGCATGTCCATGGGACATCCTGACTCCCAATCACCTTCACAAGGGTGTCCTAAATATAGATGTCGGCCAAAAATAGCGCCAGGACGTGTCACACCGTAGGCCAGATACCAAGAGGTCTGGAGAGATAATAGAGGAAGTGCTTAGACAACGGACAACGGACAACGGAGTATTGTCATTCAACCATGTACAAGTGGATCGGCGTCTGTTACACGGATCCGTCACATGACTTATCGAAAAGTGAACGTCACATGACTGATCACTGCTCGTCAAAAACTAGAACAAAATGCAGAAGCTTACCGTACCTTGTAAATTAAGAGGGTAAGTAGCAGCCAGGTGCTGATATTGAAATGCCCCGGACTGACTGACCATGAGAAGAGATGATCGAACAGCGGAAAATCTTAGGTTCTATAGAACTCAAACCTTGTCAAACCTTCCACATTTGATTCCCTATGCCTTCCCGGTCCGTGGGGAAGGAGAAGACAGACCGAGTACCGCCTGGAATTCCAGGATTCAGCCTAGGTAATAGCCTGGCGGTACCAGGGCTGTCTCCTCTTTCCCAACGGACCAGGAAGGCATCGGGAATCAAATGCGGAAGGTTCGACAAGGTTCGAGTTCTATAGAACCTAAGATTTTCCACTGTTCGATCATCTCTAACCATGAGCAGGTGTGACCACTTCTATAAAAGCAGACGTTTTGGCCAGTCTGGACTGTTCACACAATGTCAAGGAGGAAAGACACCAACAATAATCATAGAAGAGCAATTGTTGCTGCCTATCAACCTAGGAAGGATTATAAGGTCATTTCCAAAGTTCATCGTTCCACATTCAGAAGTGAACGTCTCAGCAATTTCTCCGCAAGGTCAGATCGTGTAATGCTCAGCCACATCCCAGACTCCTCTGACCTCTGGCAGAAAAGTCAAGTGAAGATATGTAGCCATAATACTCCACCATGTTTGGCAAAAACCAAACGCAACTTGCTGGCGGAGGGTGAGGATGTTGTTGTGCAGCCACATGACTTGTGAGTCAACCATGAACCATGGAGATCTGTGTGTAATCCACAAACCTCAATGACCTGGAGTAATGTAGGCTGGTCAGAACTCCTCCAGAACCACGTGAGACAATGATAAAGTCATACAGAAACCATTACTCCAGGTTATTGCTTTTAGACTACGTCTAGTTTCTATAAACTAGACGTAGTCTCTCACACATGGTATTGCCGCTTTACCCCATTTTTGTGGGATTCTTCGTGTTGTAGTTGCCTAATGTCAGGACCTTCTGATGACCAGATGTTTATTTTTTTATGCCCCAATAAGTGAAACCATAGAATTGGAAGCAGGTGGACTGTAACCTTAGGCCATTATGTAGTCCAGAGAAACGGGGCCTTAAGGCGACCTTTACACAGGTCCGATCTGCTGCAAATTTTACACCTAGATTTGCGAGCAAAAACAATCGGCAATGTATTAGATTGCCACCTGCGTGGTAAATGAGCAAAAGCTGATGGACAGTATTAGGAACGTTCACCTTGTGTAGAACTATGAGGTCCAGCTAGTCTTGGAATAGACACAGCTCCGACCACCATCATCTCTCCAGACCTTTAGTCACCCTTGGACACTGCCCAAAGATCTAGAAGAATATTCCGTTCTGACTGGTGCCAAGGGGGTTGCTGCCCAGTCCTGTCATTCTGGAAGCTGGTGGTGATCCAAGCTCATGGTCTCCACCAGCATGACCTTCTAACACGTAGTAGTGACATGTGAGATCATATCTGGCTGTGTCTCTCTTTTACAAGGTTGGTCAACCCCATTGCTGGTCATCTCTGCTCTATTGTGGTCCATGGCATCTTCTTCTACCTCCACATAAGGTATATACAATTTGAGTAGATAAAACATCACATCTTACCTGTATATGTCCACGAGGAACCTGGGGGTAAAGAACAAAAAATTCTGGTTATATTCTTCGCAAATATCAAATTTCTAGGTTCTACCATAGATGACATCAGAAGAACGACCACAAACAAGGAGGTTTTTCTTCTTTAACACTTATGACGATGTAAATGACGGCTTTATAGCTACAGCCTGACGCTGAGTGACCAGTTACTACGTACAATGATATTGTCAGGTTACCACATTTGTTACCAATAGATGTTCATTGATTCATGTTACCTCAAATGTCGACCCTAAGGCTATGTTCACACTGCATATGAGTCCGGCCGTAGTTCGTATGCCGCCGTACATGTGCGGCTGAAACTACGGGCGTGGGAAAAATCGACATGCGGCCGGATGCTTACGCACCGCGAACATACGCCAGTAGTACAGTTATGCTTCCCTAGCTTGTTTCGAAGCGATCTGAAGCAGGTCATTTACCTGGAAATCCTCGCCCAGCCCAATAAAACTCACAGAACCTTTTGGATCGAAAAATCAAGTTCAATTTGGCTGAAATAAGTACTTCGTACGGGACCGCATGGTAATCCACGGCCGTGAGTTGGAACATTTCCGTCCTCAAACAATGGTCTTGTTCATTTTTCACGGCGCCGTATACGATCCGGCCGTAAGCTCATACGTAGTGTACATTGTGCGGCCGTATATCATATACTTTCAAGCGAACGCATCAACCTCAAAACTACGTGCGTATATTCGCGGTTTGCACTACGGACGGATTCATACGCAGTGTGAACATAGCCTGAGAGGTGTTTTTGCCCTCTGACCCTTGATATCTATAATGGCTTTATAGCACACAGGCTGACATTGAGAGTACAAATAGGCAACTTACTGTCACCATGTTTCTTACCAGTGGATGCCCATCGATTTCAATTACCTTGACCCTTTAAGGTGTTTCTTGATTTCTTTGAAACTTCTGATGATGTAAATGCTGGATTTACAGCACACAGCCTGACATTGAGAGACCACTTATTGCGGTGATTACATTTTTACTAAGTAAAGTGATTATGGACGACTCGCGGTGGGAAATTCTACCCTCCTCACTTTTAGTGAATCACAGTTGTACTTGGTGCATAGAGTCTATAGGGCTCCTGCATTCCTACACAAGATTCCTGTACGTGCTGACTCACTATGCTGGCTTGACCCATCGGGGGGGGGGGGGGGGGGGGGGGGGGGGGGAGTACCCAGAGCTACCCTCTTGGAAATTGGTAGAATTTCCATGTATAGTCTGATAATTTCTCCTGCCCCTATAATTGCCCTGTAAAATGCTGTGGGAAAGCAGATGCCCCGGGGATTTGGAGGAGCTAGATGTATGGAGACATGGCGGGACTGGTATATTTTGTTAGTATGATGATGATTTGCTGACTGGTATACTGTTCCTGTCAGTTCTGTCTATATTGGGACTTGTTGCTTATCTGTTACGGGAAAGGGAAGCGAGAAAGAAAAAACAACAACTATGAACGGCTCTGTGATGGTTTATAAAGGTTCTATTACACGGAATGGGCCGTTCTTGGCCGATTACCGACTGTTCAGGCTGATAATCGTTCAGTGTAATAGGCAATGATCAGCGGATATGCACTGATCGTGGTCCTTCAACAGATCAGGATTCTGTCAGCGATAGTCTGCAGTGTGTGGCCCTGCGCAATGGGCAGCCCGCATGATCTAAGGATTGTCCGGATGGCCCGTCTCACTGTCTATGCTTGTAACAGCACTGACAGCAAGCGGGGAACAAGGGGGAGGCAAGAGCTATACTGAGGCTTGCTTAAAGGGGTACTCCTGGTGGGAGACCTTTTTTCAGTATCATGTCAACTTACCTCCCCCGGCTCCAGCACTGGGGCCTGTATCATGCCGCTCTGGTTCCTGGTCTGAGACGGGGCTTGAGATGTGACGTTCCAAGCCTGCTCTGCCATTCAGCTGAATGGTAGAGCGCCCCTTCTCGGACCAGGAAGTGTGACGTGGGCCCCAGCGCTGGAGTCGGGGAGGTAGGTGGACGTCATTGTCTTCATTCACCCATCTACTTAAAAAAGGCCTCTGACCAGGAGTACCCCTTTAATAAGAATGATCTGATTTTAAGACTTCTCACGGCCATGTGTCTTACCAATGTATACCCACTGATTTATATTACCCCAAAGCCCTAGCAGGTCATAGGAAATAGCCCACCCCTCAAAAGTACGTACAAAGATGTAAATAGTGGCTTTACAGCCTGCAGCTGGACATTGAGAGATCAAAAAAATTTTTATAATTTCCCAAGTGGTCATGTTTTTTATTGGGAACTGTATACTGGGTTGATGCCCATCACCTCGGGATAGACAATAGCAATGGTGGACCCTCTATAATACAACAACACTGTGCTCTATGATAACATTTGCATGTTTGCTCCCCCCCATCATGGTGCCCCTTCAGCTTGGAGATCCCACATGGCCTAGCCTTGCCACTAGATGGTGTCAGTGAGAGCCGAGTACTAAATCCATGGATTTCCCTTCCTTCAGGAGCAGCGTCCCCACTGGTCTCCTGTCCGGGCCTAGTAAATGATCAGTCAGGTGACATATTACATACAATGGCTCAGCTATTCCAGTACGTGTTGCTTAGTTTGAGTATAATCCAGCGATGTTAATGACAGACTGACGGCTGGATCTAGGTGCTGGGATTTTTCTTGGTTATTGTCAGTTCTGGGCCTGTCTAGCTGCATATGCGGGAGGGGTGACCCAAAGCCGGGCGAGGAGGATAGAAGTTGTCCAGACCAGACACCACTACAAGTAATGATAAGTATTAATGATTTACACACTACGGGGATGGCTAAGAATACTTTACTCATTGGCATAAACAACGACTGATATTGTGCTTACCTCCTCCCCCACCTCTAACTACTGGACAAAGGATAACCAGGGCCGATCTATTGTAGAGGTGACAGGACGGCTATCCCCCTATATGCTGGGCTCAGCTGACCACTCATGTGCTCTAAGCGGTAACACCGGACGTACACATATGCTATCTGTAGGGTGAACGCTCCTCCCAGTCCCACCGTACACATACACGTTCCTCCCAGTCCCACCGTACACATACACGTTCCTCCCAGTCCCACCGTACACATACACGTTCCCCCCAGTCCCACCGTACACATACACGTTCCTCCCAGTCCCACCGTACACATACACGTTCCTCCCAGTCCCACCGTACACATACACGTTCCCCCCAGTCCCACCGTACACATACACGTTCCCCCCAGTCCCACCGTACACATACACGTTCCTCCCAGTCCCACTGTACACATACACGTTCCTCCCAGTCCCACCATACACATACACGTTCCTCCCAGTCCCACCGTACACATACACGTTCCTCCCAGTCCCACCGTACACATACACGTTCCTCCCAGTCCCACCGTACACATACACGTTCCTCCCAGTCCCACCGTACACATACACGTTCCTCCCAGTCCCACCGTACACATACACGTTCCTCCCAGTCCCACCGTACACATACACGTTCCTCCCAGTCCCACCGTATACATACACGTTCCTCCCAGTCCCACCGTACACATACACGTTCCTCCCAGTCCCACCGTACACATACACGTTCCTCCCAGTCCCACCATACACATACACGTTCCTCCCAGTCCCACCGTACACATACACGTTCCTCCCAGTCCCACCGTACACATACACGTTCTTCTCAGTCCCACCATACACGTTCCTCCCAGTCCCACCATACACGTTCCTCCCAGTCCCACCATACACATACACGTTCCTCCCAGTCCCACCGTACACATACACGTTCCTCCCAGTCCCACCAGACACATACACGTTCCTCCCAGTCCCACCATACACATACATGTTCCTCCCAGTCCCACCGTACACATACCTCCCAGTCCCACCATACACATACACGTTCCTCCCAGTCCCACCATACATATACACGTTTCTCCCAGTCCCACCATACACATACACGTTCCTCCCAGTCCCACCGTACACATACACGTTCCTCCCAGTCCCACCGTACAAATACACATTCCTCACAGTCCCACCGTACACATACACGTTCCTCCCAGTCCCACTGTACACATACACGTTCCTCCCAGTCCCACCAGACACATACACGTTCCTCCCAGTCCCACCATACACATACACGTTCCTCCCAGTCCCACCGTACACATACACGTTCCTCCCAGTCCCACCATACACATACACGTTCCTCCCAGTCCCACCGTACACATACACGTTCCTCCCAGTCCCACCAGACACATACACGTTCCTCCCAGTCCCACCAGACACATACACGTTCCTCTCAGTCCCACCGTACACATACACGTTCCTCCCAGTCCCACCATACACGTTCCTCCCAGTCCCATCATACACATACACGTTCCTCCCAGGCCCACCGTACACATACACGTTCCTCCCAGTCCCACCGTACACATACACGTTCCTCCCAGTCCCACCGTACACATACACGTTCCTCCCAGTCCCACCAGACACATACACGTTCCTCTCAGTCCCACCGTACACATACACGTTCCTCCCAGTCCCACCGTACACATACACGTTCCTCCCAGTCCCACCAGACACATACACGTTCCTCTCAGTCCCACCGTACACATACACGTTCCTCCCAGTCCCACATACACGTTCCTCCCAGTCCCACCATACACGTTCCTCCCAGTCCCACCATACACATACACGTTCCTCCCAGTCCCACCATACACGTTCCTCCCAGTCCCACCATACACATACACGTTCCTCTCAGTCCCACCGTACACATACACGTTCCTCCCAGTCCCACATACACGTTCCTCCCAGTCCCACCATACACGTTCCTCCCAGTCCCACCATACACATACACGTTCCTCCAGTCCCACCATACACATACACGTTCTGCTCTGCCGAGTGTGCAGGTGTTTTGAACCACTTTCTCTCCCTTAGAAGCGGATTGGTCACGTGAAGTCCAAAATGTCTGATCCTTCCCTATGGGGATGCCCCATACACATTAGATACTTGCCAGCTCTACCAAATTCTTGGGTTTTGACCATCGTTCTAGCTGCTCAGCAGACAGTATTACATATATTAGGCTTAGATACAGCTGCTCAGCAGACAGTATTACATATATTAGGCTTAGATACAGCAGTTCAGCAGACAGTATAATATATAAGGCTTAGATACAGCAGTTCAGCAGACTGTATGACATATATTAGGCTTAGATACAGCAGTTCAGCACAGTATCACATATATTAGGCTTAGATACAGCAGTTCAGTAGACATTATCACACAGAATAGGCTTAGATACAGCAGTTCAGCAGATTGTATGACACAGTATAGGCCTATACACCAGTTCAGCAGACATTATCGCCTAAAATAGGCTTAGATACACCAGTCATCATTACACACGATAGGCTTAGATACACAGGCTCAGCTGACAGTATCAGACATAATAGGCTTAGATACAGCAGTTCAGCAGACAGTATCACACAGAATAGGCTTAGGTACACCAGTTCAGCAGACAGTATCGCCCATAGTAGGCTTAGATACACCAGTCCAGCAAACATCATTACACACGATAGGCTTAGATACACAGGCTCAGCAGACACTATCACACATAATAGGCTTAGATACAGCAGTTCAGCAGACAGTATCACATATCATAGGCTCAGATACACCAGTTGGGCAGATAATATCGAGCATGATTTAGGTTTAGATGCACAAGCTCAGCTTAGATACATTGCTCCTTAAAAAGCAATATCATAGATCCTAGGCTTAGATACACCAACAATATCACACATGATGGGCTTAGATACATCGGAGTGACTTTTTGTATCCTTGGGTATAACTGGTGGTGGAGGTGAGATGAGCGGGGAGGACACTATGGAGAATAATGTGACTTATTGGGAGAAGCAGAGCGGCCCGTCCTCTCCCCCATGTGCCTCCCTGGCATACCAGCCACTTTCCCACACAACACAATGGGGTGGCATCATTATGAATGGACAGAGACCATCTGGCCGGGCCCCAGCGGCACTGACTGTACACGCTCATCTCCTCATAGCTCACGTGTCTCCTGCCGGGGGTGAAGGGGGGCACATTCTATCAACTATATTAAAGGGTTAAACATGAAAAGTTCTGCAGCAACTGGAAATGAAACTTCTTGTCGCCCATAGCAACCAATTTTAAAATTCAAATTCTGATTTTGAAAAATAAAAAGCTGCGATGTGATTGGTTCCTAAACGCGACAGCAGTTTTCAGGATAGTCCTTAAAGTAATCCTGCAGCCGGGTAGGCGGGGTCTCAGCCTCAGCCCTGGAGGACCCCTTTAAGGGAACGCTGAGAAGTTTCAAAGTTTAATCCGTCCCCTCCCTAAGATCGGAAAGTTTAATCTCCCTGACGACAGAACGTTAATTAAGACTCCTTGAAGATTAAAGTCTGGAAGAACACGAGGGGCCGCACGTTATATACAGTATATACCAGGAGGGGCCACACATTATAAACAGTATATACCAGGAGGGTCCGTACGTTATATACAGTATATACCAGGAGGGGCCGTACGTTATATACAGTATATACCACAAGGGTCTGTACATTATATACAGTATATACCACAAGGGGCCGTACGTTATATACAGTATATACCAGGAGAGGTCGTACGTTATATACAGTATATACCAGGAGGGGCCGTACTTTATATACAGTATATACCAGGGGAGGTCGTACGTTATATACAGTATATACCAGGAGGGGCTGCACATTATAAACAGTATATACCAGGAGGGTCCGTACGTTATATACAGTATATACCACAAGGGTCCGTACGTTATATACAGTATATACCAGGGGAAGTCGTACGTTATATACAGTATATACCAGGAGGGGCCGTACGTTATATACAGTATATACCAGGAGGGGCTGTACGTTATATACAGTATATACCAGGAGGGGCTGCACATTATAAACAGTATATACCAGGAGGGGCCGTACGTTATATACAGTATATACCAGGAGGGGCCGTACGTTATATACAGTATATACCAGGAGAGGCCGTACGTTATATACAGTATATACCAGGAGAGGCCGTACGTTATATACAGTATATACCACAAGGGTCCGTACGTTATATACAGTATATACCAGGAGAGGTCGTACGTTATATACAGTATATACCACAAGGGGCTGTACTTTATATACAGTATATACCAGGAGGGGCCGTACATTATATACAGTATATACCACAAGGGTCCGTACGTTATATACAGTATATACCACAAGGGTCCGTACGTTATATACAGTATATACCAGGAGAGGCCATACATTATATACAGTATATACCAGGAGGGGCCGTACGTTATATACAGTATATACCACAAGGGTCCGTACGTTACATACAGTATATACCACAAGGGTCCGTACGTTACATACAGTATATACCAGGAGAGGCCATACATTATATACAGTATATACCAGGAGAGGCTATACATTATATACAGTATATACCAGGAGGGGCCGTACGTTATATACAGTATATACCACAAGGGGCCGTACGTTATATACAGTATATACCAGGAGAGGCCATACGTTATATACAGTATATACCACAAGGGGCCATACATTATATACAGTATATACCAGGAGGGGCCGTACGTTATATACAGTATATACCAGGAGGGGCCGTACGTTATATACAGTATATACCAGGAGGGGCTGCACATTATAAACAGTATATACCAGGAGGGGCCGTACGTTATATACAGTATATACCAGGAGGGGCCGTACGTTATATACAGTATATACCAGGAGAGGCCGTACGTTATATACAATATATACCAGGAGAGGCCGTACGTTATATACAGTATATACCACAAGGGTCCGTACGTTATATACAGTATATACCAGGAGAGGTCGTACGTTATATACAGTATATACCACAAGGGGCTGTACTTTATATACAGTATATACCAGGAGGGGCCGTACATTATATACAGTATATACCACAAGGGTCCGTACGTTATATACAGTATATACCACAAGGGTCCGTACGTTATATACAGTATATACCAGGAGAGGCCATACATTATATACAGTATATACCAGGAGGGGCCGTACGTTATATACAGTATATACCACAAGGGTCCGTACGTTACATACAGTATATACCACAAGGGTCCGTACGTTACATACAGTATATACCAGGAGAGGCCATACATTATATACAGTATATACCAGGAGAGGCTATACATTATATACAGTATATACCAGGAGGGGCCGTACGTTATATACAGTATATACCACAAGGGGCCGTACGTTATATACAGTATATACCAGGAGAGGCCATACGTTATATACAGTATATACCACAAGGGGCCATACATTATATACAGTATATACCAGGAGGGGCCGTACGTTATATACAGTATATACCAGGAGGGGCCGTACGTTATATACAGTATATACCAGGAGGGGCTGCACATTATAAACAGTATATACCAGGAGGGGCCGTACGTTATATACAGTATATACCAGGAGGGGCCGTACGTTATATACAGTATATACCAGGAGAGGCCGTACGTTATATACAGTATATACCAGGAGGGGCCGTACGTTATATACAGTATATACCACAAGGGTCCGTACGTTATATACAGTATATACCAGGAGAGGTCGTACGTTATATACAGTATATACCAGGAGTGGCTGTACATTATAAACAGTATATACCAGGAGGGGCCGTACGTTATATACAGTATATACCACAAGGGTCCGTACGTTATATACAGTATATACCACAAGGGTCCGTACGTTATATACAGTATATACCAGGAGAGGCCATACATTATATACAGTATATACCAGGAGGGGCCGTACGTTATATACAGTATATACCACAAGGGTCCGTACGTTACATACAGTATATACCACAAGGGTCCGTACGTTACATACAGTATATACCAGGAGAGGCCATACATTATATACAGTATATACCAGGAGAGGCTATACATTATATACAGTATATACCAGGAGGGGCCGTACGTTATATACAGTATATACCACAAGGGGCCGTACGTTATATACAGTATATACCAGGAGAGGCCATACGTTATATACAGTATATACCACAAGGGGCCATACATTATATACAGTATATACCACAAGGGGCCACACAGTATATACCAGGAGAGGCCGTACATTATATACAGTATATACCACAAGGGGCCATACATTATACACAGTATATACCACAAGGGGCCGTACATTATACACAGTATATACCACAAGGGGCCGTACATTATACACAGTATGTACCACAAGGGGCCGTACATTATATACAGTATATACCAGGAGAGGGATGTAAATACGGGGACGTATATACGGTATAAGGGCAATGAGAAACACGTTGGTTCCATGTCTTACTTCCATTAGTATCCGGCAAAGCTGGGTGATGAGCGATACGCCATTCTGGAGCCTGGGAAAGCAGGGTAACTGTATATCTACCTTGTGGGGCTTCATAGAAATGTCTCAGCTGTGTGACAGGTGCATGGAGATGTCTCACCATGAGCTGTGTCACCCAGGAGACTTCCTCGGTCCCTTGTGCACTTGTGAATGTAGCCTAGTGTGTAATCCGTGTGCTGTGCGGCGAAAATGTGAGGATGAAGCCATGCGGATGTAGCAGAGCTGGATGTGTCACCGAGCTGAGGGCACTGGGGTCACCTGTAGTCTTACGGAGAAGTACAGGATTGGGATAGAAGTGTATAAGCTGGGACGCATCACACAGTCAGCTCTGCTACATCTGCACATGTGAAGGAGAAGTCGTCCTGAAGGACAGAGACAATGTGACATGCGTGCCTACCTGCTGACTGAGCGATCCTCAGGAGGAATATATAGGACGCCAGCAATCTATAGATCCCATAGGTGCTGCGGGCAGACATGACGGCGGTGCTGCTGGGGAGGGGGGGGTCCTGGCGTCCAGGGGATTGCTCCTCCGCTGATCACACTATGACAAGGAGTTTTCTGGTCCAGCAGCTTGTAAACTCCAACCTCATCGAAACTCCCAGCGTCTTCTCAGCACCACACGGCATTTATAAGGTGGTCCTGAGGGGCAGAGTCTGAGGGACGGGGCTGGGGGCCAATCAGCTAGAGGAGCCCCGGAGGAGCTGCCGCTGCTGCTGTGTAACTGCTGGCCACAGTGTCAGGGGGGCACCCTGCTGATCACACTACACTATATACACTATATACACCCTGCTGATCACACTACACTATATACACCCTGCTGATCACACTACACTATATACACCCTGCTGATCACACTACACTATATACACTATATACACCCTGCTGATCACACTACACTATATACACCCTGCTGATCACACTACACTATATACACCCTGCTGATCACACTACACTATATACACTATATACACCCTGCTGATCACACTACACTATATACACTATATACACCCTGCTGATCACACTACATTATATACACCCTGCTGATCACACTACACTATATACACTATATACACCCTGCTGATCACACTACACTATATACACCCTGCTGATCACACTACACTATATACACTATATACACCCTGCTGATCACACTACACTATATACACCCTGCTGATCACACTACACTATATACACTATATACACCCTGCTGATCACACTATACTATATACACTATATACTCCCTGCTGATCACACTATACATATACACTATATACACCCTGCTGATCACACTACACTATATACACCCTGCTGATCACACTATACATATACACCCTGCTGATCACACTACACTATATACACTATATACACCCTGCTGATCACACTATACATATACACTATATACACCCTGCTGATCACACTACACTATATACACCCTGCTGATCACACTACACTATATACACTATATACACCCTGCTGATCACACTATACATATACACCCTGCTGATCACACTACACTATATACACTATATACACTATATACACCCTGCTGATCACACTACACTATATACACTATATACACCCTGCTGATCACACTACACTATATACACTATATACACCCTGCTGATCACACTACACTATATACACTATATACACCCTGCTGATCACACTACACATACACTATACTGTATACATCGTGCTGATCACACTACACATATACCTGTATACACACCATGCTGATCACACTACACATATTTCTATATACACACCGTGCTGATCACACTACACATATTCCTATATACACACCATGCTGATCACACTACACATATTCCTATATACACACCGTGCTGATCACACTACACATATACCTATATACACACCATGCTGATCACACTACACATATTCCTATATACACACCCTGCTGATCACACTACACATATACCTATATACACACCATGCTGATCACACTACACATATTCCTATATACACACCCTGCTGATCACACTATACATATACTCTCTGCTGATCACACTATACATACACCCTGCTGATCACAATATACACACAATACTACTTATACACCACACTATACACACAATACCTTATATATACTATACCACATATACATACAATACTATCCACTATCCATATATACAATACTAATCCATTAATGACATGATACTATGTACACACTATACTACCACATGTATGCACACTACACAACTTATACAATACTAAATCTACACACCATACTGCATATATTACACATACAATACTATATATACTACACACTATACTATGTATGCACACTACACAACCCACACAATACTGCATATACACTACACCACACATACAATACTACATATACACACCATACTACATATACACTACACACAATACCACACATATAATACTGCATATACACTACACACTATACCACACATACTATACTGCATATACAAACTATACTACATATATTACACGAACAATACTTCATATACACACACACACACACACACCATACTACATATATTACACATACAATACTACATATACACTTCACACTATACCACACATACTATACTGCATATACACACACCATACTACATATATTACATATACTATACTGCATATACACACCATACTACATATACTATACTGCATATACACACCATACTACATATATTACATATACTATACTGCATATACACACCATACTACATATATTACATATACTATACTGCATATACACACCATACTACATATATTACATATACTATACTGCATGTACACACTATATTACATAAACATGACAGATACACCCCACACATCCATACTTTAATACATACTCACTGCATGTACACGCTACACTACACGTAAGTCAACACATCACCATTACAGATGACCTGTCCCCTGCTTTCCCAGACTCCTGAATGGGGCATCAGCCATGTTACTGAACAATAAGTAGAGGACTAGTAACAGCCACAATATCCATGGTCACATTACTTTCCTAGGATCCTGAATGCCATCATGTCCTCGAGTCATCATCCATTGTCACATCATTATGTATTCTATCTAGCATTGTCCTCCTCTATTACTGGGTTGCACCCAGATGGCCACCATTATAGACTCCACAGGGATTACGTTTGACACAGTTCCTCATGGACGTCTGATGGGTAAGTTAAAGTCTATCGGTTTGGAAAATTTAATGTGTAACTGGATTGAAAACTGGCTTAATAATCGTACCCAGAGAGTGGTGGTCAATGATTCCTACTCCGAATGGTCCCCGGTAATAAGTGGTGTACCCCAAGGGTCAGTACTGGGCCCTCTTCTGTTTAACTTGTTTATTAATGATATTGAGAATGGAATTAACAGCAATGTTTCTATCTTTGCAGATGACACCAAGCTTTGTAGTACAGTACAGTCTATGGAGGATGTGCAGATGTTACAGGATGACTTAGACACACTTAGGGAGGCATTTATTAAGTCCGGCGTTTTTTACACCGGACGTAAAAATGCCCCCGCAGCTCCGGCGCTACGGAGATTTATGTAGAGGCGGACTGCCTCTACATAAATCCCGTGCGCGCCGTTGCGCACCGCCGAAAACCTACGCCAGCTGAGGACTGGAGTAGGTTTTCGGCGTACATTTTGGCGGAACGGATGGTAAATCGCGCGGACTCTGAGTCCTCGCCCTCCGTTCCGCCCACTTTCGGCACCTTTTCCGCCCCCTGGCGTACTCGGCGGAAAGTGCCGATTTGCGAATATTTTATTCGCAAATCGTCCATTTGCGTATAAAAAAATACGCAAATCGCCACTTTCCGCCGAAAATCATCCGTTCGCCGGATGATACATGTGGCCCTTAGTGTTTGGGCGTCCACTTGGCAAATGAGGTTCAATGTGGATAAATGTAAAGTTATGTACCTGGGTACTAATAACCCACATGCATCATATGTCCTGGGGGGGGTTACTCTGGGTGTACTTGTAGATAATAGACTACAGAACAGCACACAATGTCAGTCAGCGGCTTCTAAGGCCAGCAGGATATTGTCATGCATTAAAACAGGCATGGACTCTCGGGACAGGGATATAATATTACCGCTTTATAAAGCTTTGGTGCGGCCCCATCTGGAGTATGCTGTCCAGTTTTGGAACCAGATTCATAAAAAGGACGTTCTAGAGCTGGAGAGGGTACAAAGACGGGCAACTAAACTAATAAGGGGAATGGAGCATCTTAGTTATGAGGAGAGATTAAAAGAATTACATTTGTTTAGTCTGGAGAAGAGACGTTTAAGGGGAGATATGATTAACTTATTTAAATATATAAATGGCCCCTACAAGAGATATGGGGAAAAGATGTTCCAGGTAAAACCCCCTCAAAGGACAAGAGGGCACTGCCTCCGCCTGGAGAGACATGGGGGCACTGCCTCCGCCTGGAGAAAAAAAGGTTCAACCCCCGGAGGCGACAAGCCTTCTTTACAATGAGAACTGTGAATCTGTGGAACAGTCTACCCCAGGATCTGGTCACAGCAACAACAGTAGAGAGCTTCAAAACAGGGCTAGACAAGTTCTTAGAGCAAAATAATATAGATGCATATGTATAGAACCTATCACCCCTCCCCCTTCCCTGTATCCATCCCCTCCTTGGTTGAACTTGATGGACATGTGTCTTTTTTCAACCGTATTAACTATGTAACTATGTAACTTTCCTACACTCCTGAATGGTAATTAAGGTAATTCATTTTGGTGTTTTAACAACCTGGAAACACATAGGTCTGCATAGGAGCTGTGGACATGGAAAAAGAAGATCTTACCTGCTGTGCCTTATTATAGGACAGGGTCCGAGCTGGGATCAGTTACTAGGGGCAAATCAAATGAATCTTTGTCATTGATGTGGATGGTGATTTCAAATCCCAAACATTCTCCATGAATTCAGGCAGAAGAGGACATGACAGGAGGATGGCGTCATCAGATTCTCAGTAATGCTGCCAATTCCTTCTAGCAATCACATTTCCCTTAAAGAGTTTCTTTACTTCTAAGAAGGGAAGAGAAAGAACAGGAAAGGATCAGTAATGTAATGTATGTACACAGTGACCCCACCAGCAGAACAGTGAGCGCAGCTCTGAAGTATTATAGAGGATGTAACAACGGATCAGAACAGGCGGTGCTGTATGCCGGGCTAGCTATGCGGTGTTGTGGCTTCTAGTTGGGTGCAGGGTCATTTGGGCATGGGATGAGCTTGTAGTAGAAGTGTATAGAAGAGAAGAATACCTTTACTCACATTTGGATAGTATGCTATCTGACCGCCTTCTGAACAGGTTACTTGCTTTGAAAAATTCTCTCTCAGGTTTTGAAGCCTTACATGGGTCCTGGCCTAAGCCAGGCCCGGCTTCACTGCAGCAGGGTGTCTTTCTCTGGTTCGGGCTGTCTCATACACACTACAGTCTCCCCCCCAACAGGAACTGACCTCCCTTTTATAGGGGCAACTAAGCTTCCCTGTGATTGGTGGGGTTGTAGGAGAGAGAAGAGAGAGAAAGTGTAACTGGCAGAAAAGTCAGGGAAAAGCACCTGCACTTATGATAGGAGAAAAGGCAACATGTGACATAAAACAGTTAACCCATGGCTTTCCCTCCGCTGTGCGGACAATACAGATAATAAATAAGACAGTGACACCTAGTGGGGAAAATACATATTACATCTCCTTCATCCCCTTTAGTGCGATACCTGACAGAGGCACTTTACTCAGGTGGTATAAAGATTAGTGGACCACCTGTACTGGGACAATACAGAGCAATAATGTAATGTATGTACACAGTGACCCCACCAGTAGAATAGTGAGTGCAGCTCTGAAGGGAAAAATCTCCTTTAAAGGGTTTCAACACCTTTGAAGTAGCTATGAATACTGTAAGTGCTCATGATATCATGCAATATAAATACTGTCAAAACTTGGCCGCTGAGGGTAGTTGTCATGACGGCTGCAAAGGAGCAGGCAGGGACAGTGTACATTGTAGGGACCAAGATGCTTACATTGCCTTCTATTTCAGATGGAAGTATATAAACAATCGCCGTCTCTCCACTGAGCTGCCATCATGACTACCACCCTCAGCGGCCAAATTCTGACAGCATTTAGATTACAAAATGACGACTCTGTAGCATTTAATCCCAACCGATCACAAGAACAGAGGAAACATTTAAAAGGAAACTGTCACCCCCCGTTCCGGGACAGAGCCCGGCTGACTCCCCGCTAGAGACCCTTATACTTACGCCGTGCACGAAGTCCCGCTCCTGGAGCCGCTCCCGCCGCCGAGATATCACTGTCTAAAGCCCGGGGCGTGCGCATCAGAGATGAGTCCGACGCTCATAGAGAATGACGGCTCCAGAGCCCAGCATGGGGGGGTGACAGGTCCTCTTTAAGGTAATGGATGGCACGGTGCATGCCTGTCAGTGTTCATTCATTGTCAAAAGGGCTTCCAAGTTCAGTATCCAATAGGGTTGCCATTGTCGTAAAACGGATTATGGAGGGCATGTGCCCTGGGTGCAGTGGAGGGGGGTCTGGCTTGAAAGAGGGGTATTCAGATATCAGAATATTGTATTTCAATTTAAACCACCACTAGCTACATAACCAGTTTTTGCTTAAAAATTCATGAACAGGAAGTTGTGTAGTCCTTTCATTTTCAGCGTGGTGTTGTCTCAGCAGCTATTCCCGTGGACGTCTCCATGGTTACCTGATCCGGCAGCAGGGGTGACTGCACACTGATCGGGAATAGCTCGTATCCAGGCAAGCACAGGTACTAGACGTCACTGGTATCCAGGCAACCACAGGAACTAAGCATCTCTAGTATCCAGGCAACCACAGGTACTAAGCATCACTAGTATCCAGGCAACCACAGGTACCAAGCATCACTGGTATCCAGGCAACCACAGGTACTAGGCATTACTAGTATCCAAGCAACCACAGGTACTACGATTCAATGGTATCCAGGTAACCACAGGTACTAGGCATCACTGGTATCCAGGCAACCACAGGTACTAGGCATTACTGGTATCCAGGCAACCACAGGTACTAGGCATCACTGGTATCCAGGCAACCACAGGTACTAGGCATCACTGGTATCCAGGCAACCACAGGTATTAGGCATCACTGGTATCCAGGCAACCACAGGTACTAGGCATCACTGGTATCCAGGCAACCACTGGTACTCAAGCATCACTGGTATCCAAGCAACCACAGGTACTAGACATTACTGGTATACAGGCAACCACAGGTACTAGACTTTATTGGTATCCAGGCAACCACAGGTACTAGGCTTTATTGGTATCCAGACAACTGCACATCCACATTACATCCTCCTCTTCCCTCCACAGCCTCTCCCAGTCTCCTCAGCTGTAAGACCCAGAACCTTTTTATTTTAGCATCTAGAGCACATGTGTCACACTCAGGCCCTCCAGCTGTACAAAACTACAATTCCCATTATGCCTGGACAGCCAAAGCTTTGTCTACCCACCCAGGCATGATGGGATTTGTAGTTTTGCAACAGCTGGAGGGCCTGAGTGTGACACCCCTGACCTAGAGAGCCCTGTGAGGAGACTTTGCGGTACTTTCCATTGTGTCCCTCATTTTACCATATAATATTTTGTGTCACTCCTTACCGTACGGTAATACTGTGTGTGTTCTCTGCTGTAGTTGTATCTGCACCATTTGGGATAGCTATTTCTTCAGACAATATGCTCAACCGCTACTCAACTGCTACCTTAACGTATATGTTTTGGTCACGTTGAATGGAAGATGAAAGAGCAGTATGAATGGGGCTTAATACGTAACTCCCCTCTACTAGGTGGATTCCCTCAGCTGGTAAAAAGTTTCCCTCATTAGATAGAAGCCCCAAGTTGGTAGGTAATTCCCACCCTCATCAGTAGTAGCCCCCAGTAGATAGTCTCCCTCATTAGGTAGAAGACCCACAGTATGGGGGCATTGGTCAGGTCTGGTGTGGCAGTGTTATCCAGTCAAAGTATGGTGGTACTGGTCAGGTCTGGTGTGGCGGTGTTATCCATTCACAGTATGGCGGTATTGGTCAGGTCTGGTGTGGCGGTGTTATCCAGTCACAGTATGGCGGTATTGGTCAGGTCTGGTATGGCGGTGTTATCCAGTCACAGTATGGTGGTATTGGTCAGGCCATGTATGGCAGTGTTACCCAGTCACAATATGGCGGTATTGGTCAGGTCTGGTGTGGCGGTGTTATCCATTCACAGTATGGCGGTATTGGTCAGGTCTGGTGTGGCGGTGTTATAAAGTCACAGTATGGTGGTATTGGTCAGGTCTGGTATGGCAGTGTTAGAAAGTAAAGTGAGTGGTGATACGTACAATGTCTGTAGTGGACATCTAACCAATGATATGCAAAAGAGGAGCCCGTGGAGCCTCAGTCTCGAAACACAGGACTAGCCAGATATCCCTCCGGGAAGGACCCAGCCAAGAGGTGGCTCCTGTAGGGAAACCACCAAAACCACCATATCACGTGGCCCTATAAGTCAACATAATGACAAGGGAAAAACCAAGGCCAGGTATCCATTTCCATACAGCTGTTTTGGGGGGGTTGCCCCTCATCAGCGTGGAGCAGGAGTCTGGCTAGGTGGGAGTGCAGTGTCCCAGAACATGCAGACTACTACTCCTATTATGGCAATTTCTCTTGCTGTGTCAATGCCTGTTCTGGTAAGTGTTTGCACTGCAACTGCTGCTGGTTTTCCCCTAGTATTCTCTGGTAATGTGCATTCTCATGTGTATTCTCATGTATTCCTATGTACTATTACATTGTACAGTGGTATGCAAGGCTGTTGATCACGTGACCTGTAACCATGGTTCCTCCAATGGCCGACTAGCTCTGGCCAGGAGCAACCATGTGACCTGCCACTTCCTCCTAACAAGTTAGTCTTCCCCCTGCTTCCAAGCAAGGAGGTTGTGTGGTTCTGTCCTCTCCCACAGAAGAGTGACTAAGGCTGCTGCTATATACCAGTCTTCGGCTGTATCTGCCTGCTCAAGTGACCGGATTCTTTTCTCTCATCTGGGTGTCATTCCGTTATTTCTCCTCATCGCTGCAAGGATTCACAGCAAGTATTATTCTCAAGCTAATCCACCCAGCACTGCTATTCCTCTCATACTCCTACTCCCATCATCCGGCACGTATTCTCACAGCCTATGCAGCACCACTCCTGCCTTATTTGTCAAAGCCTGCTATATACCCGGTTGCATCCGGACAGAACTGTTGCTACTAGTTACCTCATCTATAATAAAACCGCTGTTACTGAACCCTGGCATTGGTGTCCACTAACTGGTGCCCTGACTAAGTGCAGCGAAGAATCGCATGCCCATCATCACCCGCAGATTCCTCAGACCGGCCCTACAGCTGTGCTGCCCTCAGGCCTATACCGTGACAAGTATAACCCCTGCAGCTGCCCCGGTCGTTGCCCGCTCATAACACCAGCACTGCGGAAGTGGCCCCCAGGGGCCAGGGCATCGCATTTTTGGCGTCACGAACAGGATCTACCCGCCACGCGGTGTACCAGATCAACAGTTTAATATCGTCTCCAGAGACTGTGCTAAAATTGCCATGGGAGTTCTGATAACTGAGTCGCTGCACGGCTTAGACTGTACACAAAATGGCCGCTTCTTGCTGTTATTTCTACCTGTGCCATCCCCCGGTGACGAGGGGGTTAACTGCCATGCGGCCGAGAAGCGGGAATTGCTTGGCGCCATTGATAATGACTGTGTCTCTCCTGATTGGCCGGCCGCTTCCACTGACGTCATTGTTGCTGGGCAGACTTTGGAGCCTGATCCTCCAGCCTGGCGCTCCTCCCCTTCCTGCTACAAGTTCCGGCCAGTGGAACGCAAGATGGCGGCCTATGAAGAGCACCTGCCTGCAGCCCCAGCGCTTGTGATGCCTACACTGCCTGAGAGTCTGCCTCTGCTCAATCCTGCGTGCCTGCTAATGCCGCCACCCTCCGACAGCGATATCAGTTGGGGCTCTACACCAGTCTCCAACGGTCCGGAGGAAGAGCCTGTCTCCATCGCCAGCGTCTCACCGGGATCTCGTTGCTCCAGCACTCCCGAGGTTGCCTTCTCCACAGGAGGATCGACCTCGCCAGAAAACGATGGATCCGTGAGTACCGGGGTTCCGGGCGCCCCTCTTCCTGCCTCTAGCCAGGGGGATAACTTTAAGGCCACCTGCTACGCCAGTCCCTGGAGGCTCCCCGGGCCCGAGACACCATCCCTGCCTCAGTGGGTGTTTGGGGACGACCCGGTTATCAAGAAGTTGGCGGATGAGATCAAGCAGGCCCTAACCTTGCTACCTCCGGTGGCTAAAGCCCCCCTCACCATGGCTACTACGGTGACTCCCCCTACCACTGCCGTGGCTAAAGCTGCGACCACCACCACTACCTACCATGTGGCCCCTACTGTCTCTCCTGTGACCACCGTGACCCCTAGCCTCGTGGTCACCACCGCAGCAGATGAGGCTCCTGCTCCGGCTTCCTCCCGGTATTACCCCTGGGAGAAGAAGAGGGGTGCCACTTGGGGTCTTCCAGGACACCTCTATTAGGTGTTCTCTTCAAAGGCTGAGTTCTATGACTGTGTTTTTTTTTTTGTGTGCTGTTTCACCATTTAGTTCCTGCTATGCAACGTTCAAGGTTCGTGCCTGGTCCTCCTGACCAAGTTCCCTGTACTAACCAGCCATGAGCTGATGGACACTTACAATAACAAAAGGTTCTCTAGTGCCTGTCCCAGAGCCTTTTACATGGACGATGTCTAATTGCCTAAAAGAGACTCTACCTAACAGAGACACTTAACCCCTTCCTTCCTAATGCACTTTCCTGTGATTGCGTGTTCCACACAGGGTATTATTGCACTTATTTCGTTATTGCACTTATTGTACTATTGTATTCCAGTGTTATCGGAGTCTTTGTATTTCCTCCTCTGAGTAAGCACAAGGTTACATAGATTGCCTCAGAGTAGAGTGCCTCTTTTGTAAAACAGTATATTTTCCAGTGTCTAAGTCAGATAGCTCCTCCTCTGAGTAAGAGAAGTCAGTTTACATATACCTCAGAGAAAGCCCAGGTTATGTAGGAGTGTATTTTCTCATCCAGTCTCAGTATTGTGTATTATTATCTCTATAGCTGGAAAGATTTAGTTGAGCCAGTTCGTGTGCAGATTTCTCTCAGATTTTCATTCAGATTCATGTGAGCCAGTTCTCTTCAAGACCTCGCAGTATTTGTTGTCTGTTGTGTTTCCCTTCCTTTTGTTTCCAGTATTTGTTCGCCTCTGTCTTGTCCCAACACAGTAGTTATCACACATAGTCATACCTAACCTTCACACTTGTCCATACATATTGCACCTTGGATACCTTTTCGTGTGTTTGGCCTGTGGAGTGCTTGTGTGTGTGATTGAGTGGTATGAAAGGGAGCTCCCCATGTATGTTTGCTTTTATTATTTTGTTCTTTTCTCTTCCAGGTATCCAAGACACTACTCAGACACGCCAAGGTAGTACACAGGTCTTCACAGTTCTCTTTTCCAGTAGGGTAACACATTTAACAGAAAACCTACTGTCTAACTGGCTGGAATATGGAGGGTCCCCCGCCAGCAGTTAAGTTGTCCTGGCTTACACGTCAGATGGTTCACGCACTAGCTACCTGGTCACCAGAGTACGTTAGGCACCCCTAGGTGAAGTCCTGCCACTAGGGTTTCTCATTCTCTCTCTCTTCACACCTGTGCCTTGGGCGTGGGAAACACACACCTCATCACACTCACTCTCATCATTCATTCCTGTCGTTTGATTGTCCAGTCTATTCATGTTTGCTGCCTTCTAGATTCGCCGAGGTCGGCTCAAATTTGCTAGGGAGGTATGCAGTGTCCCAGAACATGCAGACTACTACTCCTATTATGGCAATTTCTCTTGCTGTGTCAATGCCTGTTCTGGTAAGTGTTTGCACTGCAACTGCTGCTGGTTTTCCCCTAGTATTCTCTGGTAATGTGCATTCTCATGTGTATTCTCATGTATTCCTATGTACTATTACATTGTACAGTGGTATGCAAGGCTGTTGATCACGTGACCTGTAACCATGGTTCCTCCAATGGCCGACTAGCTCTGGCCAGGAGCAACCATGTGACCTGCCACTTCCTCCTAACAAGTTAGTCTTCCCCCTGCTTCCAAGCAAGGAGGTTGTGTGGTTCTATCCTCTCCCACAGAAGAGTGACTAAGTCTGCTGCTATATACCAGTCTTCGGCTGTTTCTGCCTGCTCAAGTGACCGGATTATTTTCTCTCATCTGGGTGTCATTCCGTTATTTCTCCTCATCGCTGCAAGGATTCACAGCAAGTATTATTCTCAAGCTAATCCACCCAGCACTGCTATTTCTCTCATACTCCTACTCCCATCATCCGGCACGTATTCTCACAGCCTATGCAGCACCACTCCTGCTTTATTTGTCAAAGCCTGCTATATACCCGGTTGCATCCGGACAGAACTGTTGCTACTAGTTACTTCATCTATAATAAAACCGCTGTTACTGAACCCTGGCATTGGTGTCCACTAACTGGTGCCCTGACTAAGTGCAGCGAAGAATCGCATGCCCATCATCACCCGCAGATTCCTCAGACCGGCCCTACAGCTGTGCCGCCCTCAGGCCTATACCGTGACAAGTATAACCCCTGCAGCTGCCCCGGTCGTTGCCCGCTCATAACACCAGCACTGCGGAAGTGGCCCCCAGGGGCCAGGGCATCGCAGGAGCAATTCCTAGTAGAGAAACAGATCACAGATCTCAGGAAGACCAGCTAAACGATAACATTGCCGGCTGCCGGTTAAGTGCTAAGTGCAGTGAAATTCTAGGTGCATTGCTCCCTGGGAAACACGGATATGCAAAAGAAGAGCCCGTGGAGCCTCATTTAAGAGTCTCGAAACACAGGACTAGCCGGATATCCCTCCGGGAGACTAACTACCAACTGGGAGCTTCTACCTAAAGAGGGAGACTATCTACCTACTGCCTAATGAGGGAGAGTGTCTACCTCCTAGGGGCTTCTACCTTACGATGGAGTATCTACCTACTAAGGGCTTCTACCTTATGAGGGAGTATCTACCTACTGGGGGCTTCTACCTTATGATGAAGTATCTACCTACGGAGGGCTTCTACCTTATGATGGAGTATCTACCTACTTAGGGCTTCTACCTTATGAGGGAGTATCTACCTACGGAGGGCTTCTACCTTATGATAGAGTATCTACCTACTGAGGGCTTCTATCTTATGATAGAGTATCTACCTACTGAGGGCTTCTACCTAATAAGGGGGACAAATTACATACTTGGAACTTCTACCTAATGAGGGAGTATCTACCTACTGGGGGCTTCTACCTTATGAGGGGCCATCTACCTACTGAAGGGTCCTACCTAATGTGGAAGAGTATCTACTTCCTGGGGGCTTCTACGTTATGAGGGAGAATCTACTTACTGAGGGATTCTACCCAAATGAGGGAGTCTCTACCTACTGGGGGCTTCTACATAATAAGGGAGACTATTTACCTACTTGGGGCTTCTGCCAAATCAGGGAGTACCTACCTACCAATGGTTTCTAACTAATGAGGAAGTATCTGCCTACTGGGGGCTTCTACCTAATGAGGAAGATTGTCTACCTAATGGGGGCTTCTACCCAATGAGGGAGTATCTACCTACTGGGAGCTTCTACCCAATGAGGGAGCATCTACCTACTGGGGGCTTCTACCTAATGAGGGAGAGTGTCTACCTACTGGGGGCTTCTACGCAATGAGGGAGTATCTACCTAATGGGGGCTTCTACCCAATGAGGGAGTATCTACCTACTGGGGGCTTCTACCTAATGAGGGAGTATATACCTACTGGGGGCTTCTACCTAATGAGGGAGAGTGTCTACCTGCTGGGGGCTTCTAGCCAATGAGGGAGTATCTACCTACTGGGGGCTTCTACCCAATGAGGGAGTGTCTACCTACTGGGGGCTTCTACCTAATGAAGGAGTATATACCTACTGGGGGCTTCTACCTAATGAGGGAGTATATACCTACTGGGGGCTTCTACCCAATGAGGGAGTATATACCTACTGGGGGCTTCTACCTAATGAGGGAGTATACACCTACTGGGGGCTTCTACCTAATAAGGGAGTATATACCTACTGGGGGCTTCTACCCAATGAGGGAGTATCTACCTACTGGGGGCTTCTACCTTATGAGGGAGTATCTACCTACTGGGGGCTTCTACCTTATGAGGGAGTATACACCTACTGGGGGCTTCTACCTAATGAGGGAGTATCTACCTATTGGGGTCTTCTACCTTATGAGGGAGACTATCCAGTAGCGGCTTAATAATAGGTCCTTTTTGGGCGGTAGCCCAGGGCCCTGAGTTCCTGGGGGGCCCATGGCCACCCAAAAAGACTTATACTTTTAGGGGTGTATTGTCTCCTGGATAAAGTTCTGCCATAATTTACAAAAATCGCTGCTCTTTTACCACAATTTTGCACAAATCAGGACATCATGACATTATCCATCCTGTACTATGAACACTACGCTAGTGCTGCCATAGTTACAGTAAGATGGGGGGCCCAGGCTTGGTGAACAGCCCGGGGCCTATGGTAAAGTTAATGCGCACCTGAGACTATCTATCTACTGGGGGCTTCTACCCAATGAGGGAGTATCTACCCATTGGGGCTTCTACCTTATGAGGGAGACTATCAGTCTATCTACTAGGGGCTTCTGGCTAATTGTGATTCAGTTGAGATTATGTACCTACTGGAATCATTTACCTAACAGAGGAGGGATTCTCTACCTACCAGGGGCATCTACCTAATGGGGGTGGGAATTACCTACCAACTGGGGGCTTCTATCCAATGGGGGACCTACCTGGTAGAAGGGAATTATGTATTAGGCCCAATTTGTACTGCTTTTCTTTCCAATAAATGTGACCAAAACATATACGTTACCGTGACTGTTGATCAAGTGGGCCTTAAAAGGTGGTGCGGACTGGGATGGCTGGAATGGATGTCTATACTGGTGAGACCTGTGTCGGAGCAGGATCGGACCACTTGCCTACTAGTGCCTGAGACCAGACCCTGCTGGGGCAGAATACACAGACTCAATCAGTGTTATATTAACCTACAATACACGGCCTAGCGTCCTTCAGACAATCCAATGTGTCAAAGTCCATATAGATGACTCTTCTAAGTGCTGCACAATTGCCCATTAGGCAACCTTATACATTGGACACCCATTTTATTAGCCACTTAATCCACATTGTGACACTTACAGTACATCGCTGGTATCATCTTTTCCAACGTGTTTCCTGTATCATTACAGTCATCAGGGTCTTTACCATAAATCATATCTCAGGGATCCCAGGTAGGCCCATTTGGACGGCACTGGTGACGGCCCCTGATGATTTCTGCAATGCAGGAAACCTGTTGGGCAAGATGGTATGATACCACTGATGTACAGTACTGTAAGTCTCGTAATAGGGATTGATTGGTAAATAAAGTAGGTGTGCAATATATCAGTTAACCTAATTGCCAATGGTGTAATACTGAGAAGAGTTATTTATCCTTCTAGACTTTGACTCTAGCCAATGTACTGCACATTAAAGAGGTAATTAATTCACAGAAAAAAAAAAATTCTTTTAAATCAACTGGTGTAAGAAAGGGCCAGAGAGTTGTAATTTAATTCTATTTAAAAATCTCCAGTCTTTCAGTACCTATCAGCTGCTGTATGTCCTGCAGGAAGTGGTCTGACATGGTGCTCTCTGCTGCCACCTCTGTCCATGTCAGGAACTGTCCAGAGCAGCAGCAAATCCCCATAGAAAACTTCTCCTGCTCTGGACAGTTCCTGACATGGACAGAGGTGGCAGCAGAGAGCACTGGGTCAGATTGTAAAGAATACACCTCTTCCTGCAGGATATACAGCAGATGATAAGTACTGGAAGACTAGACATTTTTTAATAGAAGTAAATTACAAATCTCTTGCACCAGTTGAATTGAAAGAATTTTTTTTTATGTCAACTTCCCCCCACTAATTGAGTCTGTTCCTTCTGCTGACGACAGTAATTATGGACTCTATGGGGGGGATTTATCAAACATGGTGTAAAGTGGAAATGGCTCCGTTGCCCCTAGCAACCAATCAGAGTCCACCTTTCATTCCTCACAGACTCTTTGGAAAATGAGAGGTGGAATCTGATTGGCTGCTAGGGGCGACTCAGCACCATGTTTGATAATCTCCCCCTATGAATGACGATTTATCAGGTTATTACATACTAACTGGTTTGAGCAGCGTTTGCTTAGCCCTAATACCAGATATAGCGTAATAATCTTCATACAGGTCCGGACTGGTTCCACAGCCAAATAAGCACGGACATGAAGGAGTCCATATAACATCCTGTAATATAATGTGTATGACCGGCTTTATATGATAATAACATGAATGTCATTTTCCATGAATTGGAAACCGTCAACAAGCAGGTGTGGCGCTACGGACTGGTGTGAATTGGGTCATATATTTGGCCTAATTATGGTGGGTAGAAAGATCCAGAACAGCCGGGATTATTATTATTATATATTTATATATATATATATATATATATATATATATATATATATATATATATAGTAACAGCTTCCTGGTAGTCCATAATAACCCGCTCACACCCATATTAGGTCCCAGTGGTTATATGGTTATAGGTCACATATGGGTTAATAATTGGGTGACGGAGCCGATCAGACTACTGACAATATTCCTGTATACTAGACCGAGGCCTGTCACTGGAGTCACAGATCCCTCACAAGGGGTGAGCCTGCTTGCTGATGGTTTCTGGGTAATGATACATGAGAAATAAATGAATATATACAGTATAAATGAAGTGAGCGTATACATCGTGAGGCCTCAGAAACACTGCGGCATGGGGTAACCCCAGCAGATGCCCCTCAGGGCCGGGTACAATGTATATTCAGTGAGAGAAGTGACGAGGCGACCACACTATACTATTCAGGTGATGAGTTTAAAAGAGCAAACTACATAGAGGTCAATGCCCTAAAATTAGATGAGACACAGCGCAGCCTGGTGACCAGAGCCGAGACTGCAGGGAGATACCAGAGGCTGCCCGTTATTATACCAAGAGCATGTATACAGGAGGGGACCGCACCCCAAGTGTCATTACCCTGTACCTCAAGTGTCACTATCCTGTACCCCAAGTGTCATTATCCTGTACCCCAAGTGTCCTGTACCCCAAGTGTCACTATCCTGTACCCCAAGTGTCACTATCCTGTACCCCAAGTGTCATTATCCTGTACCCCAAGTGTCACTATCCTGCACCCCAAGTGTCATTACCCTGTACCCCAAGTGTCACTATCCTGTACCCCAAGTGTCACTATCCTGTACCCCAAGTGTCCCTACCCTGTACCCCAAGTGTCATTACCCTGTACCCCAAGTGTCATTGTCCTGTACCCCAAGTGTCATTGTCCTGTACCCCAAGTGTCATTGTCCTGTACCCCAAGTGTCACTATCCTGTACCTCAAGTGTCATTATCCTGTACCCCAAGTGTCACTATCCTGTACCCCAAGTGTCATTATCCTGTACCTCAAGTGTCATCATCCTGTACCCCAAGTGTCATCATCCTGCACCCCAAGTGTCACTATCCTGTACCCCAAGTGTCACTATCCTGTACCCCAAGTGTCACTATCCTGCACCCCAAGTGTCACTATCCTGCACCCCAAGTGTCATTACCCTGTACCCCAAGTGTCACTATCCTGTACCCCAAGTGTCACTATCCTGTACCCCAAGTGTCATTATCCTGTACCCCAAGTGTCATTGTCCTGTACCCCAAGTGTCATTGTCCTGTACCCCAAGTGTCATTATACTGTACCCCAAGTGTCACTATCCTGTACCTCAAGTGTCATTATCCTGTACCCCAAGTGTCACTATCCTGTACCCCTAGTATCATTATCCTGTACCTCAAGTGTCATCATCCTGTACCCCAAGTGTCATCATCCTGCACCCCAAGTGTCCTGTACCCCAAGTGTCATCCTGTACCCCAAGTGTCATCCTGTACCCCAAGTGTCATCCTGTACCCCAAGTGTCATCCTGTACCCCAAGTGTCACTATCCTGTACCCCAAGTGTCATCCTGTACCCCAAGTGTCATCATCCTGCACCCCAAGTGTCACTATCCTGTACCCCAAGTGTCAGTGTCATCGCCCTGTAGGGACATACATACATATGCTGCTCCTCTTTCCTATATGCCGTTGGAGGTTTTGCTCCCATGAGAACAGACAGCAGTGTGGTTGATGTTTTATTGTTATGTCACATAACACGAACTTGTGTTTTACATTCATTCACATATGTCTACGGGCTCCTGCTCACCGCTATATCATAGTTCTGTATTGTATGGTACCATAACAGAGCTGTATACAGAGCCATGAGGTCATACACCACAGGATGCCAGGCACGTGAGTATTTTCCCTTAGAAGTGTGACAGATCCTGAGGTACAGAACACTACTGCAAAGCCACCTAGTGGCAGTAAGAGGTAATGCAGCAGTGCCACCTAGTGGTAGTAAGAGGTAATGCAGCAGTGCCACCTAGTGGCAGTAAGAGGTAATGCAGCAGTGCCACCTAGTGGTAGTAAGAGGTAATGCAGCAGTGCCACCTAGTGGTAGTAAGAGGTAATGCAGCAGTGCCACCTAGTGGCAGTAAGAGGTAATGCAGCAGTGCCACCTAGTGGCAGTAAGAGGTGATGCAGCAGTGCCACCTAGTGGTAGTAAGAGGTAATGCAGCAGTGCCACCTAGTGGCAGTAAGAAGTAATGCAGCAGTGCCACCTAGTGGCAGTAAGAAGTATGCAGCAGTGCCACCTAGTGACTGTAGTAATGTAAGTTCACTACTGATACAATCAACTCTTACGCCAGGTCCATTGACTTTTAATGCAATGTATATTTTGAATTAATCATGGCCAGTGACACAATCTAATATCTATCATATTTCCAGGCTGGCAGACTATAAAGCAGTATACAGAATATAAAAGCAAAGGTCAGCACAAAATAATAGTAATAATGAGTGGAAAAAATCTGCCCCATGCTGGGGTACATCATATGGCACGGCCGTCCATGGATTCTGATGTTAATGGACTCAGGAGGGCAGTGCAGGTGCTAAGGGTGAAGGTAACACCTGCACTGCCCTGTAGGAATCATTGATCACAGTCCTTACAGTTACCTTATCTACTCCCCGGAATACCACATAAAATGCCAGGGCGGTGGTATTTGGTAGTGCCCCTGGTGTTATAGTGGTGCAGATGTAACCGAATCACCAAAAGAAAGAAGAACAAAGTCAGTATGTGGAGAGTTCCTGAGGTGGTGAGGTTACTGGAGGGATGGTATATGAAGGTGGTGAGGGTACTGGAGGGATGGTATATGAAGGTGGTGAGGGTACTGGAGGGATGGTATATGAAGGTGGTGAGGGTACTGGAGGGGTGATATGTGAAGGTGGTGAGGGTACTGGAGGGATGGTATGTGAAGGTGGTGAGGGTACTGGAGGGATGGTATGTGAAGGTGGTGAGGGAACTGGAGGGATGGTATATGAAGGTGGTGAGGGTACTGGAGGGATGGTATGTGAAGGTGGTGAGGATACTGGAGGGATGGTATGTGAAGGTGGTGAGGGTACTGGAGGGATGGTATGTGAAGGTGGTGAGGATACTGGAGGGATGGTATGTGAAGGTGGTGAGGGTACTGGAGGGGTGATAAGTGAAGGTGGTGAGGGTACTGTAGGGATGGTATGTGAAGGTGGTGAGGGTACTGGAGGGATGGTATATGAAGGTGGTGAGGGTACTGGAGGGATGGTATATGAAGGTGGTGAGGGTACTGGAGGGGTGATATGTGAAGGTGGTGAGGGTACTGGAGGGATGGTATGTGAAGGTGGTGAGGGTACTGGAGGGATGGTATGTGAAGGTGGTGAGGGTACTGGAGGGGGATGGTATGTGAAGGTGGTGAGGATACTGGAGGGATGGTATGTGAAGGTGGTGAGGGTACTGGAGGGGGATGGTATGTGAAGGTGGTGAGGGTACTGGAGGGGGATGGTATATGAAGGTGGTGAGGGTACTGGAGGGATGGTATGTGAAGGTGGTGAGAGTACTGGAGGGATGGTATGTGAAGGTGGTGAGGGTACTGGAGGGATAGGATGTGAAGGTGGTGAGGGTACTGGAGGGATGGTATGTGAAGGTGGTGAGGGTACTGGAGGGATGGTATGTGAAGGTGGTGAGGGTACTGGAGGGATGGTATATGAAGGTGGTGAGGGTACTGGAGGGGTGATATGTGAAGGTGGTGAGGGTACTGGAGGGATGGTATGTGAAGGTGGTGAGGGTACTGGAGGGATGGTATGTGAAGGTGGTGAGGGTACTGTAGGGATATGTGAGGGTGGTGAGGGTACTGGAGGGATGGTATGTGAAGGTGGTGAGGGTACTGGAGGGGGATGGTATCTGAAGGTGGTGAGGGTACTGGAGGGATGGTATGTGAAGGTGGTGAGGGTACTGGAGGGGTGATATGTGAAGGTGGTGAGGGTACTGGAGGGATGGTATGTGAAGGTGGTGAGGGTACTGGAGGGATGGTATGTGAAGGTGGTGAGGGTACTGGAGGGATGGTATATGAAGGTGGTGAGGGTACTGGAGGGATGGTATGTGAAGGTGGTGAGGATACTGGAGGGGTGATAAGTGAAGGTGGTGAGGGTACTGGAGGGGGATGGTATGTGAAGGTGTTGAGGGTACTGGAGGGGTGATAAGTGAAGGTGGTGAGGGTACTGGAGGGGGATGGTATGTGAAGGTGGTGAGGGTACTGGAGGGGGATGGTATATGAAGGTGGTGAGGGTACTGGAGGGATGATATGTGAAGGTGGTGAGGGTACTGGAGGGATGGTATGTGCAGGTGGTGAGGGTACTGGAGGGATGGTATGTGAAGGTGGTGAGAGTACTGGAGGGATGGTATGTGAAGGTGGTGAGGGTACTGGAGGGATAGTATGTGAAGGTGGTGAGGGTACTGGAGGGATGGTATGTGAAGGTGGTGAGGGTACTGGAGGGATGGTATGTGAAGGTGGTGAGGGTACTGGAGGGGGATGGTATGTGAAGGTGGTGAGGGTACTGGAGGGGTGGTATGTGAAGGTGGTGAGGGTACTGGAGGGATGGTATGTGAAGGTGGTGAGGGTACTGGAGGGATATGTGAGGGTGGTGAGGGTACTGGAGGGATATGTGAAGGTGGTGAGGGTACTGGAGGGATGGTATGTGAAGGTGGTGAGGGTACTGGAGGGGTGGTATGTGAAGTTGGTGAGGATACTGGAGGGATGATATGTGAAGGTGGTGAGGGTACTGGAGGGATGGTATGTGAAAGTGGTGAGGGTACTGGAGGGATGGTATGTGAAGGTGGTGAGGGTACTGGAGGGATGGTATGTGAAGGTGGTGAGGGTACTGGAGGGGGATGGTATGTGAAGGTGGTGAGGGTACTGGAGGGATGATATGTGAAGGTGGTGAGGGTACTGGAGGGATGGTATCTGAAGGTGGTGAGGGTACTGGAGGGATGGTATGTGAAGGTGGTGAGGGTACTGGAGGGATATGTGAGGGTGGTGAGGGTACTGGAGGGATATGTGAAGGTGGTGAGGGTACTGGAGGGATGGTATGTGAAGGTGGTGAGGGTACTGGAGGGATGGTATGTGAAGGTGGTGAGGGTACTGGAGGGATGGTATGTGAAAGTGGTGAGGGTACTGGAGGGATGGTATGTGAAGGTGGTGAGGGTACTGGAGGGATGATATGTGAAGGTGGTGAGGGTACTGGAGGGGGATGGTATGTGAAGGTGGTGAGGGTACTGGAGGGATGATATGTGAAGGTGGTGAGGGTACTGGAGGGATGGTATCTGAAGGTGGTGAGGGTACTGGAGGGATGGTATGTGAAGGTGGTGAGGGTACTGGAGGGATGGTATGTGAAGGTGGTGAGGGTACTGGAGGGGGATGGTATGTGAAGGTGGTGAGGGTACTGGAGGGGGATGGTATGTGAAGGTGGTGAGGGTACTGGAGGGATGGTATGTGAAGGTGGTGAGGGTACTGGAGGGATGGTATGTGAAGGTGGTGAGGGTACTGGAGGGGGATGGTATGTGAAGGTGGTGAGGGTACTGGAGGGATGATATGTGAAGGTGGTGAGGGTACTGGAGGGATGGTATGTGAAGGTGGTGAGGGTACTGGAGGGATATGTGAGGGTGGTGAGGGTACTGGAGGGATATGTGAAGGTGGCGAGGGTACTGGAGGGATGGTATGTGAAGGTGGTGAGGGTACTGGAGGGATGGTATGTGAAGGTGGTGAGGGTACTGGAGGGGTGGTATGTGAAGGTGGTGAGGGTACTGAAGGGGGATGGTATGTGAAGGTGGTGAGGGTACTGGAGGGATGGTATGTGAAGGTGGTGAGGGTACTGGAGGGGTGATATGTGAAGGTGGTGAGGGTACTAGAGGGGGATGGTATGTGAAGGTGGTGAGGGTATTGGAGGGGTGATATGTGAAGGTGGTGAGGGTACTGGAGGGGTAATATGTGAAGGTGGTGAGGGTACTGGAGGGGTAATATGTGAAGGTGGTGAGGGTACTGTAGGGATGGTATGTGAAGGTGGTGAGGGTACTGGAGGGATATGTGAGGGTGGTGAGGGTACTGGAGGGATGGTATGTGAAGGTGGTGAGGGTACTGGAGGGATGGTATGTGAAGGTGGTGAGGGTACTGGAGGGGTGGTATGTGAAGGTGGTGAGGGTACTGGAGGGGGATGGTATGTGAAGGTGGTGAGGGTACTGGAGGGATGGTATGTGAAGGTGGTGAGGGTACTGGAGGGATGGTATGTGAAGGTGGTGAGGGTACTGGAGGGGTGGTATGTGAAGGTGGTGAGGGTACTGGAGGGGGATGGTATGTGAAGGTGGTGAGGGTACTGGAGGGGTAATATGTGAAGGTGGTGAGGGTACTGGAGGGGTAATATGTGAAGGTGGTGAGGGTACTGTAGGGATGGTATGTGAAGGTGGTGAGGGTACTGTAGGGGTGGTATGTGAAGGTGGTGAGGGTACTGGAGGGATGGTATGTGAGGGTGGTGAGGGTACTGGAGGGATGGTATGTGAAGGTGGTGAGGGTACTGGAGGGGGATGGTATGTGAAGGTGGTGAGGATACTGGAGGGGTGGTATGTGAAGGTGGTGAGGGTACTGGAGGGGGATGGTATGTGAAGGTGGTGAGGGTACTGGAGGGGTGGTATGTGAAGGTGGTGAGGGTACTGGAGGGATGGTATGTGCAGGTGGTGAGGGTACTGGAGGGGTGGTATGTGAAGGTGGTAAGGGTACTGGAGGGATGGTATGTGCAGGTGGTGAGGGTACTGGAGGGATATGTGAGGGTGGTGAGGGTACTGGAGGGGGATGGTATGTGAAGGTGGTGAGGGTACTGGAGGGGTGGTATGTGAAGGTGGTGAGGGTACTGGAGGGATGGTATGTGCAGGTGGTGAGGGTACTGGAGGGGTGATATGTGAAGGTGGTGAGGGTACTGAAGGGATGGTATGTGAAGGTGGTGAGGGTACTGGAGGGGTGGTATGTGCAGGTGGTGAGGGTACTGGAGGGGTGGTATGTGAAGGTGGTGAGGGTACTGGAGGGGTGGTATGTGAAGGTGGTGAGGGTACTGGAGGGATGGTATGTGAAGGTGGTGAGGGTACTGGAGGGATGGTATGTGAAGGTGGTGAGGGTACTGGAGGGATGGTATGTGAAGGTGGTGAGGGTACTGGAGGGGTGGTATGTGAAGGTGGTGAGGGTACTGGAGGGATGGTATGTGAAGTTGGTGAGGATACTGGAGGGATGGTATGTGAAGGTGGTGAGGGTACTGGAGGGATGGTATGTGCAGGTGGTGAGGGTACTGGAGGGGTGATATGTGAAGGTGGTGAGGGTACTGGAGGGATGGTATGTGCAGGTGGTGAGGGTACTGGAGGGATATGTAAAGGCGGTGAGGGTACTGGAGGGATATGATTTGCACTGGTTGCTCCTCATGTTAGAGGGTCCGACCATGCCTGGAGGTCCACCAAGGTTTGTAAAGCTAAGAGGAATAGACACTAAGATGGCACCAGGGTGGGAAGGAGACAAGATGGCGGGGGCAGTGTGATGGGCAATGTTCTGCTGGAGCCCTTGAGTCCTGGCATCCTCTGAATGTTACTGTGACACTGACCACCTACCTAACCCCCTTTCATGGCGGCGGGACCACCTAATAGCAGCGGGTAAAGCCCCGGGGCCCACACTGCAGGCGTACATCAGGAAAAAGAACAAGATGGCGGCCTCCAGATTCCCCAGATCTCAATGCGATGGATCATCTGTGGGATCAGCCGGAGGAACCGGTCCCATCTATGGCGGCTGCACCTTACACCACCACCAGGACCCATAATGGCCATGTACACGGTGCTTGTTGGTTTTAATGTTTTGCTGATCACCATGACAGATGTGCGGCCACTTATCTCATGGCGGCTCTGCCTTCCCCGGCCTCCATACAGCAGACCATTACGTCTTGCACCCCCCCCCCCCTTTTATCTCCCTCCGTGGACACACACGGACAAGGAATCTCCGTACGCCTTGTGCTTTATGTAACGTCCATGTAGCTTCTCACGGTCCTGAGCTATCGGCAGTCACATCAGCGCTGAGCTATCGGGTTCTGCGTGTGTGTGTACGAGCCATGGGACTATTACACACACTCTCACACACTATTACATAACCCGGCAGGGATCTGCATACCGCCCCGCCATTGGACGGGCCTCAGCCCTGGAGGGCGGGGTGAGGTGGCGCAGCGGCGGCTGGGATTGGGCGGAGGGGCAGGAGGGGGCGGCGGCTCCCTCTCATTCATCTCTTTCTCCTGTGTTTGGACATGTGTTTGCCGGAGGGATTATTTCCTTGGTTAGTCATTGCTCCTTCCAGAACCTACCATGTAATATACCAGGAGCTATGTTACACACACACATGAGGCGGTGGCGGCAGCGCTGTAATAGCCGCCCGATTATCCATCAGACATAACGCCATTAAAGGGGGTCTCAGTGCCCTTAAAGGAATTTTACTGTATGTCATGGCTTTTATGAGGGCATTTCCACCTTTAAGGCTTGGATACAAGACGGTGTATCAAAGTGTATCGTGCATGATGAGTCTGTGTATCAAAGCCTACTGTTTGATACTGAGCTAGTGTATCTAAGCCTATATGTTATACTAAGCTTATGCATCTAAGCCTTCTATGTGATACTGAGTTGGTGTATCTAAGCCTTTCTTGTTATATACATCTTAGCCTTCCATGTGATACTGAGCTGGTGTATCTAAGCCTATCGTGTTATATACATCTTAGCCTTCCATGTGATACTGAGCTGGTGTATCTAAGCCTATCGTGTTATATACATTTTAGCCTTCCATGTGATACTGAGCTGGTGTATCTAAGCCTATTGTGTTATATGCATCTTAGCCTTCAATTTGATACTGAGCTGTTGTATCCAAACCTATCATGTTATATACATACATCTTAGCCTTTCATGTGATACTGAGCTGGTGTATCTAAGCCTTTTGTGTTATATATATCTTAGCCTTCTATGTGATACTGAGCTGGTGTATCTAAGCCTTTTGTGTTATATATATCTTAGCCTTCTATGTGATACTGAGCTGGTGTATCTAAGCCTATTGTGTTATATACATCTTAGCCTTCCATGTGATACTGAGCTGGTGTATCTAAGCCTATTGTGTTATATGCATCTTAGCCTTCAATTTGATACTGAGCTGGTGTATCCAAACCTATCATGTTATATACATACATCTTAGCCTTTCATGTGATACTGAGCTGGTGTATCTAAGCCTTTTGTGTTATATACATCTTAGCCTTCCATGTGATACTGAGCTGGTGTATCTAAGCCTATCGTGTTATATACATCTTAGCCTTCCATGTGATACTGAGCTGGTGTATCTAAGCCTATCGTGTTATATACATCTTAGCCTTCCATGTGATACTGAGCTGGTGTATCTAAGCCTATCGTGTTATATACATTTTAGCCTTCCATGTGATACTGAGCTGGTGTATCTAAGCCTATTGTGTTATATAGATCTTAGCCTTCCATGTGATACTGAGCTGGTGTATCTAAGCCTATTGTGTTATATGCATCTTAGCCTTCAATTTGATACTGAGCTGTTGTATCCAAACCTATCATGTTATATACATACATCTTAGCCTTTCATGTGATACTGAGCTGTTGTATCTAAGCCTTTTGTGTTATATATATCTTAGCCTTCTATGTGATACTGAGCTGGTGTATCTAAGCCTTTTGTGTTATATATATCTTAGCCTTCTATGTGATACTGAGCTGGTGTATCTAAGCCTATTATGTTATACTGAGCCTATGCATCTCCAGCTGTTGTAAGACTGTCCAGGCATGATGGGAGTTGTAGTTTTGCCACAGCTGGTGGGCTGAAAACACTGGCGGGTCCCACCAATGATCACTTATCCAGGTGATAAATACAGGGGGTACCCCACCTTTAAGGCTCTGTTATGTGGGGAGTACAGGCTGAGATGGCCCTGTGTAATAGGGATAGTGCTGTTGAACGATGGGCTCCCATTACAGGGGTGAGGGGCAGCTGACAGCCAACGACAACAGTAAAGCATAGTTGCCAACAGTCCCAGTTTAACCGGGACTGTCCCGATTCTGAGGAGACAGCCCCGGCAAAACCATGTCCCGGGAAGCCCCCCCCCCCCGCTGCGAGAAGCCCCACCCCCATCCAGCACGAGTGATGCCACTCATGCAGAGCAGGGAGAGGAGTCCCTGGGGGACTAGAAGAACCATACTGGTGAGGTAAGTATAGCTTTTTTTTGTTTTAAATACAGATGAAGGGACAAGAGGATGCTGAAGGGGGTACAGGTATAAAGGGACAGGAGGAGGATGAAGGGGGAAGTAATATGATGATGGAGGGGCAGGAGGATGAAGGGGGAAGTAATATGATGATGGAGGGGCAGGAGGATGAAGGGGGAAGTAGTATGATGATGGAGGGGCAGGAGGATGAAGGGGTGGTATGATGATGGAGGGGCAGGAGGATGAGAGGGGTGGTATGATGATGATAGAAGGGCAGGAGGATGGAAGAAGTAGTAGTATGATGATGGAGGGGCAGGAGGATGAAGGGGGTAGTACTATTATGATATGGGGTGCAGCTGCATTATATGAGTCTCAGCCTGCTCTGAGTGGTGTGTGTAATATACTGGGGATCTGTAAATAGGGGGGGGGGGGGGGGAATCTACTGGGGACCTGACACTTGGGTGTGTAATATACTGGGGACCTGACACTGGGGTGTGTAATATACTAAGAACCTAATACTGGGGTGTGTAATATACTGGGGACCTGACACTGGGGTGTGTGTAATATACTAAGAACCTAATACTGGGGTGTGTAATATACTGGGGACCTAATACTGGGGTGTGTAATATACTGGGGACCTAATACTGGGGTGTGTAATATACTGGGGACCTAATACTGGGGCGTGTAATATACTGGGGATCTAATACTGGGGCGTGTAATGCTCCTTTTGTGTTGCTCTGACTGGAAATTCTAACCCACACCCATGAGGCCACGCCCCTTTTTAACGCTAAAGTGTCCCTGGAAAAAAATGTCAAATGTTGGCAACTATGGTAAAGTGCCCCATCATTCATAGCTTACACATCCCCTATGCAATGTACAGGAAATGCGATCAGCTGATCATCAGCTGATCGTACGATTAACAATGTCGGAGTAACGTTTTCTTTTCCATAACGATCAGCGTTTAGACGGTACGATATATATCATACGGAAATTCGTTTGCCGATCGTTTTGCGATTGCTTTAAGCCTATATCACACATTGGTTAAATCGGCGAATGATTGTTCACACGGAACGATCTGCGATTTTTTTGCGAACGATCAGCGACGATTTGAGAACTTGTTGAAAGATCGAAATGAACGATTTCTCGCTCGTCGTTTGATCGTTCGCTGCGTTTACACGTACGATTATCGTTCGAATTCGATGAAAATCGGTGAACGACTGTTTACACGAAACGATCTGCAATTTTTTTGCGAACGACGATTTTAGAACATGTTGTAAGATCAAAATAAACGATTTCTCGCTCGTCGCTTGATCGTTCGCTGTGTTTACACAAACGATTATCGTTCGAATTCGACCGTTAACGTGCAAATTCACACGATAATCGTTCCGTGTAAACGCAGCATAAGCCTTCTGTGTCATATTGTGACGCCTGGCAGGTGTATCTAAGCCTACAAAACAAGTCTGTGGAGTCTCGGTTGCGAGTCTCAAAACACGGGATAGCCAGATATCTCTATCCTGTTGCCACGGGGTGACTCCATGATGGGGAGAGCACCACACCACCCCGATAAATAGCCCCTTAAGTCCCACTCGGTTGCGAGTATTGGAACATAAATAGGGAAATACCAGGGTGGCCCCTTTCTGTCAACGTCCAACTCAAGGTGCGAGCACCTCGATCATGACAAGGGCTTGCCAAGGCAGGCATCCATCCACAGACAGCAGTTTCGGGGTATTTGCCCCTCGTCAGTGTGGAGCAGGATTCTGGCTGGTTGGGGCAATGACAAATCAACCAACAAAACACAGTAAAAAAAATTCCAATGAAGTACTTAATCAAGAGTCTCCACTGATGCCCCCAAAATCTAAGCCTACTGTGTCACACTGTGATGCCTGACAGGTGTAGCTAAGCCTACTGTATTATATTGTGATGCCTGGCAGGTGTATCTAAGGGTCCATTTACACAGAAAGATTATCTGACAGGTTATCTGCCAAAGATTTGAAGCCAAAGCCAGAAACAGACTATAAACAGAGATTAGGTCATAAAGGGAAACCTCAGATTCCTCCTCTTTTCAAATGCATTCCTGGCTTTGGCTTCAAATCTTTTTGGAGATAATCTTTTTGTGTAAATGGACCCTAAACCTACTGTGCCATACTGCAATTCCTGGCTGGTGTATCTAAGCCTACTGTGTTATGCTAAGCAGGTGTATCTAAGCTTATCATGTGTGATAATGTGCTCCTGAGCCTGTGTATCTAATCCTACTGTGTGATGCCTGTTTATCTAAACCTACAGAGTACAAACACCGTATATGCAGCAGATACGCAGCAAATACGCAGCAGATACGCAGCAGATCTGCAGCAGATTTGATGCTGTGTTCAGTTATTTAGAGCTAATCTGCTGCGTATCTGCTGCGTATCGCAGCAGTAAATACGCTGCGTATACAGTGTGAACCCCTGTACCCTTAGGGTAGCTTCACACGTACCGTATCGCTGCGTTTTTAACGCTGCGTTTTTGGTGCAATTTTTACATGCCAGTTTTTATTTTCACATGAAAATCATGTGAATATCAAAACGCGCATGTAAAAAACGCAGCGATAAAAACGCAGTGATACGGTACGTGTGAAGGCACCCTAATGCTGCGCTACAAAGTGTATCTAAACCTAATATGTTATACCAGTGTTGTTATTTGATGCTGTGATCTCAAGCTAGTGTATCTAATCATGTGTGATGTGCTGGTGTATCTAATCATATCATGTGTGCTGTGCTGGTGTATCTAATCATACCATGTGTGCTGTGCTGGTGTATCTAATCATACCATGTGATGTTGTGCTGGTGTATCTAATCATACCATGTGTGCTGTGCTGGTGTATCTAATCATACCATGTGTGATACTGTGCTGGTGTATCTAATCATACCATGTGTGATACTGTGCTGGTGTATCTAATCATACCATGTGTGCTGTGCTAATGTATCTAATCGTACCATGTGTGATACTGTGCTGGTGTATCTAATCATACCATGTGTGATACTGTGCTGGTGTATCTAATCATACCATGTGTGCTGTGCTGGTGTATCTAATCATACCATGTGTGATGCTGTGCTGGTGTATCTAATCATACCATGTGTGCTGTGCTGGTGTATCTAATCATACCATGTGTGATGCAGAGCTGGTGTATCTAATTATACCATGTGTGCTGTGCTGGTGTATCTAATCATACCATGTGTGCTGTGCTGGTGTATCTAATCATACCATGTGTGCTGTGCTGGTGTATCTAATCATACTATGTGTGCTGTGCTGGTGTATCTAATCATACCATGTGTGATGCTGTGCTGGTGTATCTAATCATACATGTGTGATGCAGAGCTGGTGTATCTAATCATACCATGTGTGATGTGCTGGTGTATCTAATCATACCATGTGTGATGCTGTGCTGGTGTATCTAATCATACATGTGTGATGCAGAGCTGGTGTATCTAATCATACCATGTGTGATGCAGAGCTGGTGTATCTAATTATACCATGTGTGATGCTGAGCTGGTGTATCTAATCATACCATGTGTGATGCAGAGCTGGTGTATCCAATCATACCATGTGTGCTGTGCTGGTGTATCTAATCATACCATGTGTGCTGTGCTGGTGTATCTAATCATACCATGTGTGCTGTGCTGGTGTATCTAATCATACCATGTGTGATGTTGTGCTGGTGTATCTAATTATACCATGTGTGATGCTGAGCTGGTGTATCTAATCATACCATGTGTGATGCAGAGCTGGTGTATCCAATCATACCATGTGTGCTGTGCTGGTGTATCTAATCATACCATGTGTGCTGTGCTGGTGTATCTAATCATACCATGTGTGCTGTGCTGGTGTATCTAATCATACCATGTGTGATGCTGTGCTGGTGTATCTAATCATACCATGTGTGCTGTGCTGGTGTATCTAATCATACCATGTGTGATGCTGTGCTGGTGTATCTAATCATACCATGTGTGATGCTGTGCTGGTGTATCTAATCATACCATGTGTGATGCAGAGCTGGTGTATCTAATCATACCATGTGTGATACTGTGCTGGTGTATCTAATCATACCATGTGTGATACTGTGCTGGTGTATCTAATCATACCATGTGTGATGCTGTGCTGGTGTATCTAATCATACCATGTGTGCTGTGCTGGTGTATCTAATCATACCATGTGTGATGCAGAGCTGGTGTATCTAATCATACCATGTGTGCTGTGCTGGTGTATCTAATCATATCATGTGTGCTGTGCTGGTGTATCTAATCATACCATGTGTGATGCAGAGCTGGTGTATCTAATTATACCATGTGTGCTGTGCTGGTGTATCTAATCATACCATGTGTGATACTGTGCTGGTGTATCTAATCATACCATGTGTGCTGTGCTGGTGTATCTAATCATACCATGTGTGCTGTGCTGGTGTATCTAATCATACCATGTGTGCTGTGCTGGTGTATCTAATCATACCATGTGTGCTGTGCTGGTGTATCTAATCATACCATGTGTGATGCAGAGCTGGTGTATCTAATCATACCATGTGTGCTGTGCTGGTATATCTAATCATACCATGTGTGCTGTGCTGGTGTATCTAATCATACCATGTGTGCTGTGCTGGTGTATCTAATCATACCATGTGTGATGCAGAGCTGGTGTATCTAATCATACCATGTGTGCTGTGCTGGTGTATCTAATCATACCATGTGTGATGCTGTGCTGGTGTATCTAATCATACCATGTGTGATGCCGAGCTGGTGTATCTAATCATACCATGTGTGATACTGTGCTGGTGTATCTAATCATACCATGTGTGCTGTGCTGGTGTATCTAATCATACCATGTGTGCTGTGCTGGTGTATCTAATCATACCATGTGTGCTGTGCTGGTGTATCTAATCATACCATGTGTGATACTGTGCTGGTGTATCTAATCATACCATGTGTGCTGTGCTGGTGTATCTAATCATACCATGTGTGATACTGTGCTGGTGTATCTAATCATACCATGTGTGATACTGTGCTGGTGTATCTAATCATACCATGTGTGATGCAGAGCTGGTGTATCTAATCATACCATGTGTGATACTGTGCTGGTGTATCTAATCATACCATGTGATGTAGAGCTGGTGTATCTAATCATATGTGTGATGCTGTTTGCAGAGCAGGTGTATCTAAGCCTCTCATGTGTGATACTGTCTGATAGCCTGTGTATCTAAGCCTGTCACGTGTGATACCGCCAGTGTATCTAAGGCTCTGTTCACACCTGACGGTACCGCCATGGACACCAGTGATGCCCTGACGGGCCCGATAATTGTCTGTCAGTGAAGCTTTGCTTGTCCGGGCATGCTGGGCGTTGTAGTCCTTCCCAGGGTGGTCTGCGCTGCTCTCATCCAGACTGTGCGATAATAATCCGGGACATTGATGACGCCTTCGATTATTGATCACTCACCATATTACATCACTCCCCCCCCCCCTCACTCCCAACATGGGCGGGTCCACTAACCCCCCTCCCTCAGCTCCCACATGGACGCCTCCACCCCTCCCCAACACAAACACACATTTCTATCAATGAGCGGCCCCTCACCTTTCGCATACACTGTAGCACGCTGTAAACCCCGCCACTACCAGTCACCACCCACTACTACCTTCTCCTCCAATCGCCTTTCAGGTCTCCTCCCATTTGCCCCGCCCATCACATTGCATCCAGGCAGCACAACTACTGCTCTCAAGTCCACATGTAGGGGCGGGGCGTCGTGCGCTAGGTTTTCGCCAATCACAACCGATCAACACCTCTCTTTACCCGCCTACTTTAACGCTAGCCAATCCGATGGCTTGGATAAGCGTGTTCCGGCAGAGAAGGGAGGGCGCGGCTGGCCAATGGGAGAGCAGACACGGGCGCACAGGGGGATACACGTGATGGCATGCACGTGTATGCATGTAAGTGTTCGCAACATAGAAGCCGGAGAGACAGTCTGGGATCTGCAGAGACATCCGGTGATCGGGAGAGACAGCTGCTGCCTGGGACAGGAGATATAGGCATTCCTGCTGGGAAAGAGATTCTTACTGGGAGGCTGCTGCAAGTGAGAGGAGACAGCCACTGCTTGCTGAGCCTGAGAGACAGCCACTGCTGCAACTGAGAGGAGACAGCCACTGCTGCAACTGAGAGGAGACAGCCATTGTATCCAGACCTCCCCTCAAACCGATTCAGATTCTCTGTACCATTGAAGCCTAGAGACAGCCACTGCTGCTGAGAGGCGGCTACTGACTACAGAAGGTGACTACTCCTGTATATTATCCTATATCTGATAGAGACAGCCACCGCTGCTGAGAGGCGGCTACTGACTGCAGAAGGTGACTACTCCTGTATATTATCCTATATCTGATAGAGACAGCCACCGCTGCTGAGAGGCGGCTACTGACTACAGAAGGTGACTACTCCTGTATATTATCCTATATCTAATAGAGACAGCCACTGCTGCTGAGAGGCGGCTACTGACTACAGAAGGTGACTACTCCTGTATATTATCCTATATCTAATAGAGACAGCCACTGCTGCTGAGAGGCGACTACTGACTGCAGAAGGTGACTACTCCTGTATATTATCCTATATCTGATAGAGACAGCCACCGCTGCTGAGAGGCGGCTACTGACTGCAGAAGGTGACTACTCCTGTATATTATCCTATATCTAATAGACTGCAGCTATACAGACAGCCACCGCTGCTGAGAGGCGACTACTGACTGCAGAAGGTGACTACTCCTGTATATTATCCTATATCTAATAGACTGCAGCTATACAGACAGCCACTGCTGCTGAGAGGTGACTACTGACTACAGAAGGTGACTACTCCTGTATATTATCCTATATCTAATAGACTGCAGCTATACAGACAGCCACTGCTGCTGAGAGGTGACTACTGACTACAGAAGGTGACTACTCCTGTATATTATCCTATATCTAATAGACTGCAGCTATACAGACAGCCACTGCTGCTGAGAGGTGACTACTGACTGCAGAAGGCGACTACTCCTGTATATTATCCTATATCTGATAGAGACAGCCACTGCTGCTGAGAGGTGACTACTGACTGCAGAAGGTGACTACTCCTGTATATTATCCTATATCTAATAGAGACAGCCACTGCTGAGAGGCGGCTACTGACTGCAGAAGGTGACTACTCCTGTATATTATCCTATACCTAATAGAGACAGCCACTGCTGCTGACATAGAAACAAATCTATTCCTAAAGAGACACCCCGCATACCCCGTCTTATATCGAGGGTCACCCTCCCTCCGCAGAGACAGAGAGGGGACCCTTGAGACAGCCAGAGCCTAGAAGGAGACCGCCATACCCGAGACACCACCCAGATCACTGCCAGACAGAACAAAGAGCGCAGCAGCAGACAGGCGGCCGCAGAGCCAGACGAGGGAGGTGAGTGTGCCCGGACCACGCACAGCAGTCAATCGCCCCTTTAATATTCACGAGACCGCTCCCCCATATCCCCCTGCCATCTCTCTATTGTCTCGCTATCACGGCCTTGTTTTAGTGCGGCCTGGGGTCATCCGATTATTATGTGAGCGATCGTCTTCGACCACCCGGTGATCCGTCAAGGTGGTCGGTGGGGCCACAGCGTAAAAATGTTCCCCGGTCTCCATGACGATGTGGCTTCTGTCATGGTGGCACAGCGGTCAGTCACATGTCTGTGCTAATATTTGCTGGCATCGGAACGTCCCTGCTCCCACCGAGGGTTAATGTTTGCTCGCTGTCCGTTGTGTCCATAATTCACTGATGATGGATCCAGTAGTTGAAGGGTTAATATGAAATTTGTGTGTGTGTGTATAATATATATATATATATATATATATATATATATATATATCTCCTGTATAAAGGGGCACCCTAGTGGGCTCCCAGCTAATGTAACTGTTCCTGAAAACCATCAATAAGCAGCTGCTGTTGATTGATCTTATTATAATATTGTTATGATCCTAGGGTGGTCTTGAGATGTTGCTATTTAGGGGGGTTGTGCAGCGCTAAGACCTGTCGGTGCCCTTTGGGTGTGTTCACACATTGCAGTAATGGCGCAGATCCTTACCCTGATCCGGCCGACGGGAAAAGAAGGGTGACAACCAAGACCTGAACTCCCATAGAGTTGTCACCCAGGACTATCTACTAGAACTAGAGTTGTCACCCAGCTTTCCTAGAGGCCTGGATAAACCATTCCACCTACGGTAGATCAGTGGTTCATCCCAAAGTTGTAGATAGATGTGCTATTCAGGAGTTGGGGAAAGATAGGTGACAACCAGGACTGTCTAATAGAGTTGTCACCCAGCTTTCCTAGAGGCCTGGATAACCAGTCCACCTAGATCAGTAATGTATGGGGGATATGTAGGCAAATGTGCTATTAAAACATAGGTGACAACCAGGACTGTCTACTAGAACTTCATAGAGTTGTCACCCAGCTTACCCCCCACTTATAGGTAGATGTACCATTCAGGAGTCAGGGAAAGATTGGTAACAGCTCCCATAGAGTTATCACCCAGCTTTACTTGAAGGGCCCCTGATGTTGACCCCACCCCCTAGTAATAGTCTAACCTGCAGCTCTTCACCTGCTGCAAAACTACAACTCCCAGCATTATCATACTGGAAATTGGAGTTGTATACATGTTAGAGATCACTCTGGTATCAGATGAAAAATCTTCAGCTGCTGCAGAACTTCTTTGTACATGTGTGTGGATGAGCCCCCCCTTTGCCATTTTTTTCTTCCATCTCCCACACCCCTTCACAAAGAGGTTCTGCAGCAGCTGGAGTTAGAGCAGACATTTAGTGACTGTCTCATCTACATACATAGCTAGCAGAGACGATCCCTCATAGACTGCCACTCCAATGAAGAGACCTCCTCATTGTTCTGATGAGACATGCAGTAACTAAGAAAAGAGACCCTCCTGGTACTTTCTTGGGGTTCTCTTTAAAGACATAGAGGGATATTTGAGACAGTCAGTGACTGGGAGGAGACCAGTGCCTGGTGTGTTATCACAAAGAGGTTCTGCAGCAGCTAAAAGTTGCGTTTTAAGGCACAAAGCTTTATGGTCCTAAATTTTAAAGTCACAAAATGATATAATCCCCCTAATCCTAGTCTAAATAATCTGTGGGTGTATACGGCATTTACAGGCGCCTCCTGACAGTAGGATCTTCTGGTGAGATCACCCCGGAGCAGCTTGCGGCCATCCCCACTGGCATCTTGTTTGAAGGGTCCTGGCGGTGGCACCTCCTCAAGGTAAGATCAGTGGGGTCTATGGGACGCCCACCTCTCTGCTGCAGTCATCACAGTCATTTCTCTAGGGTTAATATGCATTGTCCGTGTGTGTGTGTGTATATATATATATATATATATATATATATATATATATATATATATATATATATATATATCTCCTGTATAAAGGGGCACCCAGCTAGTGTAACTGGACCTGGAAACCATTACCAGCAGCTGCTGTTGATGGATCTTATTATATTGTGATCCTAGGGTGGTCTTAAGATGTTTATTTTGGGGGGTTCTGCAACGCTGAGACGCGGCAGTGCCCTTTGGGTGTATTCACACATTGCAGTATCGGCACAGATCCTTACCCTGATCCGGACGTTGGGCAGGGGATGGTAGGGTGTTAGGTGGCCCATAATACCTGCATCACAATCTCGAAATTCTTTGTGGGTATTTGTTTCTGGGAAAGAAGGATAACAACCAAGACCTGAACAGCCATAGAGTTGTCACCCAGCTTTCCTAGAGACCTGTATAACCAGTGATGTATCCTCCCCCTCCCCATGTGTAGGCAGATGTGCTATTCAGGAGTCGGGAAAGATAGTTGACAACCAAGATGGTCTACTACAAGTCACATAGTTGTCACCCAGCTTTCAAAGAGGCCTGGATAACCAGTCCACCTAGATCAGTAATGTATCCCCCCATATGTAGGCAGATGTGCCATTCAGGAGTCAGGGAAAGATAGGTGACAACCAAGATGTTCTACTACAGCTCCCATAGAGTTGTCACCCAGCTTTCCCAGAGGTCTGGATAACCAGTCCACCTTGCTCAGTGATGTATTCCCCCAATATGTAGGCAGATGTGCCATTCAGGAGTCTGGGAAAGATAGGTGATAACCAGGACTGTCTACTAGAACTTCATAGAGTTGTCACACAGCTTTCCTAGAGGTCAGATAACCAATCCCGCCTACAGTAGATCAGTCGTTCATCTCAAAGTTGTAGGCAGATGTGCCATTCAGGAGTCTGATACTAGTTGTCACAAAATGAGATATAATCCCCTAATCCTAGTCTAAATAATCTGGGTGTATACGGCATTTACAGGCGTCTCCTGACAGCTCATGACCCTGGCGGTGGCACCTCTGAAAGGTAAGATCAATGGGATCTATGGGACGCCCACCTCTCTGCTGGAATCATCACATTTGTTCTCTGGAGAGTCGTCCATAATGATTTCACCAGACAGACGACCATACCTGCCAGTGATTTCACCACACACCGGCAGGCGTCCATACCTGCCAGTGATTTCACCACACACCGGCAGGTCGCCATACCTCCAGGAGATTTCACCAGATAGGTGGACGTCTGTACCTCCCGATGATTTCATCACACAGGTGGCCATCCATACCTCCTGGAGATTTGATGAAATCACTGTGGATGACCCCTGTGTGGTGAAATCACTGTGGATGACCCCTGTGTGGTGAAATCACTGTGGATGACCCCTGTGTGGTGAAATCACTGTGGATGACCACACGGGGGGCATCCATAGTGATTTCACCACACGGGGGGCATCCATAGTGATTTCACCACACGGGGGGCATCCATAGTGATTTCACCACACAGGAGCATTCATAGCTCCCAGTGATTTCACTTTGGCCTTTCTGGTATGGTTCAGGACTGACACAGTCCCTCCTCCGGACCCTTACGATTATCTCTGTCCTGTGATGAACATTGTGTAGCAACACCTGCAGACACAGGACACTACATGAGTCCATGCCGCGTCGTCCGCCCTCTTGTTTTCTCACTTATACTTGCACGTGAATGGCCACTGGTCCTGCATTTCTCCCTACGTCAGCCTCAGCGCGTGTAGCGAGAGGCCGGGCGGCCGCCTCTAAGAGGATTTAGGATCAGCCTCTGAATGGCAGTGGTGATTCCTACATTTGTTATAGTGAGCTGTCTGGCAAACACGAGGCGGCTGATCCACTGCCGTAGTACACAGACACCTCTGCCCGCTCCATTTGCCACCTTGTTTTACCACACCGCATTTTAGATGAGTGAGGAATAGACAGGCTGCCATTTTACCTCAGCTGAGGTGTTGCCCTTAGCAACCAGTCAACTTCCAGACTTCATTTCAGGCCTGACCCTTCAAGCAGCATTGATTGGTTGCTATGGGCAACACCTCCATTAGGTTGTGCGAGATGGTAATGGAGATAAAGCAGTGGAGTGTCAGACTTTTTCGGAGGCAGCCATTATATTTTTATGTTATTAGCACCATATCAAGATATATATATATATTATACCTTTTTATTAGGGTTGGAAGGACGTAAGAAGTGTATGATGGCTTTTAGGAGTTCAAAGATGGTTGACATAGGGCCCTTTATTAGGGCTCCGGTTGCCATGGAAACTCATTGGTTTGCGGTTAGGGAGCACCCACCCTAGTAAACCACCTAGGTGCTGTAGTCACTATTCACCGAAGCCTCTACAGGGTTAACGGGCTGGGGTTGGCGTTGTCACTGATCTCGTCCACCATTTGACTCTTGGGCGCCTGCTCCACCCAGCACGGGGAAGGCCCACAACACTTTGTAAACACACGGCTCTGCCGGTGCCTTAATTGCAGCCGTAAAAAGGCGTATTGGCAGGTGTTAAAGGGTTAATTAGCCGCTTTTTCTGCATTGTCCTACATAGATTGGTTCCCTGGCATCCTATGAAATGACACTCTGGAGAAGTGGGAGGGAAGCAAAAAAACGTGCAGGAAGCACATGTAAACCTGGAAAGAACATACTGTACACACGCCTCACCGGTGAGAGCCAAACCCAAGACATCAGTGCCGCCATACAACAGTGCAAACCACTGAGTCACCAAGATGACAGACACTTCGGCAGTGATCGGCAAAGCAGAATGTGCCCTGACCACATGTCCCGGGAAATGGAGGGAAAATTTCACTAGCTTGTAATCCACTGTTAAGCTATGCACCTTAAAGGGGAACTTAAATTATTAGCATCCTCTGTCAGACTAAAGAGGGGCGCAAACTTTCCAAGAAGCTTGACCTGTGGGGGACAGTGTCCGATTTCCATGCTGTGGTGGTGATCTGGCTTGTGGGATATGGGTTTTGGCTACTATCAATGTTTGATTGCAAGGGTTACAACAATCACAAGTAATCCTAGTCAGAGGTCGGGGTTCAATATGACAGTAACACCTGTCTCACAGGCTGTGAGGCCTGGGGAATAGGGCTCATAAGGCATCATAAGGGTTGCTACCACTGAGACCCCAAAACTATGTATGGTAGTGGTGTTTATCATCCGCTGACATAATGGAGGTGGAGTTCCCCTTTAACTTCTTCTTAAAAGTGTCGGTGTGACCACAGTGGCATAATGTAGGCTTGCATCATCGGGCAGTGAATGGCCGCCCTAAACGCTCTGTTGACACCTAGTTAGTTATGAAGATATGTCCTGATTCTTTTGTGCTGTAAACATTGTAATTTGTTGACCGAGTCAGTGGCGGCGTGCGGGAGGGGGGGGGGGGGGGGGTCGTCCGCATTGTGCCCTGATTAGGCTTTCAGTGTTGAATGCCCTTTGAAATTAGCTATTGACATGTAGCCGCCCGGAGTGAGCAACTTCCGTCCTGATTGGAGTCATTTATGATCCCTTTTGTCGCATTGCTATTGAAGATGTCGTTGTGGATTTAAAGGGGAGGTCCGCCTCTCACTGTTACAAATAAACAAGAGAAAAACATGTTTGTCTCTTTCAAAACAGTGCCACATCTGTCTATAGGTTGTGTTTGGTATTGCAGCTAAGCTGGAGCACCACATGCAACCTTTGGGCAGGCTCATCAACCAGAATACATGCATGTTCGGCATATACACGCTCGGCTGGGCTGAGCGTGTATGTATTCCGAACGCCACCTCCGGACAGCTCTATTAAAACCAGAAGCAGCCACGCCAAGCTGACAGCACCGCATACATACTATGGTGGTTTATGCATGTAATCTGCTCATCCACTGACTTCTATGACACCTTCAGCTTCTAAGACCATCACTGGGGCAGTTGCCTAAATAAAGATGGACAATTCCTTTAAGGTAGTTTTTACCTTATTTGTAGACTGGTGGTGGGCGACCACTCCTGGAATCACCCAGATTTAAAGGGTGGTGAAGATGACTTAATATGTTGGGTTAAATTATACCTCTACATCAATACAGGTCACTACAGACATATATTTGCCCTGGGGGCGGAGCCACGACAACATTACTTGCATTTTTTAAGGTGGTTGTCACCATAGATAATAAGTGTTACTGTAGCGCTGGGTGTGTTTCTATTATAAATAGGACATACCGCAGCCTTGGGGGGGGGGGGGGGGGTGTCATTGGTTTGAAGTGGAGTTCCTCTTTATGAACCTGCCATTGCCCCCCCTGGGTACACGCATCCACCACTGTTGTATGTATGTATGTTTATGGCGCAGTCAGCTTGGCGTGGCCGCCTCTGTTTGTCTTGGCTCACACTCAGGGCACAGCATGTGCCTGCTGATAATATATCTGCTTTCCTCTGTGCACATGTTGGTGCAGACCGAGCCAGACTGGTTACAAAACCTGGGCAGGTGTCCCGTGCTCGTCGGAGTAGGATTCCCAGCGTGGAGTGTAGTATAGAGCGTACCCCTCCTCCTCCTTCCCCGCATGCCGTCATACAACAGCTCCACACTGCCCCCTCCTGGTGGGATTCTAACACTCCGACAAGTATTCCACCACTCTCACTTTTAGCGCCGGTAATGTGATTGCTGTTGCATAACGCCGACACGTGTCGGAGCGCCGTACATTGCAGATCTGTGGTGTCAGGATGGATGACAACCGCAGTGACACATGTGGACCGATGCCCTTTAGTTCACGGGTTGCATTATGAATCAGAAGATTACGTAAACATTAGAGATTACGTAAAACGAGCGCTTTAGTAAGAAGAGAAGTTATAGACTTAAAGGGGAGCTCTACGTTGGCTGACCGTTCTTAACTGATGGTCAGAATCGGAACAGCCATTGTTCTCTATGTACGCTTCCCCCCTTCAATAACTTGATCGCCGATTACATGACCCTCCTTCATTTTATGGATGTCTGGTGCCAGCCTCTCTATAAAACCCACGGTACATGTTGACTTATGGCGTGTGTGGTACAACCTGTACGTTTTTGTTTTTTTTCATTGGTCGCGAGGTGTGACTGTAAAACTTTTGTCACTGACTTTATTCGGACGTTGACTTGACAGCATCGGGCATGACATGGCAGGTGCCAACATGTACCCGTAGCTAAAGACTTTGCTTGGGGATTGCATCATGTGACATCTGTGCCAAGTAAAATCAGACCAAGACAGTAGCCATTTGTCCGTCGCAGCGACGAGAGTGGCACCAGGTAAGTCCTGTGCCCGCTGTAGCAATATAGGTGGCACTCTCGTTGTAATTTTTTAGTCAGAGATATATAAACTGTTGATTTGTTTGAGGGTCCATGTTTCTGGGCAGTAATGGACTTACCATAATCCATTGGAGGGAGCAAGCCCCGCACCCATGGCTGTACCTCACCCAGTGACAGGCGTGCCAACACCTGCGCAGATAAACATCAGGTTGTGTCGAAATTTCCTGGTCTAGATAGAGTGCTGAAAGTGTTTTCATTGTGTCCCCTGCAGGCAGTTGATTCATACATGGAGGATACAGAGTCCTCCGACTTCTTGTCTTCTTGCGATTCCCTTTGCTCTGCAAGCAATTCCACCACCACCACCGACCAAGAAGGACGCAAGTATGTGGACTTCGACGTCTTCCTCACTGACCCCATGGAGGAAAGCAGCAACAAGACTGAGGAGGATTTTGAGAACTCCAGCATGATTCCCAACTCGCGGCTGACCAGCGCGGACCACCCGGTCCTGATACGTCTGGAGAACGAGTATCAGGCCCGGAGAACCTTCTGGAACCGACATGCAGGACAACATCTCTTGTACCCGGGAGAGGTTGATGGAAGGACCATGTGTACTGATCAGAACAATCTGACTAATGGGGGGTCCGCCCTGACACCTGACAAGACCCTGAAGCATTTTGTGTTACAAGGCAAGGAAAAGTTGGAAGCCCCCCATGGGCTCAAAAGACATAGGAATCCCGAGACGGAGCTGACCTCAAGTTGGTGGAAAGAGCGGGAGTCGAGCTTACAAGTGACCGAAGGAGATCGCATCTTTGCCCAAAAGGTAATTTACTTTCTCTATCTGACAAAACAATATAGAAGGTGTAATCTACCCATAATGCATTAGGTCATGATCCGTAAGTAACATCATGGTGGGAATTCTGGGAAGGCAACGAATGTTACCATAAGGAATAGGGTGCGAGACAATGACACCTCGGCTACCAGACATCTACTAACTTAGTCTGTGTATGAGGAACCTGGCTCACTAGCTGTATGGCTGCCACCCAGCTTTCCTGGGGTCCTGTAGGCTGCAGAAAAGTATATATCAATCTGAAACTCAACTTTTTTATTTATTCCCTTTTTTCAGTGCCGTGAACTTCAGGGTTTTATAAAACCGCTGACTGATCTGCTGAATGGACTGAAGAGGGGGAGATATGACCGAGGTGAGTAACACTAAAATGTTATGTTATACCGACCTATAGTAGTTATATTCTTGTATATAGGAGCAGTATTATAGTAGTTATATTCTTGTATATAGGAGCAGTATTATAGTAGTTATATTCTTGTATATAGCAGCAGTATTATAGTAGTTATATTCCTGTATATAGAAGGCAGTATTGTAGTAGTTATATTCTTGTATATAGGAGCAGTATTATAGTAGTTATATTCCTGTATATAGGAGCAGTATTATAGTAGTATATTCCTGTATATAGGAGCAGTATTATAGTAGTTATATTCTTGTATATAGGAGCAGTATTATAGTAGGTATATTCTTGTATATAGGAGCAGTATTATAGTAGTTATATCCCTGTATATAGGAGGCAGTATTATAGTAGTTATATTCTTGTATATAGGAGCAGTATTATAGTAGTTATATTCTTGTATATAGGAGCAGTATTATAGTAGTTATATCCCTGTATATAGGAGGCAGTATTATAGTAGTTATATTCTTGTATATAGGAGCAGTATTATAGTAGTTATATTCCTGTATATAGGAGGCAGTATTGTAGTAGTTATATTCTTGTATATAGGAGTAGTATTATAGTAGTTATATTCCTATATATAGGAGCAGTATTATAGTAGTTATATTCCTGTATATAGGGGGCAGTATTATAGTAGTTATATTCTTGTATATATGAGCAGTATTATAGTAGTTATATTCCTGTATATAGAGAGCAGTATTATAGTAGTTATATTCTTGTATATAGGAGCAGTATTATAGTAGTTATAGTCTTTATTGTATCACCTATTGTCATATTGGCTGTGACAGGTCCCATAGATGACTGTTGATTTAGTTGACAGGTACAGAGTATAGGTTTGAGCACCCGGTGTGTATATATATATCTACACATATACTGCATTGCAGGATTAGGAAGGTGTTGAGTGGCGGCCGGTTTGCGGCTGATAATTCTGCAGTACTTTGCATTGTAAGTAGGTTACATAAGAGGAGGCGGCAGCGTTCCTGCACATGGCTTTGCCGGCTGCGTCCTATCATGTTACTCAGCTGCAGCATCGCTCCCTGTACTGAGGCTTTGTTACAGTTACTGTTCTCAGATGCGTAGATGCAATTGTAGCAAACCCTCAGCTGTAAATTATATTGTCAGTGAGGCTTTAGTGAAGACACGGCTCTAGTAGTGTCAGCCAGTGTGTATTATTCCTCGCATGTATAGTGTATGGAGGCAGCCGGGGACACCCAGCCGTGCGGTGATTCACCTCATTGAGGCCCGGTATAGGAGCCATCGATCGGAGTGCTGCTCCGGGGGGTGCTGGGGGTATTTCTGTATAAAGCAATGACTCAGCTGAGAGAGGATCAAAGCCAGAAGAGAGAAAGAGAACAGCAGGCGGATGTACAAAGGAACAGGCGTGCGTGGTTATTTAGAGAGCTCCGCGGGACCCCGAGTGGAGGCATGAAGCTATAGGATATGAATATGTATGGCCTGACACAAGTGTGCAGGGCTTCAGGGGATCCAGAGAGGTCAGTCACAGCAGCACAGAGCATTTCAGCAGGAGGAGATCATGGTAATGTCCAGGCTGTAGTTGACAGGTAGTGTCATGATGGAGGAGCAGGGGTCTTAAGCATTGTTCCCGCTCGTGTTTACGTGTGACCCTCAGTAATGGAAGTCACATGTCTTAGAGGACGCATCTCGTCTTCATCAGAATTCATTACTGCTATAATAGCCAGAACACCCCCAGGGACTCCGCTCTGATATCTGACCCATTTCTTCTTACACGGATCTTGGTAAATGGTCTCGGTTTGCGGTGGATAAAGGTCGCAGTGTTCGCTCTGTACAATCCCAGGGAGAACGGCCAAGCCAAGGCCGTAATGAGAGAGAATAGCTAAACCAGGCCGGATAGTGGTGTTAAAGGAGCCCTCCTCTGGGCAGAGCTGTTACACTGTACAGCCTGAGGGGGGCGCTCTCCTGATCATCCCTGCATCCCGGTGACATGCAGGGCAGGATGTGTCCACCTCCAGTTGCAGCCAGAGCTGCACCCGTAATTCTGCCATGCGTTGTTACTATATGTGTGTTCGGACGTGAGGCTCGACACATCAGCTCAGTAATCCCTACTCTTTATATTCCCAGGACTTAGCAGTTTCCAGCAGAGCGTTGCTATGGATCGGATACAGAGGATCGTTGGCGTTCTTCAGAAGCCAGAGATGGGGTGAGTAGGCTATGTGACGTGAACTTCTCCATAGAGATTTATATATGTGTACATACACACACTATATAGACAGACGTATCGGGCCCTGAACATTACACGTCTCCTCTGCTCCAGTGGTGGCAACTGAACTCCACTCCATCTGACATGAAAGGCTTGTATACATGGACACCCATACCATGAAGTATGGTTCATGTAGTTATGGAGTCAGCAGAGCACTGGTGTCCCTCAGCACTCGGTGACCTCGCTCTGTAACCTTACATGGTCTCCATTTTATGGCTGTGGTTCCTAAACACTTCCACCTCCTCATGGCTCCTTACTGTATACTCAGCATCACCTCTACCCCAATTATATACTCTCCATCACCTCCTCACTACTCCCCACCGTATACTCTCCATCACCTCCTCACTACTCCCCACCGTATACTCTCCATCACCTCCTCACTACTCCCCACCGTATACTCTCCATCACCCCCTCACTACTCTCCACCGTATACTCTCCATCACCTCCTCACTACTCCCCACCGTATACTCTCCATCACCCCCTCACTACTCCCCACCGTATACTCTCCATCACCCCCTCACTACTCCCCACCGTATACTCTCCATCACCTCCTCACTACTCCCCACCGTATACTCTCCATCACCTCCTCACTACTCCCCACTGTATACTCTCCCATCACCTCCTCACTACTCCCCACCGTATACTCTCCATCACCTCCTCACTACTCCCCACCGTATACTCTCCATCACCTCCTCACTACTCCCCACCGTATACTCTCCATCACCTCCTCACTACTCTCCATCACCTCCTCACTACTCCCCACCGTATACTCTCCATCACCTCCTCACTACTCTCCATCACCTCCTCACTACTCCCCACCGTATTCTCTCCATCACCTCCTCACTACTCCCCATCACCTCCTCACTACTCCCCACCATATACTCTCCATCACCTCCTCACTACTCCCCACCGTATACTCTCAATCACCTCCTCACTACTCCCCACCGTATACTCTCCACCAGCTCCTCCCCACTCCCCACCGTATACTCCCCATCACCTCCACCATATACTCACCGTCACCTTCTCACTGCTCATCACTGTATAGTCACCACCACTCCCCATTGTAACGTCCATGTTGTCTCTTTTGCAGAGAGCGGTACCTGGGTACTCTTCTACAGGTGGAGATGATGTTGAAGGTTTGGTTCCCAGAGGTCACCAGCTCCCTGTCCTCTTTTTCATCCTCATCCTCAGACTTTGATATGGAAGAACCCAAGTATAAAATGGCCAAGGTAACGCCCATTATTATCACTCGCTGCTCTTCCTCCTCTTTATCCATTCTTTTCATATGTTTTATCCTGTATTGAGAACTAACGTTATTTTTTTCCCTTCCATGCAGCAACCGGTAGTTACATCTACAGAGAAGAGTAGTTGTAACGCAGGACCAACGTCAAGCAGCCAGTCGGTGACCGATCCCCCTGACCATCCGTCCCAGGCCCCCCTGCACTCTGATTGTGCCTGTTGCAAAGAAAGGGCTCAGGTTTTGGCCCAGTTGCCCAATATGAACATGACGTGGATGCACACGGCCCCCATCTGTAATCCACCCCTCAGCCAAGTCGACCTGCATCATCTCAACAAAGCCCTAGGCCAGGACTTGTTCGGACCCAATGCACCCAGTTGTGGCGTCATCTTCTTTGTGCAGAACAATCAGCCGTCTTCTTATCCTAGTCCGGCAACCAAGGCGGAGAAGCCGACTGCACCTCTTACCCGCAGCCAAGGGAACCCTGGGGAACCGCCAGTCCGCAGCCAAAGCGCTCCGGCTATCAGCCGACCTCGTGCCACCCAAAGTCTGGAGGCCTCCAAGCCCCATTCGCATTCCCTCCACCTACTACCGACCTGCAACCATGGACCTGCAGGAGACAATACCTAAACCCGTCCTGGCGGGGTCTATAAGAACCTGTGTGATCCAGACCACCCGTCTGACCAGTGACCCCCACACTTCGGGACGGAGGGGGAACATTAAGAGTTGGATATGTCGTGTTTCTCTTTTTTTTTTTTTTTTTTTTTATTTTCGAGGCACTTACTCCATCGAGCTATAACCCGGGGCGATACGGTGGAGAGCTGGAGTCCAAAGACAGGCGGGAAAACAAGATGGCTTATTTCAGACAAATAGCAATATTTCAGAACCCTTATGGGGGTCCGGAACTTTCATGGCGTACTGAAGCCCTTTTCTTCAGAAGAGACTGCGCCTCCTTAATTGAAAGACCAAGGCTGGTGGGGGGAGGTCCTACATCTGCTGCGAGGAATGGGACATTGGATTCGGGCTGTATGTCAAAGCTGCGCCCCCTCCCTGGGGCAATGACATGGACCTGGAACATACATATAAAAAAACGAGGGGCGTCATATGCAGCTTATATTGACCCGCTTTTTTGTCTTCACTGGTTTTTACACGTGGGGGGGTCTTAGCCTCGCTTGTGTAGTCACCATATATGTGACCAAATATGTCTGCACTTAATTCTCATCTAATGGGAAGTCTGGCCCTTTAAGGCCTTGAAAATCTGATTACTACTGCAGCCTGAGATATGGGGGAGGGAGGATGGACATGAAGCCGTAGGTACACCCCTCCCCCCACTTCTGCTGTCAGCACAGTGCCAATTTGGGGTTGTCAGCCCTCTCTGACAACCCTGTTCTGATCACTGCCTAGTAACCAATCACTTTCAAGGTTGTCCGCCCTAGCAGCCAGGTGTCAGCTCAGTCATTTATCATCTTTCTAGGATCTGTGAAACTCCTGAAGTTTTGCCGCAGTTACCGAGTAGCCAGCGTTATTGCACAACTATTTTTTTTTTTTTTTGGGTCGCGTTCGCTTTTTAAGCGGTAATCGGGGCAAAGTACCTCTATGCACTAAGAAGGGTCTATGCAGTTTTACAGCTATACACGTAGGAGGCGGACGGAGATAGAAGCCTGGTGTTGGCTCCTATTGACCAGATATAGGAATCTGAAAGGGTCGCAGCAGCGCAGAGTATTAACAGGAGAGGAGGGTGCAGGTTTAAACCTGTCTACTTCTGCGGTGGCGGCAGGATACGAGGAAGCGAACGAAGGTGACAGAGATGGTGGAACGAGCAAGGTTCCACAGCAGCACAGAGTATGTCAGGAGAGGAGCGTGCTAGTCTGCCACCTGTCCGTTTCTGCAGTCACGCTGCCAAGGACAGGCCTGTGGGATAGAGGAGGAGGAGAATGATGGAAAGAGCAGGGTTCCACAGCAGCACAGAGTATGTCAGGAGCAGAGCGTTGAGTGACAGGAGATCACTTTTTATTTTTTGTTTTGTTTGCACATTATTTTGTAAAATTAAAATAAATTTTCTATGTAAATGAATTTGCTGTTGCCGCGTCTTATTATGTGATCGGCCCGGCGCACACGATGGTGGGTAACGCGCGTCTATTCCGTGTCCGTTCAGGGAGTCTGCGCTGAAGGAGGAGTGAGTTACCTGTCATGTTTTCCATACAGAAGATGCGTCGGACCGCCAGGGCGCGCACTAGCCCCATTGTGTGACCATAATCCCGTGCCGGCATGCATCGGAGTTCTCTGGCACGCCGTATGAATGTCCTATACACGAAGGGGAGTCTCTGCTGGCTACCTGCACTGACACATTGTACCAGACTATCAGCTCAGGAGATTGGGCTTTGTACTTGTAAACATGAGTTGCAGTCACTGACAGCAAGCACAGATCTAGAAATGTCCGTATACGGATGGCACTCTCTCAGTCGTGTGTTTTGGATCCAGCCTTGGGAGTAGAGGACTGTTTTTGCGCTGTCACTGTCGCTCCTCACGTTTGCTAGACGGGCGCTCTGTGCTACGTGTTTAGTAAAGGTTACATGCCCATAAACAGGGCGGCCGGTGCCAAGTTTCTGCAGAGCAGCTTGGCACGGCTTGTGGAACAGCCCGCCACTCCACGTGTTGGAAGTCAGAACATACGGTAATGAGTGCGGGTGGAGCGAGGCGTGGCCACCGTGCCTCGCGGCTCTACCTACCTGTCCCATGTGAGCCGCTGTTAACCCCGAGGCTCCCGGATCCAGCACAGTCACAACAATGGCCGCTCACGAGAAGCGTGAACAGGGGGTCCTCTGCCAGGAATAGTCACACCAATGTTTGTAGACTAAATACATCCTAATTCCCATAATCGTGGGATACAATAGCGGGAAGCCCGGGGGTATTAAGAGTCTATGACTTCTTTACCCTGATGGACGGCCCAATGCCTGTTAATCCAGAACGTGTAAGGTCCCATTAAAGGTTTTATCCAGGGATTCAAAAACAGCGCCACCCCTTTCCTCAGGCTGTGTGTGGTATTGCAGTTCAGCTCCATTCACTTTAGCTGCAATACCGCAAACAAACTGAGGACAAGAGTGGCGCTGTTTCTGGACACTTATTCTGCTGCAGACCTTCACGTATGGGCCTTGTTGTTGCTGCGTATCTTACATCATTTTCCTGGCTTTGTGTAGGACAGGACTACTATGAATCCCAGGGTCTAGTCAGCTTATCCTAGCCGCAGGCTGACATATCAGCTAGGCCAGCTGGGCTGGGGTTGTAGCCAGTATAAATATTGGGACCCTCAACCTATTAGCCTATGGTTGGAACCATGACCATTGTGGCCTCCAATTTGCTGGTCTGTGACTATGCTAGCCCCCCCCCCCCGACTTGCTGTGGTTGTAGCCACTATGAATGTTGGTGCCTCCAACCTGCTGGACCATGGTGGAACCTATGATCATTGTGACCCCTTGACTTACTGGGCCGTGGTTGTCGCTGTGATAAGTGTTGGTCCTCCGATCCACTGGCAATGATTTGACCTGTGGCTGTCGTTGCCCCCTGACCTGCTGGGCTCTGGTTGCGGCCACTTTGAATGTTTGAACCCCCCGACCTAAAGGCCCATGGTTGGAGCTATGACTTGTAAGGCTCCGTGGTTTGCTGGGCTGTGGTTGTAGCCACTATGAACACTGGGGTCCCCTGACCTACTGGTTCATAGTTGTGACTTTAACCATTGCATGTCGGGCGTCCACTCTCCTGGCCCATGGTTGAAGCTAAGACCGTTGTGGCCCCCAACTTACTTGACCATAAATGTTGGGATCCCATTGTTCGAACTATGACGGCTATTGTCAGCTAGGTCTATTGTAGCCCCCGGACCTACTGGGCTGTGGTTATGACCTCTAAGGTTTTAATCAGGTGACTACAAGTCCCAGTTGGTCTACAGGTCTAATGCTCCCAACATGAAAGATCCCTAATTTAGGCTCCTACACAATGCAATGCCTAAAGTTACGGTAGTTGTCAGCCCCCCATCCGGCAAGTGGCAGAGATTTGTAATTTACTTCTATTTAAAAATCTCCAGTCTTCCAATACTTATCAGCTGCTGTATGTCCTGCAGGTAGTGGTGTATTCTCTCCAGTCTGACACAGTGCTCTCTGCTGCCATCTCTGTCCAGGGCAGTAGCAAATCCCTATAGAAAACCCTCTCCTGCTCTCCAGATTGGAAAGAATAGACCCCTTCCTGTAGGACATACAGCAGCTGGTAAGTACTGGAAGACTTGAGATTTTTTAATAGAAGTAAATTACAAATCTCTAGCACCAGTTGATTTAAAATACTAAAAAAAGGTGTACTACCCCTTTAAGTTCAAACCCTCCTTATTCCCCAAACCAAGCCCCCAGCTGTTCCTTTCCCATGCATGATGTATATACTGTATGTGAACGGTGCTTCCCCCTTCTCTCCTGTGCTTAACGGAGATGAAGATATATGATGGGTTTGTGGGGACGGTCGCTGCCAGGAGGGTTTTACTTTAATTAAAACCTCATTACAATAATCTTTTTATGGGAACTATAGACTTATATAATAAAACACAATAAAGAGCTGTTGACTGCCCCCTGGTGGCCAATCCTCTCAAATCACATTTATGATCTATGATTTACTGCACAGGGAAAGTTCTGCCCCAGTTCTGTGCGCCATATACAGGATCTCTGCCTGTCAGTGAATATATATATATATATACACCATTCCTTTTCACAGCTGAGGTTTTGCTACAATGGAACTGCAAAGTTTATTAGAAAGCTGCAAAACGTTTCCTGCAAGAATAATTTAGGAAAATATGTAAACACCTTGCAACTAAATCTTAAAGGAGTTATCACGGTTTACGCCTCGCCAAGTGGCATCCTGTGTGTGAACCCAGCCCTTATCTGGGGCGTACGCCACCTATGTAGAGGTGTGGCCGTGCGCTGGAGATACGGGGTGTGGGCCTGTTTGTCACATGACATAGATTTATGTCCCGTGCAGAAGACGGATGCTTCTGTCCGACCTTATCCTGTAAGGGACTTATACAATGCAGCAAATCCTTGTCTGGTTTCCATGAAGAAAATCATTACTAAGTTACAGGTGATGTGGAATTTGAAAAAAAAATAAATATATAGATATATATATATATATATATATATACACATATACAGTGTGTGTAAGCTATATATAATTTATATTTTTTTGCAAGGCTGCAATACCAACATCACACCTGCAGGTGTCACTGTTTGCATGCACTGTCTAAAGGAATTTGTTCTCTGCATATAAACCAAAGGCAATAGTGACATCTACAGGTAATAAAATGAAATGACACCAAATGTGCTAAATGTACAATTTTTCCTATATTATTGATCACCCAAAAACAAATGGTAAGGGAAAGTGTCCTTTTATACAGTGGTGCAAGCAATCAGTAACCTTTATATTTATAAAAAAAAAATCCAATTTTTATCAAATTTGTAACTAGATTCGATGCGATGCGTTTTGAGGATTAGTGAAGAAGGGTTATGTATACTCAGTGGTGAAAGCTCTAATGGTTACAGTCACACCTGGGGCCCTTGAGGTCCCTTTGCTATATAAGAGGGGAACAGTACCATATCTATGGCCCATAGATAAAGTATTGGGGTCTTTACACCTCTGTCTCCAATTGCATAGACTATAACCTTCAGCACAAAGTTCTCGGAGGAACAAAATCATCAAGATTCATAAAATTCATAAGTGCAAATTTGTTGTGAGCACCAAATCTGAAGAGAGTCCATGGGGCCACGGCTGAAGAACCCTCCATATGTCAGATGGCTCCTATCCAGGCATTGAAATACATCATGAGTTCTTCTCCATAGAAGACCCTTAGTAATCTTTCTGGAAGTCCTTGGATGTCTCTTGAGCTTCTTGCATTCGGTGATGGATCGGCCAGACCTAGATGTTTCGGCAACAAGCCTTCTTGGCTTCGGGGTCTTGCGCTTGAGACTGGGTAGTGGCAGCGTCATTGGATAAGACCACGGTGTTCTCTCTGGGTGCAGCTCCTTTGCTCCTCAGAACCTTCTGGTAGATGTCTAGAAGATAGGGTCAGATAGGTTGTGGGTCATACATGACGGCCACATGTCCTCAGATCTCCTCGTTTTTCATCACGTCTTAGATGTTATTTACAGACGTGGTCGATGTCGCCCCCTATAAACCCCTAAACCCCATAGGTAGCCTTCACAACGGGCCGATACACTCACCTCTGAGAATGGTTTCGAAAGCCAGTTCTACGTTGGTGGAATCGAGCGCTGATGTTTCGATGAATAACAAGCCGTTGCTATCTGTTGGGAAGAAGAACCAAAGATGGAATGAGAAGATGGCGGGAGGGACGACTGCTGTGTACAAGGCTGCTGGGCCCAACAGAGGACCATAAGGCCCCATACTCATACATGATGGGAGGGACGACTGCTGTGTACAAGGCTGCTGGGCCCAACAGAGGACCATAAGGCCCCATACTCATACATGATGGGAGGGACGACTGCTGTGTACAAGGCTGCTGGGCCCAACAGAGGACCATAAGGCCCCATACTCATACATGATGGGAGGGACGACTGCTGTGTACAAGGCTGCTGGGCCCAACAGAGGACCATAAGGCCCCATACTCATACATGATGGGAGGGACGACTGCTGTGTACAAGGCTGCTGGGCCCAACAGAGGACCTTAAGGCCCCATACTCATACATGATGGGAGGGACGACTGCTGTGTACAAGGCTGCTGGGCCAACAGAGGACCATAAGGCCCCATACTCATACATGATGGGAGGGACGACTGCTGTGTACAAGGCTGCTGGGCCCAACAGAGGACCATAAGGCCCCATACTCATACATGATGGGAGGGACGACTGCTGTGTACAAGGCTGCTGGGCCCAACAGAGGACCATAAGGCCCCATACTCATACATGATGGGAGGGACGACTGCTGTGTACAAGGCTGCTGGGCCCAACAGAGGACCATAAGGCCCCATACTCATACATGATGGGAGGGACGACTGCTGTGTACAAGGCTGCTGGGCCCAACAGAAGATCACAGGGCCCCATACTCCATACTCATACATGATGAGAGATGGCAGGAGGGAGGCCTGGTATATGGTGCTGCTAGGCCCAACAGGATCATAGGGCCCTATACTCTATACTCATACATGATGGGAGATGGAGGGAGGGAATCATTACCGAGAGTTCGGGTTCCTACGAACACGAACCAAACTCTGTTCGGACCATCCCTATATAATATGTCTCTGTGACATGTTAAAGTTTTTTTTTCTATTGACAAAGACACATTAAAGGGGAGACCCTTGGGAAAATTGTTTTCAAATCCATCCAGTGTCAGAAAGTTAGATAGATTTGTAATTTACTTCTATTTAAAAAATCTCCAATCTTTCAGTACTTATCAGCTGCTGGATGTCCTGCAGGAAATGGTGTATTGTTTGCAGTCTTACACAGTGCTCTCTGCTGCCACCTCTGTCCATGTCAGGAAGTGTCCAAAGCTGGAGAGGTTTTCTATGGCGATTTGCTGCTGCTCTGGACAGTTCCTGACATGGACAGAGGTGGCAGCAGAGAGCACTGTGTCACACCATTTCCTGCAGGACATACAACAGCTGATAAGTACTGGAAGACTGGGGATTTTAAAATAGAAGTAAATTACAAATCTATATAACTTTCTGGTCAAATCATCTGACCCATTTACATTAATAGCTTACCAATAATAGAAGAAGTTAGTTGAGGGGGGATAAGGACTATATGCCTGATTATGTTGTCTCCCGCCATCTGCCCCCCAGGGGAGAGTCAGGTGACCCCATACGCATTGGATGATCAGCCGATCAGCAGGTTCAGGCAGCATTAACCTGGTGTGTGGGGCCCCCCTCATGTTTGGCCGCCCCCCTTCTTTTACCTGCATACATCTTGGCTTCTTCGGTTGGCACCTCCCGGGCCTCGTCCTTCAGGTCGGACTTGTTTCCAACCAGCATAACCACGATACTGGCGTCCGCATGGTCATACAGCTCCTTCAGCCAGCGGTCCACGCTTTCATAGGACTGATGCTTGGTGATGTCATAAACCAACAGGGCCCCAACAGCCCCCCTGTAATAACTGGAGATAGAGGAAATCAATGCAAGAGTCATGCTGTCCCAACCTAAAAGGGGTGGGGTTATAAAAGTTTGCATCAAAAGGGGTGTATCTATCAGGAGGTGTTCCCTGTGGGAAAGGGGAGTAACTTACAAATGTACCAAAAACTCTTTAAAATTACTTAAAATCTTGAGTAATCTTATTTACGCTTTGCTTTACTGTTTTTGTCCTGATTTTGAGAGATTTTATGCCATTTTCTTTATTTACATATACATTTTATTGGTTGCCTCTGGAGACAGACAGCAGTAATGTCCACACTGTAGTCAGACATGTGACCCAACAGTTCTATGTAACTGTCACCTGATCTGCTACAATGCAGACACAAGTCTGTGGACCAGAAGTCCATTGTAAGTCTAGAAGCATCTCATAGACCAGGGTAGGGAATCTTGGCCCTCCAGCTGTTGCAAAACTACAACTCCCATCATGCCTGGACAGCCAAAGCTTAAGCTTTGGCTGTCGATGCATGATGGGAGTTGTAGTTTTGCAACAGCTGGAGGGCCAAGGTTCCCTACCCCTGTCATGGACTTACATAGTGAATGATACTTCTGGTTGACAGTCGGCGCTGTGTAGATGGCCACTGCAGCAGATACCTTGTAAACAGAGGGAGCAGGGCAACCATTTACCCTCCCAGACTTATGCTGGGAGGGTAAATCACATGGTCTTTGGACTAAATCTTTAAAAGAGTGGTTCACTAAAAAGTTTTTTCTTTCTTTTAAATAAACTGGTCCCAGAGATTTGTAATTTACTTCTATTAAAAAAATATTGAGTCTTCCAGTTCTTATCAGCTGCTGTATGCCCTGCAGGAAGTGGTGTATTCATTCCAGTCTGACACACTGCTCCCTGCTGACACCTCTGTCCTTGTCAGGAACTGTCCAAAGCAGTAGCACATGCCCATAGAAAACTTCTCCTCGTCTGGAAAGTATACCACTTCCTGCAGGACATACAGCAGCTGATAAGTACTGGAAGGCTTCAGAGTTTTTTTTATTTAATAGAAGTAAATTTCAAATTTCTGGCATCAGTTGATTTGAAAGAATTTTTTCTTTTTCTTTTTTTTTGTGAACAACCCCTTTAAGAAGCCTTAGAACATGACAAGGGGTTTAAAAAGCCAAGCCAGAAATTCCTGAGGAGAAGTGACCTATCTGTAGACAGCTGTTTCAGGGTTGTTGTCCATGGTCAGCAGCCATCTTCTTCTGTACTGGTCAGGGCAACAACCCTAAAACAGCTACAGATGGGAGGAGTTTGGGCCTTGCTTATTACATCCCCAGTCATGTCCTAAGGCTTCTTCTGGGAGTCAGACACAGCCTTGGTGTTGGGGAGCCGCTCTGCTTATCCTACTTTACAGCGATATCTCCTCCCCCCCAAGAATTTATAGGTTTTACTTACGCCGATGTGATGGCCCTATATCGCTCCAGTCCTGCTGTGTCCCAGATCTGAGCTTTTACCAAGTGGCCGTCCACGGTCAGCGTCCGGGTAGAGAACTCTACGCCTATGGTGGTGCGGCTGTCGTGGTTAAACTCATTCCTGGTAAATCTGGACAGTAGGTTGGTTTTACCGACACCCGATTCTCCAATCAAAACCACTGTGGGAAATAGGGAGAAAAAGTGAGGAATTCTGGAGGAAATTCTGGATGAGGCCTGCAGGGGGCAGAACTGAGGTAAGAGATATATATATACTACAGCAATAGTATATTGGGGGTGACATTCTGAGCCAGTATCACACATGATAGGCTAAGATACAGTGCCTCAGAAGGCAGCATCACGCATAATAAGCTTAGATACACCAGTTCACAGGCAGTATCACACATGATAGACTTAGATACAGTGCATCAGAAGGCAGCATCACACATAATAAGCTTAGATACACCAGTTCACAGGCAGTATCACACATGATAGGCTTAGATACACTAGTTCACAGGCAGTATCACACATGATAGGCTAAAATACAGTGCCTCAGCAGGCAGCATCACACATAATAAGCTTAGACACACTAGTTCACAGGCAGTATCACACATGATAGGCTTAGATACAGTGCCTCAGCAGGCAGCATCACACATAATAAGCTTAGACACACCAGTTCACAGGCAGTATCAGACATGATAGGCTTAGATACAGTGCATCAGAAGGCAGCATCACACATAATAAGCTTAGATACACCAGTTCACAGGCAGTATCACACATGATAGGCTTAGATACAGTGCCTCAGCAGGCAGCATCACACATAATAAGCTTAGACACACTAGTTCACAGGCAGTATCACACATGATAGGCTTAGATACAGTGCCTCAGCAGGCAGCATCACACATAATAAGCTTAGACACACCAGTTCACAGGCAGTATCACACATGATAGGCTTAGATACAGTGCCTCAGCAGGCAGCATCATGCATAATAAGCTTAGATACACTAGTTCACAGGCAGTATCACACATGATAGACTTAGATACAGTGCCTCAGCAGGAAGCATCACGCCTTATAAGCTTAGACACACCAGTTCACAGGCAGTATCACACATGATAAGCTTAGATACAGTGCCTCAGCAGGCAGCATCACGCCTTATAAGCTTAGACACATCAGTTCACAGGCAGTATCACACATGATAAGCTTAGATACAGTGCCTCAGCAGGCAGCATCACGCCTTATAAGCTTAGACACACCAGTTCACAGGCAGTATCACACCAGTATATACACCAGTACAGTGCACAGGCAGATTCAAATGTGATAGGCTTAGATGCAATAGCTCAGCAGGCAGTATCACACACAGTATGCTTAGATACACTGGCACAGCAAATAGTATCACTCATAATAAGCCGAAATAAAGTAGTTTAGCAGACACTATCACACTGGATAGGCTTAGATACATCAGCTTAGCAGATGGTATCACACACAATAGGCTTAAATACACAAGCTCAGCACACAGTATCACACTTGAAAGGCTTAGATACACAAGCACAGCAGATAGTATCACACATGATAGGCTTAGATACACTAGCTCAGCAGCACAGTATCATACACAATAGGCTTAGATACTAAACCACCTCAGCACACAGTATCACACTTGGCTTAGATACACCAGCACAGTGGATAGTATCTCACAGGCTTAGACCAGGGGTATTGCTAGCTCTGCACATTCAGGATATACGCCCTGCGTCTTAGGGGAGGGAGAAGACAAAATATGTTCCCAGGGGCCCATGAACTTTTTGCACCCTAGCAACGCTCCTGGCTTAGATACACCTGTCTAGCAGCACAGTGTCAAACATTATAGTGATAGTTCTCACACATCATAGGCTTAGATACACCTGCCCAGCAGCAGTGTCACGCATTATATGCTTAGATACACTGGTTCAGTAGCACAGTGTCACACATCATAGGCTTAGATACACCTGCTCAGTAGCACAGTGTCACACATCATAGGCTTAGATACACCTGCTCAGTAGCACAGTGTCACACATCATAGGCTTAGATACACCTGCTCAGTAGCACAGTGTCACACATCATAGGCTTAGATACACCTGCTCAGTAGCACAGTGTCACACATCATAGGCTTAGATACACCTGTCTAGCAGCACAGTGTCAAACATTATAGTGATAGTTCTCACACGTCCTAGGCTTAGATACACCAGCTCAGCAGCACAGTGTCACACATTATATGCTTAGATACACTGGTTCAGCAGCACAGTGTCACACATCATAGGCTTAGATACACTAGTTCAGCAGCACAGTGTCACACATCATAGGCTTAGATACACTGGCTCAGCAGCACAGTGTCACACATCATAGGCTTAGATACACTAGTTCAGCAGCACATTGTCACACATCATAGGCTTAGATACACTGGTTCAGTAGTAGTGTGACACATCATAGGCTTAGATACACCTGCTATGTTATATATCAGAACAATGGCCGAGCTTATCTGGTGAGCACACTATGAAGTTTGTATAGTGAAGCAGTCGGGGTGTGACTAGGCCTGATACTCGCCATGTTTGATCCCCTGGTTACCCTCCCACACGCCGGTGACACCTTTGTTAGGACTTGTCAGGTGATACACACCCGCACATCCATAAAGGCTGCTCCCTCCAAATGGGCTTCAGGAAGCCATAACGCCCAGCTACTCATACTCAGTATCCACCACGAGAGGCTTAGATACACCTCCATGACAGTATAGTGTCACACATGATAGGCTTAGATACAGCCCTCAGCAGATAGTATCACACATTTTAGCATAAGATACAGCATCTCAGCACACAGTATCACATATGATAGGCTTAGATACACCAGCTCAGCAGACAGTATCACATAAGATAGGCTTAGATACACCAGCTCAGCAGACAGTATCACACATGGTAAAGCATGGAACAGAGTTTTGGATAATTTAACAATTCAGCGTGTGTGTCATAGAACTACAAGTCTCAGCAATATATGTGAGAGATTACACCCTCTATATAATGACTGTAGACTGGTGTGTCAGTCCTCACTGTATCTCCAGCATTATATTCATGCACCAGGAAGCACAGGATGACATGCATGGAATTGTGGGAGCGTACGGAAAGTGCTGGATCCCTGAGTGTGATACGGTGGAGAGGACGTCACCGGACACAGACCTTATCTCCAGCTTTATTATCAGGACACATTTTATGGCTCGGGGTTGAGTTTGTAGGTAAATATTCTGTGTGATAAGTATCGGGATTGTAACTCATTGCGGGAGGTTTAGACTAGAGGAGCTATAGAGAAGGCCTGGATACAGGATATACTATAGGCCTCTGGATTCCCAGCAGCCATAGGGCCCCACAATATGGGAACAGAAAGCTAGCACAAGCTTTGGATGTGTAATTGCCATAGAGGGACTATAAATAATGCCGCCATACAGTGGCTAAATATTACCACCCTGCTACAGTGTCTACGTAATATCACTATATACAGCACATAGCACCATATAATGACCAATAATATTGCCATACATATACTATACATAATGCTGCTATACAATGCCGCACAGTGCCAAAATATAACCACCCTACAGTGTCTAAGTAATATCACTATACAGAAACCATGGCACCACATAATGACCAGTAATAGTGCCATACATATACTATAAATAATGCTGCTATACAATGCTGCACAGTGCCAAAATATAACCACCCTACAGTGTCTAAGTAATATCACTATACAGAAACCATGACACCACATAATGACCAGTAATAGTGCCATACATATACTATAAATAATGCTGCCATACAATGCCGCACAGTGCCAAAATATAACCACCCTACAGTGTCTAAGTAATATTACTATACAGAAACCATGACACCACATAATGACCAGTAATAGTGCCATACATATACTATAAATAATGCTGCCATACAATGCCACACAGTGTCTAAGTAATATCACTATATACAGCCCATAGCACCATATAATGACAAAATAATAGTGCCCAATAGTCAAATAATTCTGTCATAGGGTTTAAATAATACCACCACATAGTACTTCTATATTGTCATTTCACAGTGCCTAATGATACCTATATATAGCCTGCAGCAATATATAACGGTCACATAATCGTGCTATACAGAGCTTAAATATTACTGTCATACAGTGCCAGGCAATAAAAACAACATGATAATAATGTCATACAGGGCTCAAGTAATACTGCCATGCACTGGCCAAAAAGAGGGACATTCAGATGGTAATACCATAGTGTCCGGCAGGAATAATACCAACATACAGGACCCACGACAGCACATATTAGTCATAAAGTAGTGCCATACAGTTCCTTAAATATACTACCATATAGTTCCATACAGTTCCTAAATTATGCTACCATATAGTGCCATACAGTTCCTAATTTATACTACCATATAGCGCCATACAGTTCCTAAATTATACTACCATATAGTGCCATACAGTTCCTAAATTATACTACCATATAGTGCCATACAGTTCCTAAATTATACTACCATATAGCGCCATACAGTTCCTAAATTATACTACCATATAGCGCCATACAGTTCTTAAATTATAGTACCATATAGTGCCATACAGTTCTTAAATTATACTACCATATAATTCCATACAGTTCCTAAATTATACTACCATATAGGGCCGTACAGTTCTTAAATTATACTACCATATAATTCCATACAGTTCCTAATTTATACTACCATATAGGGCCGTACACTTCCTAAATTATACTACCATATAGTGCCATACAGTTCCTAAATTATACTACCATATAGCGCCATACAGTTCTTAAATTATACTACCATATAGTGCCATACAGTTCCTAAATTATACTACCATATAGCGCCATACAGTTCTTAAATTATAGTACCATATAGTGCCATACAGTTCCTAAATTATACTACCATATAGTGCCATACAGTTCTTAAATTATAGTACCATATAGTGCCATACAGTTCTTAAATTATACTACCATATAATTCCATACAGTTCCTAAATTATACTACCATATAGGGCCGTACACTTCCTAAATTATACTACCATACAGTGCCATACACTTTCTAATAATACCGCTACACAGCGATTGCAATAATGCCATTTAGTGCACACAGAAGACTGCCATATAACACAGATCTTAAATAAAGTCGCCATTCGGTGTTCTGTATGCACCTTCTGCACATCCACATGGTGCTCATATACACTGGAAGGTGGAGCGGCACCTCTGATCCCTGGTGCCCTCTTTCATGCCATGGCTCAGTCAGTACACCCCTCACCCAGATACATACCCTGCCATTCACCTCTGCACGCCAGGGCCCCATAGCTGTTCCTGAATTACCCGCCTGGCACCTCTACGCCATCCATCAGCCCCGCAGGCCGGATCCTCATCAAAACTTTGTTTAACATCATATTCCTGAGGGCGACACTGAGGGGCGAGGAGGGCGCTCTGCACCATCAGGAACTTTACTGAGATCATCCGCTCCCGGGAAAGCTGGGTGAGAACATATACGGCCTCCTGCAGCGCCCTCAGACTCCTGCCTTATATGCATCGATGTATATTCAGTATAGACACCGGCCACAATCAGGAGTCCGGGAAAGCTGGGACTGCAATGGTGGCACGTATCCGTGATGGCGGACAATGCAGCACCCAGCTTTCCCGGGTAGAGATATAACTAAGGGTCTTGTTCTCTTAAAGGGGAAACACTCTGCAATTATCAAGCACAAGGCGAGATTTGTGGACTTTGCCCGGGCGGCGGGGACCCGGGGGTGGCAGCAGGTGTGTTACGTGCAGGGACGGGCCGCTCACCTTTGAAGACAAAGTTATATTCGTCGTCTTCGGATTTCATGGCTGATGGTGGGCATGGACTGCCTGCGTCTTCCTCCTGGTCCCAGCTGTGCACCCCGCCAGGTCCTAGTACCCCGAGTCCCTGGCTGATGTGCAGGTGACAGAGGGGATTCCGGGCATAGCTGCAGCACTTCCGGCAGGCAGGTGGAGCGCGCTGACTCAGTGGGCGTTCTGTTGTCTCACTAGGTCTCACCTTTCAGGACGAACAGGTAATGCAGATCCTACCGGGACTGTAATTACTATGAAGCAATAGCCCAACCTGGTATTAACCGCATCCCTGCTGGAACAGACGTGGCGGGGGAGGTAGCGCAGTGTGAGATCAAACATCATAGGCTAATGGAGGTTTTACACGGAGTATAATTCGCCCAATCGCACGATTAACGATTTTGAATGAACAATTTTTTTTTTATAACGATCGGCGTTTAGACGGAACGATACATCGTACGGAATATTCGTTTTGCGATCGCTTAAGCCTATCTCACACATAGGGGAAATCGTTGAAAGACTGTTTACACTGAACGATCTGCGAATTTTTTGCGAACGATCAACGATGATTTGAGAACTTGTTGAAAGATCAAAATGAACGATTTTTCGCTCGTCGCTTGATCGTTCGCTGCGTTTACACGTACGATTATCGTTCGAATTCGACCGCTATCGTGCAAATTCGAACGATACAGCGTTCCGTGTAAAACCACCATTAGGGTCCTATTACACTGAGCGATTTTCAACTATTAAAACGATAAACGATTGCAAACGAGATTGTTTATTGTTAACCTCAAATCGTTCACCATATTACACAAAACGATAATCGTTAGTTACGATCGTTACTACGATTGTTATTGCGATCGTTATGGTGGTTTTACACGGAACGATGTATCATTCGAATTTGCACGATAACGGTCGAATTGGAACGATAATTGTACGTGTAAACGCAGCGAACGATCAAGCGACGAGCGAAAAATCGTTCATTTTGATCTTTCAACAAGTTCTCAAATCGCCGTTGATCGTTCGCAAAAAATTCGCAGATCGTTTAGTGTAAACATTCTTTCAACGATTTCCCTTATGTGTGAGATAGGCTTAAGCGATCGCAAAACATATATTCCGTAAGATGTATCGTTCCGTCTAAACGCCGATCGTTATAAAAAAAAAATTGTTCATTCAAAATCGTTAATCGTGCGATTGGGCGAATTATCGATCCGTGTAAAACCACCATTACTACGATCGTTACTATGATCGTTTATTCCTTCTGATCCCAGAAAAACAATGAATAATGTGCAATTACACTGAACGATTAGTGAAAAAATGCAGAACTTGAGCGAACGAACGTGGAATTACAGCGAACGATTAACGATAATTTTAGGTTCAGATCTATATCAACGATCAACAACATACGAACGACTTTTCGATCGTTGCCTGCAGTTACACAGAACAATTATCGTTTAAATTCGAACGATTTAACGATTTTTTGCACGATAATCGTCCCGTGTAATAGGGCCCTTAGATACATTGGCACGCACTTATGCTGCGTTTACACGGAACGATTATCGTGTGAATTTGCACGATAACGATCAAATTCGAACGATAATCGTACGTGTAAATGCAGCAAACGATCAAGCGACGAGCGAGAAACCGTTCATTTTGATTTTACAACATGTTCTAAAATCGTCGTTCTTCGCAAATTGTTCCGTGAAAACAGTCGTTCACCGATTTTTCCTATGTGTTTAAGCGATCGCAAAACAAATTTTCCGTACGATATATTGTTCCGTCTTAACACTGATCGTTATAAAAAAAAAATCGTTACTTAGAAATCGTTAATCGTACGATCGGGCGAATTATCGTTCCGTGTAAAGGCAGCATTAGATACCGCAATCAAGCAGACAACAGTAACAAAGACATAGCACACCATGCCCAGTGCCTAGAGGTATATACTAATACCTGGTGATGTCATAGTATATATATATATACACATAGGTGCACACTGTCACCTCACCGGGCAACCACAGTACATCCTTATAATCAATGGTAACCAATAGCGACTCCAAATAGATGACGCAGCAACAAAACTTTTTTCGAGCTTTCCCCCCCAGGGTCTTGACCCACTGACCCACTGTCTTTTCAATAAACCTAATGACCCTTAAAGGAGGTCAATGGGGAGAGCACATAGGAGCCATATACCACAGGTGTATTCTCTACTTTTTTGTGTCTACACCCTATACCTGAGCTCCTCAAACCTTCTCCACTCGGGTCTCACCAGCTAACCCATGATAATGCTGGGGTCACCAGGAACATTGCTCCACCTGTAGTAAACCAAAACCACAGTGCAGCAAAAACCAGTGCTCCACCTGTAGTGGATCACTGACACAGTGCATCAATAAATAATGCTCCACCTGTAGTAAACTAACACCACAACTCTGCTACTGAATAGAATCCACTATACACGGGACAGTATTCCCCCATACAGTGATCATATTAAGTAGGAACTAGCTGTACACAGGCTTTGCATATAAGTGATTAAAGTGCAGTTACATCCAGTGACTCAAGCGTGAAATCTTCTAAGAGTGAATAACAAGTGATGTCTTCTCCGGTCTGAGTCACTCACTTTTCCTTTTCTTCTCCATCCAGCTTAGGCCATCATGAAGACTTCTCCCAGTCACAAGTCCACGCAGAATCTGCCAGAAAAACATTTTAGGATCTCCACTCCAGCATCTCTATACAAACTTCCTATCTGTAATGCCTCCTCTGTGCCCTCATTATAGATGTAAGGCCCATCTCTGTGTCCCCATATAGTATTGGGCTACCTTTGTGTCCCCATATAGTATTAGCCATTTTTATGAAGCCCCAATATAGTATTAGAATCCCTCTGTGGAACCATATAGTATAATACTCCCTCTATGCCCTATATAGTATTAGGCCTCCTCTGTGCAGCCCCCATATAGTATTAGAATCCCTCTGTGGAACCATATAGTATGATGCCCCCTGTATGCCCTATATAGTATAAGGCCTCCTCTATGCAGCCCCCATATAGTATAAGAATCCTTCTGTGGAACCATATATGATGACCCCTCTATGCCCTATATAGTATTAGGCCTCCTCCGTGCAGCCCCCATATAGTATTAGAATCCTTCTGTGGAACCATATAGTATGTTGCCCCCGCTATGCCCTATATAGTATAAGGCCTCCTCTATGCAGCCCCCATATAGTATTAGAATTCCTCTTTGGAACCATATATGATGACCCCCCTATGCCCTATAAAGAATTAGGCCTCCATTGTGCAGCCCCCATATAGTATTAGGCCTCTTCTGTGCCCCCATATAGTAATGGCCACATATAGTTGAAAGCTATGCTCCCCCAGGAAAGCAGGGTGTGCTACAAGGCCATCAGGGCCCACCTGAGAATCCTCCGATCCTCCAGTGGATCAGCCTGGTTATGGCCCCTGCCTCCCCAAGGTTATGTAATGGACCATTTACCTGGGTGCGGAGGCTGGTGATACTGGTTTTGCTCTTCCCTGTGTCCTCTGTCCGGTTTGGTTGGTGCAGCCAGAACTTAGTTTTATCACTTTTGGTGGTTGCTCTTGTCTTTCCTGTGTGATGGCTTCTCCACCATTGTGTTGTCCATCTGGTTCCTGTCTGTGTGTGATTTGTATGAATCTGCTTACATGGACTATTACTCCTATGGATGCTAATAATCCTGCACACTCATCCGGCAGCTACTACTGCTCTTATTATAGTCATCCTGGTGAGTAGCTGGTCCCCTGTTATGTAAGTACTACTACACCCATCTATCTTCCTGGTGAGTAGCTGGTCCCCTGTTATGTAAGTACTACTACACCTATCTATCTTCCTGGTAAGTAGCTGGTCCCTGTTATGTAAGTACTACTTCACCTATCTATCTTCCTGGTGAGTAGCTGGTCGCCTGTTATGTAAGTACTACTACACCTATCAATCTTCCTGGTAAGTAGCTGGTCCCTGTTATGTAAGTACTACTACACCCATCTATCTTCCTGGTAAGTAGCTGGTCGCCTGTTATGTAAGTACTACTAAACCTATCTATCTTCCTGCTGAGTATCTGGTCCCTGTTATGTAAGTACTACTACACCTATCTATCTTCCTGGTGAGTAGCTGGTCGCCTGTTATGTAAGTACTACTACACCTATCTCTCTTCCTGGTGAGTAGCTGGTCGCCTGTTATGTAAGTACTACTACACCCATCTATCTTCCTGGCGAGTAGTTACTGATCATAAATAACTGATATTTAATTCTTGTACAGTTACTGCTTGGTCTCCCTATCCCATCCTTCCTTAATTCCTGGGGGCATCGGAGACAAAGTTAGAAACCTATAAACAGTGACTGCCTGGCTTAGCGACCCATTAGTATAGTTACCCCTCTCTCCTGCCACAGTTATATCAGGCGCTGAAACGCATTGATAGCTGGTAAACGGCGGAGGGGGTGGGTAGTAAAAAAAAAAAAAAAGGTGCACAAACCAGTGGAGCGGGGCGCGGTGTGGATGGTGTGTGCACATCTATATAAAAGAAATGGACATTACACAGGACACCCACACCTTTCAGGGGATGTGCTCACCTTACAGGAGTAGTAACTTATTCATGGCGGAGCAGCCTTCCAGGGGAGGTCATGGACATCAATCCTTCCCTCACACATTAGAGGAGACCTGGATGTTCAGTGTCAGCAGATAAATTTAACGCGTTTCAAGGCTTTGTCGGCTGCAGCCCAGGATGTGAGAACATGTGACGTCACTGGGGGGGGGGGGGGGACAATATGGAGTACTGGAAAAGCCTCCGTATGTGGTGTGTGCCTGTCCAGGATGTCCCTGACATGTCTGCACTGGGGCACGGATATTTTCACTGGTGTTCACCATTGGTCTTGGCAGAGACAGATGTATTGTGGAGCGGCTTCACTATTACCCTCACAGCTGAACTCCATGAGTGTTTGGGAGTTTGAGCTGTTTTTGGCGCTAATCCAGGGCTCCACACCAGTGCTTTTATACCTATTTCCACGTCTCCTGCCGCCGGCAGCGTCCTGGCAGCCTTGCTTTATGCTTTTTGTTCTTTAAATTTTATAATATTTCCTGCTACACTCACATCCTATATATTATGCACTTCTTACAGACTCTATATGTCAGACTACCTAGTGAAAAAGGGAGAATTGCTCTTAAAGGGGTAGTTCAGCATCATTTGGTGCCAGAGATTTGTAATTTACTTCTATTAAAAAAATCTCCAGTCATCCAGTACTTATCAGCTGCTGTATGTCCTGCATGAAGTGGTGGATTCTTTCCAATCTGACATGGCGCTCTCTGCTGCCCCCTCTGTCCAGAAGGAGATGTTTTCTATGGGGATTTGCTGCTGCTCTGGACAGTTCCTAACATGGACAGAGGTGGCAGCAGAGAGCACTGTGTCAGACTGGAGAGAATACACCACTTCCTGCAGGACTTACAGCAGCTGATAAGTACTGGAAGACTGGAGATTTTAAAATAGAAGAATATAGCGACATGACAACTGTATGAATAAAGTAGCTGGGATACGGGCTACTGTAATCCCTGTAATGTCAGGTTCCCTGCACTAGAGGGCGCCTGTGTTGTGCTTCATTTTCCAAAGAGTGTAATAACATGGCAGTATAGTACCCCAGAATGGTACCACTAAAATATTACAACCAGTCCTCCAAAAAAACAAGCCCTGATGCAGCTACATTGGTAGACAAATTAAAAGTTATGACTCCTGGAACGCAGGGACATAAACCAGAACAGGTAGAGAGGATGTGGAGTAGCAGAGCTGATAGCAGCTCATGTGAATAATGTATTGTTTGTTTTGTTTTGTGATACTTAGATATTATAAGTGGCGTTTTTGTTTTTAAAAAGTTATGGTTTTAAATTTTGCATGGCTGCAATACCTACATTCTACCTGCAGATGTCACTGTTGGGATTAATTATGTAGCAAGCTTGATTAGGTCTCTCCATACTGCCCAATGACAGCAGTGACACCTACAGGCCATAAAACAAATAGCATTAAAGTAATGGCTTCCTGATTATCTGTCCCTGCTCCAATCAGGGACACGGATCCTTTACGGACCAAATAAGCACATCTTAATTTGTGATATAAGAAATTCACACACACCTTCTAAATGCGGTCTCGTCTCCAGTGTGAGATAAACATGGACTCTCACTACATAACACTTATATGTTTTACATGTTTCATAACTTCAAGTAAATAAAATGTGTTCAATTTACTTAAATGTGAAAAATTGTGGATAGTTAGGCCTGGCCTAAAGCCCAGTGGGTCCTAGATTGGCAATAGAACACATGCCCCAATGACTAGAAGATTCTCCTTCTTCTCTATCTTCACAGGGACTAGAACATAGACAGGGGCTCCTAAGGACAACTATAAAGTAGGGGAAGCTAGGCTGCCTAACAGAGCTCCTCACACTATCCTAGCTTATACTATAGTCACAGGATTCCCTCTCTCTGAGAGGAGCGAACATAAGTGAAGGACCTCCAACCTTCTAGGTTTATTCCAGTATACGCCTACAGTTTAATACATGTGTATAGCTCCTGCTCATACTGTAGTGTCCCAGAACCCAATGTGCCATTTTTTCAGGGCAAGTATGTCAGTCAGCGCTGGGGTATATGCTGTTGGATTCTTCTATACTTCTCGTTGGGAGATGTAATATTACTTTTTGTCCACAAGATGTCACTAAATGGTATTTTCCTCCTATAAGAGCCAGCATACACTAAAGGTCTCAGGGGTTAATGTGAGGCCGATTCCAGAAGGTTCCAACCTATGAGGTATCAAGTTAGCTCAGGCTGTTCTCCCCCAGTTTCTCTAATAAAAAAAAAAAACCTCCAGTTAAGTTCCTGGTTAGTTAAGTTCCCACAAAAAGGGTGAGCTACCACTAAATACAGGATCCCCAGCTTGTCTACGGCAAGGACGATTGTTCTTAAATCTATAAAGTCCTTTATAGTGTCAGCAGACCCCCCCACCCCCCCTCCCGCATCAGCAGACCCCAGATCAGCGAACCGCCCCCCTCCCTCCCTCCCCAAAGGACCCCATAGCTCACCTGAACCGCACGGAGAGGAGGTCCTGCAGCCGCACCACAAGTGACAGCAGCCCCGTCCTATGTGCCGTGGACGGGGCTGCTGGCACTTGAGATATAGTTATTCTTACAATGTAATTTCTCCATATAGTGCGCCCCCTTCTGGACACTTCGTAAGAATTACACCTGATTCCTGGCGTCATGGTATTTGAGAGGAATTGAAGCCTGCCAGATCTACTAAATTGAGGGAAATAGCACTATATCTGCATTTCCCATAATTAGTGAATATTAGGAATTTGTCTAACTTTCCTTACGTAATAATATATTAAAAAATACATTTTGCCCGGAGTTGTCCTTTAAGTTTCCTCACTAGCTGTCGGTATTTTCTATATGTATTATTACTAATGCACTGCTGGAGGGAGTTATAGATTAATGTCTTTTGTACCACGTGATATATGCTGACCACTGGGAGGTGCCCTTTCATACTATCCCTTTTCTACTATCCTATCCTCTTTCTGGCTAATGCCAGTTGAGTCTAGCTACCAGAGTGAGTAGATGCATCAAAAGCCAACGACTTATTCTAAAAACACTACCACTTTCACTATGCAGCACTAAGCACCAACAAGGGAGGTTAGCCACCAAGGAACACGTCTAAACAGTGCAGGGGAATATCCTGAAGAGAGAGGAAGTGATCTCAGTAGGACAAAGCTACCAGTAAAGTAAAGGTCTATGTATCCTACTGCGCAGTGCAGGTAAGTGGGACACCTCGGACACCTAGCTACACCCAAAAAAAACACGGCTGGGGCTCGTGCTACCCACCTAGGACGAATTCTACGATACCAGAGGTCAGAAGGCAGTAAGACACAGTGTAAATGTGAGTATAAGTATCACTTCACTAAAGATATCTACTAGGGTTTCCGGCAGAGTACAAGGCTACCTTGGGATGGGGCTCCTCTGGCAAACTCCTCTCCTCTACTCTCTACAAGCACTAATACAACAGCTTCTTCAACTTCTCTCAAACACCTACCTCAAGCACTCAGTTCAGCACTAGAGTCTGTATCAAGATTATTCTCTGTGTACTGTGTACTGTACAACTGCAAAGCCTTACAGTAAAGCTGTTATATTTTTATACTACTGGGACTCTGTCATCTTCTGTCTGCACCTGCACCTATACACACACCGCATACTTTGGATCATTGTTTGCGGTACCAACAATCCGACAATCCGGGTGGGTCAGTTACCACTCCAGGCTGCCGTGACAAGAGCCCAAGGGACCCACAACAACCTGGAAGGTTACTGACCATTTGGGGACACAAACCGGCCATATATAAAACAGGTACTAACATCACACCTGTGTGCTGGCTAGTACTAGCGTCACAACAATAACATCACTAACCGTACACCACAGAATTGGCGTCACACATCCGATGACTAATAAACCACACCGTTTGGTCAGTCGGGAGGGGAGACAGCTCTGGCAGCAGCTTAATTCCCTGGAAACAAAACTTTCAGTCAGTTGAAGTCCAACATGCCCGATCTTTCTCTTTCCAAACTTCATCTGCTGGAAAAATGTCGGGAAGCTGCTCAAAAAAACATGGAGTTATCTGAGTTTGGGGTCTTTAAAGCAAATGTTGCAGGTTTTTTTTACCTTTTACCTTTTTTATGGGGATGCCGGAGGTACGGTCCTTCTTAAAAAAAAAACGCCAACTTGGTTCCCACGCTCTTCGCTGGTCTTTTCCTGAGCAGCGGCCCTCCCCTCAGTTAGGATCAATGGAGCCACGTCACAGAGGGGAGGGGATATGACCACACAGGAGGGTGGGCCTCCGGATACCAGGAACCAGGTAGTGTTGTGTTTTTTAAAAAAAGGACTGTGCCACCGGCATCCCCACACCGATTAACGTAAAAAAAAAAACAGCAATGTACCTTATGATACCAGCTAAAACTTTTTGCCTTTGACACCCACCTTTTCTGTATAGCTGGAGTTCACACGTTACTTTTCTCTTTCCAAATATTTTCTTTTTTCTTAACTTAGAAAATAATTACACCATCAAGAAACTACGTAAATCCTTGGAGTTCTTAATTAAGACGGGAATTGTAAGTTGCCAAGATCTTGTTATCAGGTCTCGAATACTGTAGGGAATGCCAGAGAGGAGACTACATAACCTTCATGACCGAGCCCTCCTACCTCTAGTAGAAATCCAGCCAGGTGTTATAAGACAGGAAGCATCCGCTGGTTATTAGTTATATCCTATATATTCTCGCTCTTCAAAGTATCTCCTCTATCTGACCAACAAGAAGCCAATCAGTAAAAAAAAAAAATTGTGGTTTTTCACTGTTCAGTCATGGTCACCTGTGTATTAGTTTGGTAAGTTCTCATCCTTTCTCCGACCAGACAATGGTCATGTATGTTGTGGACAATGAGAACCAAACATCGGTGAAAGTTTTCATCCTTCTCGGCCTATCCAATGTTTTTGCACTCCGTATTGTCTACTCTCTTCTTTTTCTAGTCCTTTATATAATCACATTATGCATGAATTTTCTCCTGGTTGTTGTGGTCAGAAGTGATCATAAACTCCGGACCCCCATGTACTTCTTCCTCAGTAATCTCTCCGTCATTGACATCTGCTTTTCGTCATCCGTGGTGCCCAAAATACTGGCAAATACCCTTTCGAAGGACAGAAGCCTTTCCTTCTTGGGATGTGCCACCCAGTTATATGTCCACCTGGCTCTTGGAGCTACAGAGTGTTTACTATTGGCCGTGATGTCCTATGATCGATATATCGCCATCTGCAAACCCTTACGCTATAGCATTATAATGAGCGAGCGGACCTGCCTACGTCTGGCCTTTGGATGTTGGGTGGTGAGCTTTGTAAATTCGGTCATCCTGACAGTGTTCACCTTCAGGCTATCCTACTGTGGGGCCAACCATGTCAACCACTTCTTCTGTGAGATGCCCTTCATCCTCCGGCTCTCTTGCCAAGACTTTTGGTTTAGTGAAGTGGTAGAATATATCTCAGCCGCGTTGATTGCAGTAGGTTCCTTCTCATTGATACTTCTGTCGTATTTCCGTATCACTTTGTCCATCTTAAGTATTCGCACGGCCAACCAGAGACACAAGGCCTTTTCCACCTGCGCCTCCCACCTAACAGTGGTGTCTATGTTCTTCGGCACTGTACTATTCATGCACCTCCGTCCTCCGTCCCACTATTCCCCAGACCAGGACAGAGTTCTGGCCATACTCTATACAGTGGTAACACCCGTGCTCAACCCCATTATCTACAGTGTAAGAAATAAGGATATCAAGGACTCTTTACAAAGGACCATAAACGTTATGTTCAAAAAGTTTTTGCATTTTTGAATCTTTTTACATTTCTGATTTTATTTTTTTAATTGTAGATATTAGAATAGATTTGTCAAAACTGTGTCATGTAAACATATCAGCAGCCATTTTCTGCTCTTCCCTCATGAACAGGAGAGGGAAGGGGTTAGTTATCAGATGTTTTGGCAAGGTCTGCATGGACATCACTAATTATCTTAATGCAGCCCTATCTAGCAGATCGGCGCTCGTTCACTAAAATAATCGGGCCGCAGTCGGCCCGTGTTATAGGACCCTTAGTGTCATGGGATGTCATGTCAAGGATGTGGCTTAGTTTGGGCCTTAAAGGGATTATCCAGCATTATAAACATGGCCACTATATTCCAGAGACAACATGACTCTTGTCTCCAGTTCAGGTGTGGTGTTCAGTTAAGCTCCATTCACGTTAATGGAACCAAGTTGCAAAACCTGCACCCAAACTGGAGACAAGAGTGGTGCCATCTCTGGAAGAAAGAGGTCATGTTTTTCTAACGCTGGGTAATCCCCTGAGGCTATGATCTCACACAGTATTTTTGTTCAGTATTTTGGTCAGTATATTTTTTTTAAACAAAACCTGGAGTGGATTAAAAACACAGAAGGGCTATATTCACACACTGGTAAAATTTAGTGGCCGTCACTTAATGGCAAATTACGGCCGTTGTTTTAAAATAATTAATTATTTGCCATTAAATGATAGCCTTCCACTCAATTTCAACAGTGTGGGAATATAGCCTTAGGTCATGTTCACACATGGCATGAACATCAGCTATTGTTTGACATGTCAAACAACGGCCGATGTCTCAGATGTTCAACTGGTTGGTACTGCAGTACTGGCCGGGTGAATATCACTTCATTTTGATTGTAACGCAGGCACCTTTGGGTGTGCCCGCACTCCAGTTAGCCATAGAGCACAATGTAATATAACGGCCGGGAGCTGTACTTTACATTGTGAGCACAGCCTGTTTTGACCGGCCGCTGTTCACTGAATAGCGGCCGCCCAAATCTGCCCCTTTTCTGTGGCCTGCACCAGGGGCGCACATTGATACGTGTGCCCCAAAGTGTATTGTCACATTTACTGTTGGTTTTTCCAGTGTGGTAGGAGGTCTCTTTTGGCCGTATTAGTGGTACTTTTTAATTCCATATTTTATTTTACCATAGGATGTACGGCAAAATGAAGCAAAAATATTTTTGGGGAAGAAGTAAAAAAAATAGAAAATTCTGCCATATTGCTGAGGTTTTGTTTTTACAATGTTTACTCTGCAGTAAAAAAATGACGTTACTGGTATTGTGTGAGTCAGTATGACCGGCCATACCAAATTTATAGTTTTTGTTATGTATGACTACTAAAAAAATCGCTTTGTATGGTTCCTCCTATACAGCTGGGTGAGGATTATTGTTTTTGCAGGGTGAGCTTCGGAGCTTGTGATCATCTCAGATCCCAGTGGTCAGTCACAACATCCTTAGGACCCTGTTACACGGATTCAGTCGATTATCGCTCTGTGAAATAGAGACAACAACCAGCCGATGAAACGTTGATTGGCTGATTGTTTCTTTACGTCCAGACCTAAGATCATCAGCCGCCGAACGTGAATCGCTATTGCATGACGGCTGATGATTGAGCGCAGGAGAAGATTAGGGACGTAGACAGGTAAAGCGTTAACAGTTTACCGCAAGGGCTGCATGGGCATCACTAACGATGTCTGTGCAGCCCTTGTCAAACGATTATGGGGCCGTGTAATAGCCCCAGTAAATGATCGCCGATCTAGCAGATTGGCTCTCGTTTACAATATTAATCAGCCCATGTAATAGGACCCTTACAGCTAGTAGATCTGGGGGAAATTTCCTAAACTGTCTATAAGAAAGTCTCTATGTTACTCTTAGAAACTAGGGATGGTCCGAACCTGCCGAGGTTCGGGTTCGTACGAACATGAACTCTCGGCAATGATTCCCGCTGTCTGCCCGCTCCGTGGAGAGGGTTGATACAGCGGGAGGACCGCCTGGAAAACTGGGATACAGCCATAGTCATAGGCTGTATCCCAGTTTTCCAGGCGGTCCTCCGGCTGTATCCACCCTCTCCACGGAATGGGCAGATAGCGGGAATAAGAAGCCGAGAGTTCGAGTTCAGGTTCGGACCATCCCTACTAGAAACCAATCATAGAGCAGCTTTCATTTCCGATTCTGCTCTTGAAAAATTAAACCTGGGATGTGATTGGTTGTCTCTCCTTACCCTACATAGGGGAGGGAGACATACTATAGTATAGATAGACCTCCTTCTCCCAATAGGGAGATATGTAGGTAGATACCCCCCCAGAAGGCACATATGATCTTAGGTAATCTCCCACTCCTCAGGAAGCAATCATATCCTTGGGAAGTTGACTCCCCACACCCACACAAATACAGTTTTGGATAGTCCCCACCACATTAGGTAGTTGCCCGCACTGTAGGCACGCATGTTCCTCCAATCATGGTGTCTGATATTGACCCCTAGGACTTAAATTGACTCTGTACCCATAATCTGACCCCCCCAAACCACTTGTACCTTCAGATAGCTGCAGGGCCGGATTAAAGGGAGGGCACCAGGGGCACGTGCCCCGGGGCGTCCACCACTTAGGGGCCCCCACCAGCAGGAACCCTAGTAGATCGGTGTTGCTTATCCAGAATATCAGGCCATGTAATAGGACCCTAAAACAGTGGGCACAGAAAGTGCTGTGTTCTCACATTGCATTATTAACACAAACACAATGTGGGAATACACTCTGATACTTAGCCCTCCCCGCTCCTGACTCTAGGATCTGGCATCTTCCTCTGCACTGCAGCCTCTAGTGACCATCACATGCGCAACAGAGGAGGATGCTAAGCAATACAGCCAGGAGCGAGGAGGGGTCTGTGCTAAGTTGCCTACAGTAAGCTGCCATCTGTATAGATCGTGGCATAGTCGTGGTTTGTCGCCCGGGGCCTCCACCAACCTTAATCCGGCCCTGGATAGCTGCTTTTAATCCAAGATCTGTCCTGGGGTCCGTTTGGCAGGTGATGCAGTTATTGTCATAAAAACAACTTTTAAACTGTGCCCAACGGCCAGGGCTTAGAGTACCTGTGCCCTAACTTTGCACCACCCCTCCGCCCCTCCTCCCCACCCTCTTCATCATTAGGAATGCCACTGGCAAGATGTTTCCTATTCCTCTGCAGTGAACATTGCACAGGTGCCTTAATGATCTAGCCCATGTGCCGGGCTGACACGGGTGAAGAATAGGAGATAATCTGCCTGGAGCATTCCTAATGATGAGGAGAGTGGGGAAGAGGGACAGAAAGGTTGTGCCAGCCTAATCCATACACAGTCTAAGCCCCGACCTTTGGGCACAGGGCTGCTAGTTGAAAAGTTGTTTTTTAGGACAATAACTGCATCACCTGCCGAACGGACCGCAGGACAGATCTTGGGTTAAAAGCAGCTATCCGAAGGTACAAGCGGTTTGGGGGGGTGAGATTGTGGCTACAGAATCGCTTTAAAGGGCAGGCGTTTCCTTCCCTTTTTAATTAATACCTCAAATGCTGCATAGTTTCCTACCATTACCACCACACAATGACTGAATAATGCCATTATACTCCTACTAAAGAGAACACACTATACAAAGACCAAAAGTACCCCCCATACAGTGACATATAGAGCTAGATAAGAACTGTATAAAGGCTCGGCAGCCCATATTAATAGTAATGACTGCTACATCCAGTGACTCACAGGGGGCGCTTTCTCTAATCAGAGGCATTTTCTTCCTTTTTCATCTGGCTTTGACCACAATAACGATTTCCCCTGTCCATTACTTGTATCTGCAAAATTTGTCGGATAAACATTATTGGACATGCACTTTTCCAGCATTACCCTGCTGCAAATTCCCTCCCAAAAGACAGATACATGCAACAAGTAGGTAGTTTCCCCCCAGAAGGTAGATGGGTTCTCTCCAGTAGATAGTTGCCACCACTGTACTCATGGCCGTTTCTAGGGCTGGGCCACCGCACGGGGAGCTGACAGCGCCCGGCCCCAGCACACTCACAGCATCACTCGCCGGAGGGATCCACCAGCAGGCGCAATAACGTCAAAACTGCGCATGCTGGAGGATTCCTGAGATTTGAATCTGTGCCATGCGGCGCCAAGGAGGAAGGGTGGCGCAGACATGTGAGTGAGACATCTACACCCACCGCCGAGACAGGTCCGGGGCCCACGGTCCATTACACCCACACCCCCTCTGCCCCCCCCTCCGGCGGAGGGCGGTGTAACGGACCACAGACCCCGGAGCTGTCTCGGCGGTGGGTGTAGATGTCTCACTCACATGTCTGCGCCACCCTTCCTCCTCGGCGCCGCACGGCATGGATCCTCCAGCATGCGCAGTTTTGACGTTATTGCGCCTGCTGGTGGGTCCCTCTGGCAACCGACAGGCTGAACAGCCAGAAGAGAGGACGACCAGCTCCATGATTAGGTGAGTATTATTTATTTATTTTTTCTTTTTTTTTGGGGGGGGGGGGGGTACAGGGGGCACGTTGTTACTATATGTGGGACAATGTGGGGGACAATATTATTACTATATAGGGGACAATGCAGGGGACAATATTATTGCTATATGGGGGGCAATGCAGGGGACATTATTATTACTATATGGGGGACAATGCAGGGGACATTATTAGTATATGGGGGACAATGCAGGAGACATAAGTATATGGGACAATGCAGGGGGCATTATAAGTATATGGGACAATGCAGGGGGCATTATAAGTATATGGGACAATGCAGGGGGCATTATAAGTATATGGGACAATGCAGGGGGCATTATAAGTATATGGGACAATGCAGGGGGCATTATAGGTATATGGGACAATGCAGGGGGCATTATAAGTATATGGGACAATGCAGGGGGGCATTATAGGTATATGGGACAATGCAGGGGGCATTATAAGTATATGGGACAATGCAGGGGGCATTGTAGGTATATGGGACAATGCAGAGGGCATTATTAGTATATGGGGGACAATGCATGGGGCATTATTAGTATATGGGGGACAATGCAGGGGGCATTATTAGTATATGGGGGACAATGCAGGGGGCATTATAAGTATATGGGACAATGCAGGGGGGCATTATAGGTATATGGGACAATGCAGGGGGCATTATAAGTATATGCGGGACAAGGCAGGAGGCATTATAGGTATATGGGACAGTGCAGGGGGCATTATAAGTATATGGGGGCAATTCAGGGGGACATTTTTATTAGTATATGAGGGCAATACAAGGGACATTATTATTACTGTATGTGGGGCAAATCAGGGGGACATTTATAGTATATGGAGGGCAATGCAGGGGGACATTATTATTATAGGAAGACATAGCAGGGGACATTATTACTATATGGAGTTACAGCAGGAGACATTATTACTATATGGGGGTGCAGCAGGGGATCCTACATACAGGGGGCAACCCACATACCTACTGACATTAGTACACCAAGCAGCAGAATTACTACAGTTTGGGAGCCTATAAGGTGGGAAAAGGGAAGGAAGTTGCTGGAAATGCGCGGAGCCTGAGATGTTTGTCTTGCAGGTTCAGAAGAGATGAATTGTAGCCGCAAGAAACCGTTGCGGTGGTCCGGGCCAAATGGAGAGGAAAGGGGAAAGTGACGCCTCAGATCAAAGAAGTCGTCACCTGTGAGTCCCTGAATGATGTTTTTGTATTCAGTAGAACAATATTCGGGAGGGGCGCTTTTATCAAGATTCGCTCTGTTGCCAAAATGACCTAGAAACTGCCCTGACTGTACAGAAAATAGGTACCCCCTAGTAGGTATATAAGAGCCTCTAATAGGTAGTTGCGTCCCTCTTGGTATATAGGTGTCCATCGGTAAGCATTCCCCCAGTAGCTTGCACCCAGTACGAAGGTTTCCTCCTAAAAGGTAGATACACACACCTAGTAGGTACTTACTCCCAGAAGGTAAATAGGTGCTCCACAGTAGATAGTTGCCACCACTGTACAGAAAATAAGTACCCCCCTATTAGGTATATAAGAACCTCTAATAGGTAGTTCCTCCCAGTAAATAGGTAGGTGGCCCGGGAGGAAGGCAAGTGCCCCTAGAAGGTAGTTGCCCCCCTGTAGGGTTATATGTGTCCTAATTGGGTAGATAGGTGCCCCAGTAGGTAGACAGGTGCACCCAGGGAGGTAGATAGGTGCTCTCCAGTAGATAGTTGCCCCCATTGTACATGAAATAAGTACCCCTTAGTAGGTATATAAGAACCTTTAATAGGTAGTTGCTCCCAGTGGATAGATAGGTGCTCCCAGGAGGTAGATAAGTGCCCCTAGAAGGTAGTTTCCCCCCTGTAGGTTTATATGTGCCCCTGGTAGGTATATAAGTGGCCCAGTAGGTGCCATAAGCAGGTGCCTACCCTTTGCCCCAGCCCTTCTTTCTTTGATCGCTTATATCTATCTTCTCCAGTTTGGAATTTTAAAGAATATGTCAGTATGATCCAACCAGTAGAGGAGCGATCCCTCTTCTTTGCTCAGTATGTAATGCTCCATCGTCCAACATTATACTCCTATATATAACAGTGGAAACATGACATAAATAGCTCCAGGACACTGTAGAGATGGTACCATTACTGCGACACTCTCTCTAGAGAGGGTCATTAAGTATCTACTTCAAAGAGTAAATGATGTGTGGTATTCCACTGATGTAAAGTTCTCTCTCCAGGTTAAGTGGTGATGAAGGTAGTATTCTCTAGTTTCACCACTAGGTGTCAGTGTTATTTCTAAGTCTTGTTATTTAATGCACATCTGAAGTTAGGAATGGGTTACTGTTTTGTTTGAACCATGTGCTTTTGCTGACCTATAGAAGATGCTCTTTATTTCTCAGCCTATCATCTTTCTTTTGCACACATTCCTTTCCACCACTCACAGGGTAGATAACACATTCCTTGTTACTTGGTGGGAGGAGGTGTAGCTTCAGTCTCAGGCTTATCCAGATTATCAGAGAGGACAGACACAAAAAGACAGTCCCTGCTGTAGTCAAGCCAGGGCCTGCTCCTGCCAGGACCAGGGCCGGATTAAAGGGAGGGTACTCGGGACACATGCCTCAGGGCCCCCACCAGCACGAACCCGGAAGCAGGGTTCCGGGTTCAGGCTGGTGCATCTATGGCTGCTCTGCCTCAAAGGAGCTGTCAAGCGCTGCAAGCGCTCTCCCGTGTCTAGCGTCCAATGGACACAGGAGAGCACTGTGCGCGCGTGCACAGCGCTCTCATGTGTCCAGTGGCCGCAGCTCCTGTGAGGCAGAGTGGCGCATGTCTTTTCTCTTAGGCGGGCCAGGCGCGATGACGTCATTTCATCGCGCCCCGCCTGCGGGAGAAGACCTGGCTAGTGCTGGAGCAAGGAAAGGTAAGTGGAGTGTTTTTTTTTTCTTTGTTTTTTTTTTTACCACCATCAATAGGTCGGGGGGGGGGGGAGTGAACTACAGCTACCAGGACACCACTGAAGGGAGGAAATACAGCTACCAGGACCCCACTGGGGGGGGGGAGGGAGACTATAGCTACCAGGACACCACTTGGAGGGGGGGGACTACAGCTACCAGGACACCACTGGAGGGGGGCGAGTGAACTACAACCACCAGGACATCACTGGGGGTGGGGACTACAGCTACCAGGACACCACTGGGAGGGGGGGGGGGGACTACAGCTACCAGGACACCACTGGGAGGGGGGGCGAGTGAACTACTACTACCAGGACAAAACTGGGGGGGGGGGACTACAGCTACCAGGACACCACTGGGAGGGGGGGGGGGAACTACAGCTACTAGGACACCACTGGGAGGGGGGGGACTACAGCTACCAGGACACCAATGGGGGGGGGGGGGGGGGGGGACTACAGCTACCAGGACACCACTGGGAGGGGGGGGACTACAGATACCAGGACACCACTGGGAAGGGGGGGGACTACAGCTACCAGGACACCACTGGGAGGGGGGGGGGGACTACAGCTACCAGGACACCACTGGGAGGGGGGGGGGGGCTACAGCTACCAGGACACCACTGGGAGGGGGGGGACTACAGCTACCAGGACACCACTGGGAGGGGGGGGGGGGGGGAACTACAGCTACTAGGACACCACTGGGAGGGGGGGGGGGACTACAGCTACCAGGACACCACTGGGAGGGGGGGGGGACTACAGCTACCAGGACACCACTGGGAGGGGGCGGACTACAGCTACCAGGACACCACTGGGGGGGGGGCAGTGAACTACAACTACCAGGACATCACTGGGGGTGGGGACTACAGCTACCAGGACACCACTGGGAGGGGCGGGGGGGCTACAGCTACCAGGACACCACTGGGAGGGGGGGGACTACAGCTACCAGGACACCAATGGGGGGGGGGGGGGGGGGGGGGGGGGGGACTACAGCTACCAGGACACCACTGGGAGGGGGGGGACTACAGATACCAGGACACCACTGGGAGGGGGGGGGACTACAGCTACCAGGACACCACTGGGAGGGGGGGACTACAGCTACCAGGACATACTATGGCTACTTTAAGCCATAATACACGGCTTCTCCCTAGCAAAATCCCCCCCATTAACTGATCGATGTCTTTCCACATGTTCAACAATCATTGGCCACCGGCCGTGCATCGCTGCGTTTAATAGTGATGTGCGACCGATGGCTGATCCAGCCTTATAATAGGCTCTGTAAGCGAGCGCCTATCTAGCAGAATGGCGCTACTTACCCAGGATATCAGGCCGTGTAATATGGCCCTAACACAGTGGGTAAAAGCACAGAGAAAGTGCTGGGTTCTCACATTGCGTTATTAACACGAACACAATGTGAGAACACACCCTGATACTCTTCCTCTGCACTGCAGCCTCTAGTGACCATCACATGCATAACAGAGGAGGATGCTGAGCCACACAGCCAGGAGCGAGGAGAGGTCTGTGCTAAGTCGCCTACAGTAAGCTGCCATTTGTATAGATCGCTGTATAGTTGTTGTTTTTCGGGGAGGGATGGGGGGCCTCCAACAAATATGTCGCCCGGGGCCTCCACCAACCTTAATCCGGCCCTGGACCCTCATCCGGGACCAAATTCAGTTCAGAGACAGTTAAGTTAGTGAGTAGGTCAGAGACACGTGTATGCAGCTGCAGCTAGAGACAACCAGTTCTTTCAGTATTCCTACTCCATTCAGTATTCTTCCTATACCTACTATGCAGTGCTAAACACTACAAATGGAGAAGAGTCTGGGAAAATGCTAACTTTGTCACCCACCTTTTCTGTATAGCTGGAGTTCACACTTTACTTTTCTCTTTCCAAATACTTTCTTTTTTCTTAACTTAGAAAATTATAACACCATTGAGAAACTACGTAAATCCTTGGAGTTCTTAATTAAGACGGGAATTGTAAGTTGCAAAGATCTTGTTATCAGGTCTCGAATACTGTAGGGAATGCCAGAGAGGAGACTATATAACCTTCATGACCGAGCCCTCCTACCTCTAGTAGAAATCCAGCCAGGTGTTATAAGACAGAAAGCATCCGCTGGTTATTAGTTATATCCTATATATTCTCGCTCTTCAAAGTATCTCCTCTATCTGACCAACAAGAAGCCAATCGGTAAAAAAAAAAAATTGTGGTTTTTCACTGTTCAGTCATGGTCACTTGTGTATTAGTTTGGTAAGTTCTCATCCTTTCTCCGACCAGACAATGGTCATGTATGTTGTGGACAATGAGAACCAAACATCTGTGAAAGTTTTCATCCTTCTCGGCCTATCCAATGTTTTTGCACTCCGGATTGTCTACTCTCTTCTTTTTCTAGTCCTTTATATAATCACATTATGCATGAATCTTCTCCTGGTTGTTGTGGTCAGAAGTGATCATAAACTCCGGACCCCCATGTACTTCTTCCTCAGTAATCTCTCCGTCATTGACATCTGCTTTTCGTCATCCGTGGTGCCCAAAATACTGGCAAATACCCTTTCGGAGAACAGAAGCCTTTCCTTCTTGGGATGTGCCACCCAGTTATATGTCCACCTGGCTCTTGGAGCTACAGAGTGCTTACTATTGGCCGTGATGTCCTATGATCGATATATCGCCATCTGCAAACCCTTACAATATAGCATTATAATGAGCGAGCGGACCTGCCTACGTCTGGCCATTGGATGTTGGGTGGTGAGCTTTGTAAATTCGGTCATTCTGACAGTGTTCACCTTCAAGCTATCCTACTGTGGGGCCAACCATGTCAACCACTTCTTCTGTGAGATGCCCTTCATCCTCCGGCTCTCTTGCCAAGACTTTTGGTTTAGTGAAGTGGTAGAATACATCTCAGCCGCGTTGATTGCAGTAGGTTCCTTCTCATTGATACTTCTGTCGTACTTCCGTATCACTTTGTCCATCTTAAGTATTCGCGCTGCCAACCAGAGACACAAGGCCTTTTCCACCTGCGCCTCCCACCTAACAGTGGTGTCTATGTTCTTCGGCACTGTACTATTCATGCACCTCCGTCCTCCGTCCCACTATTCCCCAGACCAGGACAGAGTTCTGGCCATACTCTATACAGTGGTAACACCCGTGCTCAACCCCATTATCTACAGTGTAAGAAATAAGGATATCAAGGACTCTTTACAAAGGACCATAAACGTTATGTTCAAAAAGTTTTTGCATTTTTGAATCTTTTTACATTTCTGATCCTATTTTTTCAATAGTTTTTAGATATTAGATTAGATTTGTTGAAACCCATTGGCAGCTTATATTTTCTGCTCTTCTGTCATTCACATGTAGGGGAGCTGGGTATCAGCACCCCACTGATCTGGCATTGATCACCTATACTGAGGATAGGCCATCAATTGGTTTTGCCTTGAAAAATCATTTTACATAGTCTTTGTTTGAAAAAAGTTAGGGCCCTATTACACAGAGCAATAATCCGCCGAATCGGGTAGATTTGGCCCATTATCGCTCTGTGTAAGAGACAGGTGTGGACCTAAAATCGTCGGGCTCCAGTAATTGGGCAGTAAGGGCTGCATGTACATTGTTAGTAATGTCCATGCAGACCTTGCCCAAACACCTGATAATTAACTTCTCCCCACAGCAGTCCCTGCCTGTGATTGGCTGTGCAACCTGTCAGGTGACAGGCCGCTCAGATGCTGCCATCGTCAGGACCGGGAAGCTGTGGAGCACAGGAGAGAAGACCGGGAGCAGAGAGAGGTAACGTATCAAGTGTTTGGGCAAGGTCTTCATGAACATCGCTAATGATGTCCATGCAGCCCTACTGCCCAATTATTGGGCCATCTAATAGCTCCAGTAAACAAGTGCCAATCTAGCAGATTGGTTTACTAAAAAGGTCGGGCTGTAGTCGGCCCATGTAATAGGACCCTTAGTTTCATAAGGATGTGGCTTAGTTTGGGCCTTAAAGGGATTATCCAGCATTAGAAAAGCATGGCCTCCAGGTCAGGTGTGGTGTTCAATTAAACTCCATTCACTTCAATGGAACCGAGTTGCAAAACCTACACCCAAACTGGAGACAAGAGTGGTGCTATCTCAGAAAGAAAGCGGTCATGTTTTTCTAATGCTGAACAATCCCCTGAGGCTATGTTCCCACACAGTATTTTTGCTCAGTATTTTGGTCAGTATTTTATTTAACCAAAACCAGGAGTGGTTTAAAAACACAGAAGGGCTATGTTCACACATTGTTGAAATCGAGTGGTCGTCATTTAATGGCAAATAACAGCTTAAAATGTTTAAAAATAGCAAATAATTTGTCATTAAATGACGGCCATCCACTTAATTTCAACATTGTGGGAATATAGTCCTAGGCCATGTTTAACCCATGGCATCGGACGTGTCAAACAACGGCCGATGTCTCACATGTTCACCCGGCCGATACCGCAGTACTGGCCGGGTGAACTTCACTTCATTTTAATTGGAATGTGGGCACATTCAGATGTGTCCGCACTTCAATTAGTCATAGAGCACAATGTAAAGTACGGCCATGAGCTGTACTTTACATTGTGTGCAGAGGCTATTTTGTGCGGCCGCTGTTCACTGAATAATGGCCACACAAAATAGAACTGTCAGTTTTTCTGTGCGGCTGCATAGAACACCAGCTGTAGTGTATACAGAGTGTATACACTATGGCCGGTGTTCTATACACTACAATGTAATCGCACACTGTCAATAAACAGCGGCCATTGTTGCACCTTGCAATAACAGCCGTTGTTTATTGTAAAAATACAGTGTGATAACATGGCCTTAAAGGGAATCTATCATCATACAAATGCAATCTAATCTATCAGCATGATGTTATAGAGCAGAAGGAGCTGAGCGGATTGATATATATCTTTGTGGGGGACAAATTTATATAATTTGTTGATGGAAATCCCTGCTCTTTCTATTCTTAGGAGTCCAGTGGGCAGGACTCCTCTACATAGAGAGATCATAGATTTCAATCAATAAATAACAAGTTATACTGAATCTTTACCCACAATGATATATATCAATCTGCTCGGTTCTTCCTGCTCTATAACATGATGATGATAGATGAGATTGCATTTGCATGATGTTAGATTCCCTTTAAGGACGCAACAAATGTTTTATATTTTGTATAAGAATATGGCTGGGGCAAATTTGCCCCATTTCCGTGGCCTGCATGAGGTGCACACATTGATAAGTGTGCCCCAAAGTGTATGGGCACTTTAACAGTTTGTTTTGCCAGTGTAGTAGGAGGTGGGATTAATAGTTTGTTTTTTGCGGGATTAGTGGTACTTTTTAATGTATTATAGGATGTACGCCATAACAAAGCAAAAATATTTTTGTCGAGAAGTGAAAAAAAAAAAAAAAAAAGTATATTCTGCAATATTGTGGAGGTTTTGTTTTTACAATGTTTACTCTGCCGTAAAAAAATGACACGTTATTGGTATTCTAGTCAGTATGACCGGCCATACCAAATGCATAGAGTTTTTGTCATAGAGCAGCTTTAATCTCATATTCCGGGATCTGATTGATTGCTATCTCCCTTGTCGCTCCTCCCCACCCCGGCAGGCAGGCACACCTATAGTATAGATAGTCCCCACCAGTTTAGGTAGTTGCCCCCACAGTAGGCACGCATGTTCTCAGGTGAAATGTTCATCCAATCATGGTGTCTGATACTGACCCCTAGGACAGAAAGGGCAGGTGTTTCCCTCCATGACCTTTTAATCAATACCTCCAAAGCTGCATAGTTTCCTACTATTACCACCACACTGGTAATGCCATTATACTCCTAACAAAGAGAACACACTATACAAAGACCAAAAGTATCCCCCATACAGTGACATATAAAGCTAGATAAGAACTGTATACGGGCTCTGCAGCCCATATTAATAGTAATGACTGCTACATCCAGTGACTCACAGGGGGCGCTTTCTCTAATCAGAGGCATTTTCTTCCTTTTCCTTCCATCTGGCTTTGACCACAATAACAATTTCCCCCGTCCATGACTTGTATCTGCAGAATCTTTCGGATAAACATTATTGGACATGCACTTTTCCCGCATTATCATAGATTTGCCCCACCTATGGTGCCAAGATGGTAATAATGTCCCTATTGGTATATAGGAGTGCCCCAGTAAGCATTTCCCCCAGTAGGCAGGTTCCCTCCCAAAAGACAGATACATGCAACAAGTAGGTAACTTCCCCACAGAAGGTATATAGGTGCTCCCCAGTAGATAGTTGCCCCTGCTGTACAGAAAATAAGTACCCCCTAGTAGGTATATTAGAACCTCTAATCGGTAGTTGCTCCCAGTAGGTAGATAGGTGTCTACAGGAGGTAGATAAGTGCCCCTAGAAGGTAGTTGCACCCCTGTAGGTTTATATGTGTCCTAATTGGGTAGCTGGGTGTCCGAGTAGGTAGACAGGTGCACCCAGGTAGGTAGGTAGATAGGTGCTCTCCAGTAGATAGTTGCCACCACTGTACATAAAATAAGTACCCCTTAATAGGTATATAAGAACCTCTAATAGGTAGTTGCTCCCAGTAGATAGATCGATACCCCCAGGAGGTAGATAAGTGCCCCTAGAAGGTAGTAGCCCCCCTGTAGGCTTATATGTGCCCCAATTGGGCAGATGGGCGCCCCCGGTAGGTATATAGGTGCCCCAGCAGGTAGATAGGTGCCCCCACTGTACATAAAATAAGTACCCCCTAGTAGGTATATTAGAACCTCTAATAGGTAGTTGCTCCCAGTAGATAGATCGATACCCCCAGGAGGTAGATAAGTGCCCCTAGAAGGTACTTGCCCCCCTGTAGGCTTATATGTGCCCCAATTGGGTAGATGGGTGCCACAGGTAGGTAAATAGGTGCCCCAGCAGGTAGATAGGTGCCCACCAGTAGTCAAATAGCCCGCCCCCCTCTCCCCGGTAGGTAGTGGGGCCCTAGGCGGGTGCCTACCCTTTGCCCCAGCCCTTCTTTCTTTGATCGGTTATGTCTATCTTCTCTACTTTGGAGTTTGAAAGAATATGTCAGTATGATCCAACCAGTAGAAGAGCGATCCCTCTTCTTTGCCCAGTGTTTAATGCTCCACCGCCCAACATCAGACTCCTATTTATGGACCAGTGGAAACATGACACAAATAGCTCCAGGACACTAGAGAGATGGTACCATCACTGCGACACTCTCTAGACACGGTCATCAAGTAACTACTTCAAAATGATGTCCCTACTTACCTATGATGTCAGGAGAGATGTTACATCATATGTAGTTCCCGTTCCCTGTTGTATGGTGGACACCGTGGTACAGTGTATTCTGATTACTAGAAACCAAATATCATAAATTCATCATAAATCTTCCTGTCTTTCTACTAAGGGACAAGATTTTTTGGTATTGAAGGGAATTTCCCCTTCTGATCGGAGGGACCGCAGAGAACTGTTCCCTCTATACTTCCTACTAGACTCGGCTCCATACATTCAGTAGGTCTTTATACTTAGTATGGCAACTGTTAAATTCAATGGGAGCTGCTGTATTATGAGGTGCCGATAGCATATAGCTGGGCCTGAGAGGAAAAGAAGAGGCTGCAGTATCAGCCCAACAGTCCATTCCAGTGCTTCCCAACCTTTTCCACCTCGGGGCACCCCTTGGGAAAAAAAATTTCCTCGGGGCACCCCTAAATGATGCTCTACAAAATAAGAAAACCGTCATACAGTGACTCACAGGTGACGTCTTCTTTGATCTGAGACGTCACTTTCCCTTTTTCTCTCCATCTGGCCCAGACCTCCATGATGATTCCTTCCAGATACGTTTCATCTTTTCAGAACCTGCGAGACAAACAATTTAGGCTCCGCACATTTCTAGCAACTTCCTTTCCTTTCTCCCTCCTGTCGGCTCCCAAAGTAACTGCGCTGTTTGGTGTTATGTGCAGTAAAGCGAGTAGGAATGTGGAATGCCCCCTGTATGTAGGATCCCCTGCTGTGATGAACTAATAATGCCCCCAGAGGTGCCCCCCATGAACTAATAATGCCCCCAGATGTGCCCCCATGAACTAATAATGCTCCCAGAGGTGCCCCCCATGAACTAATAATGCCCCCAGAGGTGCCCCCATGAGCTAATAATTCCCCCAGGGGTGCCCCCATGAGCTAATAATGCCCCCAGAGGTGCCCCCATGAACTAATAATGCCCCCAGATGTGCCCCCATGAGCTAGAAATGCCCCCAGAGGTGCCCCCATGAACTAATAATGCCCCCAGAGGTGTCCCCATGAACTAATAATGCCCCCAGATGTGCCCCCATGAACTAATAATGCCGCCAGAGGTGTCCCCATGAACTAATAATGCCCCCAGATGTGCCCCCATGTAGGCTTATATGTGCCCCAATTGGGTAGATGGGTGCCCCAGGTAGGTAAATAGGTGCCCCAGCAGGTAGATAGGTGCCCACCAGTAGTCAAATAGCCCCCCCCCCTCCCCCCGGTAGGTAGTGGCGCCCTAGGCGGGTGCCTACCCTTATTATCTATTCAGTCTCCTTCCCCCAGTTCTGAGCTGCTGCTTTCTGCTGAAAAGACAAAAATCTGTGTGTGAGCATTTCTTTCTGTCTCTCCCTCCTCCCCCCTCCCTTCTGAGATGGCTGATGTAAACAAGTCCCTGGCAGGCTTTATTTGCAACATTGTAGCTTCTTTGTAATGCTGGGAGGGATAATCACAGCAAGTTCATCAGCAATTGACCTCAAATTATCCCTCACAGCATGACATAAAACCTACAATGTTGCAGATAGCCTGCCAGGGACTTGTTCACATTAGCCGTCTCAGAAGGGAGGGGGAGACAGAGAGAAAAGCTCACACACAGTTTGTGTTTTCAGCAGAAAGCAGCAGCTAAAAAATGAGGGAAGGAGACTGAATAGATAACAAGTAGAGATCAGCGAACCGGGTTCGGGTTCGAGTCCAGCCGAACCGGAACGATCGGTATTTGATTAGCGCTGGCTGCTGAAGTTGGATAAAGCCCTAAGGCTATGTGGAAATCATGGATATAGTCATTGGCTGTATCCATGTTTTCCAGACAACCTTAGAGCTTTATCAGTTCAATGCTCTCTTTACCTTCACAGAGGAATTTACAAAACTGTATAACTTTCTGTCTTCAGTTAATATGAAAAAAAATCTTTTTTCTCCGGAGTACTCAGTCAATATCTTTTTTTTTTTTTTACATCTGTATGTTCTGTGAGGACACGTATATACTCCACTCTTAAAATGTCTCCACTTTAATATTAGAAGTTGTCCAGGTTCCTTCTGCACCGTCAGCCGTATTCTCGGAGGATCTGGGTAACAAGTCTCGATGGGCAGGTACATGGTAATTGGTGCGGGGGATGGGGAATATACAAAGCACTTTCCATTGTTAAGTTCACGAGACGTGAGTAATTCTTCAGGGGGCCACAAGGCTGATGTCTTTATATTTAGTAATGATAAGGTCGCCTCGTACCTCACACCCTGTGTGATCGAGGATACAGGGATGATCAGACGATCGCTGGATTTAGTCTTTATTTTACAGCAGTCATTTATTTTATAGAGACTTTTTTTTCCTTTAATAACATTTTGCATGATAAATAATATTCTGGGACTTTTCAGTATCCAAAAACTTTTTTTTTTTTAATTACAGAAAATATATATTTTTTAACACTTAAAGGAAAATGACCTAGTGTTTAAATCAAGTTTGTATGTTGAACATATATTTTAAGAATTTTTGGTGATTTTATTTTCTGACTTTTCATTTCAGGATTTGTATATTATAAAGTAATCCTGATCTCTTGCAGTTTCCATTCTGGCCACTAAGTCGATCCATAGGCTGACACTTCTATTCTGTATAGATCATGTTTCAGTAGTGTCCTCCCTATTACAATACAGTATTACAATGTAGATAAATAACAGACAATTACAACATGTACGACAATAAGATATGTTCACAGCTCAGCCTTCCCCTCCGTGCACAATGATCTCTGCGCAAGTCACAGAGCGTGTCTAGAAAACTCTCCCATAATGGTGAACAGGGTCTCCTCCACTCTATTCCTCCTATGCTTACTGTAATGCTTATATATAAATGCTGTTAAAGACAAGATGGCTGCCTCCATATTAATATACAAAAAATTTACAACAAAAAAATTAGGCCAGAGAATAGAAACATATTAAACAAAAATTTTTAAAAAAAGTGTTTTATTTTATTATAATCCCTAAAAAAAAAAAAAAAAAATTCTTGGCGACACATTCACTATTCTAATGCCACTCCCTGAGTGTAAAAAGAGGCTCATTGTTCAGTATGGGCGATTTATCGATGTGTTTGTCGAGAGCTGTGCCTCAAAAATCTCAATTATTCAACATGTTTTTTTTTAGGTGTTTTTTGTTTTGTTTTTTTATAAACCAAATCGTAATAAAGTATTACGTTCTCAAACTTTCTAAGTCATATGATGCTTAATATCTGATTTTTATTAGACCAATTTTATTATTTTTTTTTTAAATATTGTTTAACGACAAGGAATGATATGGAAAACTCCACCCAGGCAGTGGTGAAGGAGTTCATCCTTTTAGGCCTTTCCGATGACTCGGGTCCACAGGTTGTTTTGGTCTTGGTGTTTTTCCTAATGTATATGGTCACCCTCTCGGGAAACGCTCTTCTGGTCGTCATCGTCAGGCTGAACTATCACCTTCAGACCCCCATGTACTTCTTTCTCAGTAATCTTTCTGTCATTGATATCTGCTTTTCTTCGACTGTAGTACCGAAACTTTTGTTGAACACGCTATCTCGGATGAGAAGTATCTCGTTTTTGGGGTGTGCAGCCCAACTGTTCTTCCATTTAGCCCTGGGGGTTATAGAGTGCATGATCCTCACTGTCATGGCCTTTGATAGGTATATCGCTATCTGTAAACCTTTACAATATAACAGCATCATGAACAAGAGGCTCTGCATGCAGCTCGCCACCATCTCCTGGGTCGTTGGGTTGGTAAACTCTACAATCCACACAGTGTTAACCTTTCGGCTGCCATTCTGTAGGTCCAACCTCATCGACCACTTTCTTTGTGAGGTTCCACCTCTCCTCCGACTCTCCTGTAGAGACGTTTGGGTCAATGAATTAGCTGAGTACATCGCAGCAGGTATCATTGCTATGGGTTCTTTTTTCTTGATACTCACATCCTACTTCTGCATCACCTTGACTTTGCTGGGAATCAAGTCCGTGAAGGAACGGATCAAGGCCTTCTCCACCTGTGCCAGCCATATTGCAGTGGTGCTCCTTTATTACGGCGCTATCATGATCATGCATTTACGTCCTAGATCCAGTTACTCACCGGAACAGGACAGAGGATTTTCTGTCATCTACTCAGTGGTAACTCCAATGCTTAACCCCATCATATACAGCATGAGGAATAAGGACATTAAAGGGGGGCTCCGAAAGGTGATGGCTATCACAATATATCCTAAACTTTTATTCTCTCCAGTCTGACACAGTGCCCTCTGCTGCCACCTCTGTCCATGTCAGGAACTGTCCAGAGCAGGAGAGCACATCCAAAAAAAAAAATTCAAGTTTAATATGACACCAGGTGTGCAACGTCTCGGCTACTAAGCCTTTTTCAAGTAGTATCACATGTGGAAGTGCTGTCTCCACTCTATAGTTTGGATTTGCTGCCAACCTGGCTCTGACTTGGTGAGACGCGCACCCATCATCTACCTATAAATAAAGCTGGGGTCGGAGTCGGTACATTTTTTTCCACTGCGACTCCTGCCAAAACTATCTCAGACTCCACAGCCCTGTTCTGATGTATAAAATGTTAATTTGTATTGTGTTTTTTAATATACAAAATGTAAAAAAAAAAAAGTTTTCCTTTTTTTTTTTTATTCTGAGTTTAGTAATGATTTTTAAAAAGTGGTTTGGGCAGATCAGACGGACAACTGAGCCTTATTCTCTACATCACAGTCTACAGATTGTACCCAGCAGCCTGGAGAAACCATATTTGCCAACATTATAGAATTTGTTCCAGGGACACTTTAGCGGTAAAAGGGGGTGTGGCTTATTGTAGGTGTGGTCTCAGTGGGGTATGGCCTATCATGGGTGTGGGTTCAAAATTTTCCAGTTAGAATTTAGTCAGAACAACACAAAAGGAGCATTGCACACCCCAGTCCCCACTATACAATACACCCCAGTTTCAGGTCCCCAGTATATTACACACACCACTCTGAGACTGAGGCTGAGACTACTACTATTACTACTACTATTCTACTGACTGTACATACTAGTAGTTTGTACCCATATGATGCAACTGCACTCCATATTATCATACTACTACCTCCTTCATCCTACTGCTCCTCCATCATCATCATCATCAAACTACTACCCCCTTCATCCACCTGCCCCTCCATCATCATATTACTACCCCTCTCATCCTCCTGCCCCTCCATTATGATACTACTTCCCCCTTCATCCTCCTCCTGTCCCTTCATCATCATCATCATACCTGTACCCCCTTCAGCATCCTCTTGTCCCTTCATCTATATTTAAAACAAAAAAAAGCTATACTTACCTCACCAGTATGGTTCCTCTAGTCCCCCAGGGACTCCTTTCCTGCTCTGCATGAGTGACATCACTCGCACTGGAAGGGGGTGGGGCATGGAGCTTCCTGGGACATACCCGGGACATGGTTTTACCGTGGCTGTCTCCTCAGAATCGGGACAGTCCCGGCAAAACTGCGACTGTTGGCAACTATGGAGAAACCAGTGTTAGCAGTGAGATAGTTGTCTGGTGGGTTCCTCCATATGGTAAATGTCCTCTAAGGTTACAGATGTTATGGAGCTTGGAGGTCACACCATCTGTTGAACAAATGGCAACAATTGGCTGTTGGTAAGTAGAGATTAACGCAACTGGAACATAAGGCATATAAAGAAGTTGGATGCAGCCCTAGGGAGTCCGATGTGACTCTCCAGCAGTCACAGCCCGCACAGCTCTGGGAGTTGTGACATCACCATGTTATCCAGGAAGTGACGACTCCCAGAGCTGTGAGGGCTGTGGCTGCTGGAGAGGATGATGGCAGGGGGACACTGAGGGACACAGGGCACTGGAGGGACACTGAGCATCCCCCTGCCATCATCCTCTCCAGCAGCCACAGCCCGCACAGCTCTGGGAGTCGGGTCGGGACATCACCATGTTATCCAGGAAGTGACATCACCATGTTATCCAGGAAGTGAAGCCTTGATGCAGTAGTTAGTGCAGGAAAAAGCACTTTATAAGCATTTCCCGTAATAAGTGTATATTGGTGATTTGTATAACTTTTGGGGGGCAATACAATACTTTAATAAAAATTTTCGCCGGACTTCTCCTTTAAGAAGCCTATTACACAGCTCGATAACTGAGGCCAGGGTTGCATGAAGATTATGAGATTATCTTTTAACATGCTGAAAGACCGAGATCAGCCGACAAGGGAGCAGTCATCCATCAGCTGACCGCTGCCTCTATTACACAAGGAAACGTCTGCCTGATTTGGCAGATAATCTCTCCCTGTAATACGGCCTATACAGAGCAATGACAGAGGGTGTCACCTTTGGCAGATCCTAAGACATTTCTAAAGTTACTGATTGCACCGGGTCTCACTCCTGAGATACATCCTGAGTGCACAGCAGTGTGCTTCACTCCCAGACCGGCAGAACATCCACATTGTTTGCTCTATAGGCTCTAATCAAGGAGTCAAATCTGACTCTGAAGGAGCCGAGAAGAGTGCGCTGTGCATTCCCCTGGCTGTAACTCAGCGGTCTCAGGAGTGAGGCCTGGGGCTACGAACTCTAGCTAGCTTATGGTGGAGAGCTACTTTGCATCCTTGAGATATTACAAAAGGTAAGTAATGTCTTTACCTTTAAGTATTTACAGCATTACAGGTAACGCCAAGTCCCCAAAGCTGTCGGATCACTTAGCTGGCTGTTACATATCACTAAACTAAGTTTAAGGCCCCCTTCACCTCTGCTGATGCACATCCAGAGCTGTTCAGAATTCTCAATGCCACCATAGGGTTCTATGGGGCATAATTCCAGGCAATTATAGGACATGTTCTATAATTTCTGGGCCTTTTTTTCTGGCATGGACACCCTTCAGGAAAATCCTAAAGTGTGTCCATGCCCCATAGAACCCTATAGGTCAGGAAATCTTTCCGGATTTCCAAATAAGAAATCTGTATATCTTCCTGAAGTATGAAGGGGGCCACACTATTAGAGCAGGCTGTGCCACTGGGACACAAATCATAACATATTAGCAGTTTTAATATTAAATTAAGTGTCAGTAAAAAGTAATAGAATTAAAAAAAAACTTAAAAAATGAATGAAGTAGAAAAATAGCTACAAAAAACTAAAAGTGATTGCTTAGTAATAATTGTGTATATATTACAGTATATAAAATTACAAAAATAAGCATACTAGATATCCACGTATCAGTAAGCAGGGATCTTGGGTCAATCAGGCTTGGCTTCGGCATCCCATGCTTTTCCTGGCGCTCTATTTAAAAGGGCAGCTCATGGCCACAGATACTTGTGAATGGTATTGGTTGCCTCATTAGCGTTTTCGTACCTTTGAACCATAAGGGGTTAAAACACTGCCATAGTCCATTATTAGTAGTTTTGGTAAAGTGACATTAAATACAGAATGCTATATGCATGAGATACAGGGGGTTATAGTATGTTACATGAAAGACAAAAAAGAAAAATAACAGCTGAGAACTGAACTGGCAGAGAGGAGCCGGACCCGCCCATGAGGGCCTACAGGTTACAAAGCACATAAACAACAAGTATCAGCAGAGAATAGGTAATGATCGCTCTGCAGCTCTAACCTCTCATCTATAATTGAGTTGGAAAATTCAAAAAATTACTACTGGGAATTAGGGAAAATGAGTTAAAAAACACATAAGGGGGAGGGGGGGTTCATTGTAGCAAGACATCAGAGTCGATATCTCGTCCATGGAGAGTGTTCTGCTTATTTCACAATGGTTTCTAGTTAGTAAAATATACACAATATTAACAATAATCGTCATTCCTTTATAGAGATTCCAATCCTCAAAAAATAAGTTGTTGAAATTAAATTTGAACTTGACACAACTTTAACTAGGTAGATGTAATTTTTGAGAATTTTATTACATATACAGTGGTACTTTGGTTTAACAGTAACTTGGATTGAGAGCGTTTTGCAAGAATTGTGACTTGGTGTAAGAGCATTGCTTTGGTGTAAGAGCTCCCTGTACTGGGTGGGAGAGGGGCATATTCTCTATAGTGGGGTCTACAGCCCTGTACTCTGACCCAGGAAGTCTCCCTCACCTTTCAAACCATAGCAGATCCACTTCAGGCTGGGGCTTGCATCAGGGGACAGGACTGTGGAGGTAATCATGTCATAGCTGTAACCCCTCTCTCCCCTGACAGAGTGCTGCATGTATGTGCCCACATCTGTCCTGCTCATTCCTTCATTCTGCCTGCAGTCTCTGTCAGCCCTTGTGTTTTCCATCCTCTCCATTCCTGCTATAATGTGCCTGCACTCACACTCAGCTATACACACTGCTGCTATAATGTGCCTACACTCACACTCAGCTATACACACTGCTGCTATAATGTGCCTGCGCTCACACTCAGCTATACACACTGCTGCTATAATGTGCCTGCACTTACACCCAGCTATACACACTGCTGCTATAATGTGCCTACACTCTCACTCAGCTATACACACTGCTGCTATAATGTGCCTGCACTCACACTCAGCTACACTACACTCAGATACACACTGTTGCATAGAAAAGTTTCTGTCACTGTCCTCCTGCACAGCTCTGTGATTCTCACTTTTGGTCCATGCTGAACCCAACCCCAGCCCTGCTTCTCTATTCTAGCCTGTTGTACTACGCTACTGCATTATGGGGATCTGCAGTTCCATCCTGTATCTACAATCTGCTGCTGTTTTATCAGGGTTATACAGTTACTATACATTATACACCACATGCTGATTGCTATACTGTACAGTAACTTATAATATCACATATTCTGCTTTTTCTAAATGTTTGTTTCATTTGTTCTACACACATGGGGTGTGGAACCAATTGTCTCCATTTCAGTGACTTCTTATAGGAAAATTTGCTTTGGTTTAAGAGTGATTTGGATTACAAGCGCCATCCCGGAACGAATTATACTCGTAATCCAAGACACCACTATATTCCTTAATTGCAGTCAAAGTTATTATCTATACACCTTTCTTCAAGGTTCTGGGCAATTTCATGAAAAAGGCCAAAGAAACACTTCGGAACATTTCACATCGTTCGTTCATTTGCTGGGATCAGATGGAGTAAACAATGATAGGAACGACTATTGCGCTGTGTAATATTATGGTGAACGATCTCAGGTCGCTCTTGTTTGCAGTCGTTTATTGTTGAAAATCGATTTGTCTTTTAGGACCCTAACTACTTCTATCTTAAGCACTATTCCTATTACCTAGCACTTCAGATTACATTTACTTTACATACTTTGCACTTTACATCTGTGCCAATTTAAAATTGCTGCAGTTTACATTTGGATTTGATGATGTCCTGATGAGACACAAAACCAGGGCAACGAAACACGTTGGGATCAGAATCTTTAGCTTTATTGTTTTTGAGAGTGTTGTGTTACATACCCAAAGTGACACCTTGCCGGTGTTGCTCACAGTACGTTACAGTATGGAGGCGTATCACGTACATTATCCTTCTTACAGTGTTTTTGCTATAAGTGCCAGTGTACGTCACCTTCATAGGAGATACAGTGAAGAGTGCACTACAATAATCTGGACCATATTACCAGATGGTGAACCAGTCTTTGCTATATGGTTGTCTAGAATTTTAATTTCAGTGAAAATAAAAAGTTATGTTTTAACAATGATGGTGCTGCTTCCCTCCTACTCGGAGAGGGACCTTGTGATGGCTCCTTCTCTGACTAATAGAAAAGCCTGCAGTCTCACCCCTCATACAGACAGCCTGTGAGTCCTGCTCCTCTCACTCCTCATACAGAAAGCCTGTGAGTCCTGCTCCTCTCACTCCTCATACAGACAGCCTGTGAGTCCTGCTCCTCTCACTCCTCATACAGAAAGCCTGTGAGTCCTGCTCCTCTCACTCCACATACAGAAAGCCTGTGAGTCCTGCTCCTCTCACTCCTCATACAGAAAGCCTGTGAGTCCTGCTCCTCTCACTCCTCATACAGAAAGCCTGTGAGTCCTGCTTCTCTCACCCCTCATACAGAAAGCCTGTGAGTCCTGCTCCTCTCACTCCTCATACAGAAAGCCTGCGAGTCCTGCTCCTCTCACTCCTCATACAGACAGCCTGTGAGTCCTGCTCCTCTCACTCTTCATACAGAAAGCCTGAGTCCTGCTCCTCTCACTCCTCATACAGAAAGCCTGTGAGTCCTGCTCCTCTCACTCCTCATACAGACAGCCTGTGAGTCCTGCTCCTCTCACTCCTCATACAGAAAGCCTGAGTCCTGCTCCTCTCACTCCTCATACAGAAAGCCTGCGAGTCCTGCTCCACTCACTCCTCATACAGACAGCCTGTGAGTCCTGCTCCTCTCACTCCTCATACAGACAGCCTGTGAGTCCTGCTCCTCTCACTCCTCATACAGAAAGCCTGTGAGTCCTGCTCCTCTCACTCCTCATACAGACAGCCTGTGAGTCCTGCTCCTCTCACTCCTCATACAGACAGCCTGTGAGTCCTGCTCCTCTCACTCCTCATACAGAAAGCCTGTGAGTCCTGCTCCTCTCACTCCTCATACAGAAAGCCTGTGAGTCCTGCTCCTCTCACTCCTCATACAGAAAGCCTGTGAGTCCTGCTCCTCTCACTCCTCATACAGAAAGCCTGTGAGTCCTGCTCCTCTAACTCCTCATACAGAAAGCCTGTGAGTCCTGCTCCTCTCACCCCTCATACAGAAAGCCTGTGAGTCCTGCATAGAGGGACCTGCTTCTCTCACCCCTTATACAGCCCGAGTCCTGCTTCTCTCACCCCTCATACAGAAAGCCTGTGAGTCCTGCTTCTCTCACTCCTCATACAGAAAGCCTGTGAGTCCTGCTCCTCTCACTCCTCATACAGAAAGCCTGTGAGTCCTGCTCCTCTAACTCCTCATACAGAAAGCCTGTGAGTCCTGCTTCTCTCATCCCTCATACAGAAAGCCTGTGAGTCTTGCATAGAGGGACCTGCTTCTGTCACCCCTCATACAGACAGCCTGTGAGTCCTGCTTCTCTCATCCCTCATACAGACAGCCTGTGAGTCCTGCTTCTCTCACCCCTCATACAGACAGCCTGTGAGTCCTGCATAGAGGGACCTGCTTCTGTCACCCCTCATACAGACAGCCTGTGAGTCCTGCATAGAGGGACCTGCTTCTATGCGTACGGTATGGCGGCTACAAGCCACCAGGGGGAGTTCACCAAAGCACTCTCATACAGCACAGCAGGAACAGTGTATTGTATGGTGGCTTCCGGCCACCAGGGGGAGCTCAACACAGCACACTCATACAGCACAGCGGCTTCCGGCCACCAGGGGGAGCTCAACACAGCACACTCATACAGTACAGCAGGAACAGTGTACCGTATAGCGGCTTCCGGCCACCAGGGAAGGTTCACCACAGCACATTCGCACAGCAGGGACAGAGTGTACAGTATGGCAGCTTCCAGCCACTAGGGGGAGCTCACCAGAGCACACTTGTACAGCACAGCTGGACCAGTGTACGGTATGGCAGCAGGTGACGGGATAAAGGCAGACTGTGTGCAGCTCTACATCTGGCAGTAGGGGGACAACAGAGAAGGAGTCAGGCGACAGGCCTCTTAAAGCCTTGCCTGCAAGCCGCAGAAGGGAACATCAAGGTTGGCGGCAGGTGATGGTCTCTATGTCCTGCATGCAGCTGCTCTGCAACAGACAGTGAACGTAGGGGCCAAAAAAGAAGCTGCATGCCCTGGTGTTCTGATCAGCAGGGCAAACAAAAACTTTGCTAGGTCGGACTTATATGTAGCAAAACCTCTACTTGGTCTTACTTACAAGGGATGTCTTATTTTTAGGGTAACAGGGTAGTAAACCAATGGTAAAAATGTATAGCCCAGAGGTTATAGCCAGTGCCATATCAGCCTCCAAATTCACAATCTACCAGGTTCCAGGTTCACATTGAGTCCGAGGCTAATGGAAGAAGCTGCACCAGCCGGAGGTCTGGACAGTCAGATGCTGAGCTACTGGAAAGCTACCGCCATGTCTGCTTGTTACCAAACTAAACACGCAAGATGGAAGGCAGTGCAAACTTTATTTAAGTCAGTGGAAACAAAGGAGGCAGAGATACAAACGTAATGCTAAGAGACGTCGGCTCAAGACAGCGACCATAACAAGCTCCGAGGTTTTATGAACATGAAGGAAGGAAGAGTCCACTTTCAGACTCCAATTTACATCCAGAATTATTCTACATAAAATAGATCCATCACTCTCTGTAAATACATTGCAGTGCTCATCTTGTATTCAACTTGTACTCCAGAGCCGTATTCACAATTCTGCAAACTACCCCCTAATTGTTCAGTGTCTCCAGTGAACTTAAGCTGCATTCCCACGTTCTGTGATCCTGACGGATCACGGACGTGGAATGCATGTACCGGAGTCTCCCCGCGCGCCCCCCCCCCCCCCCCCCCGCCCAGACAGCATCTGTAATTAGAAGCTGGGAGCGGGGGAGACTGTATTCATAAGCGCCGCGCTGTAGTAACAGCACCGCACGGCTGATTCATTACAGCGCGGCGCTTATGAATACAGTCTCCCCCGCTCCCAGCATCTAATTACAGATGCTGTCCGGGCGCGGGGGGACACCGGTACATGCATTCCACGTCCGTGATCAGTCAGGATCACGGCACGTGGGAATGCAGCCTTACTCTTGTCATTTACTTTCTGGCAAGTCTCCTCTCTGTACAGTTATGTGATGTAGGAAAACGAACTGACTCCTCGGTATACGTGGTTCTCCTGATACACATAGTGGCCCTTCGGCCCTGTGTTATCCTTTCCGTATGAATATAGAGTAAAGTTACCCAAAACATTTGTTCCCTCACATTGGTATACACTGAGCGGCCACATTATTAGACCCACGGCCCTTTCACCATTAAATCCTCCCTGAACAATTCGCTACAGAAATAGGTCAGAGGAGGATGTCAGAAATCTGATGAAACAACAGCGCAATAAGACACTGGTGTCCAACTAACATGTCCGAACCAACAACTCACTGGTCAGATGGATCCAGATCTCTGTGGAGAAACATGGCCGGTCAGATGGATCCAGATCTCTGTGGAGAAACATGGCCGGTCAGATGGATCCAGATCTCTGTGGAGAAACATGGCCGGTCAGATGGATCCAGATCTCTGTGGAGAAACATGGCCGGTCAGATGGATCCAGATCTCTGTGGAGAAACATGGCCGGTCAAATGGATCCAGATCTCTGTGGAGAAACATGGCCGGTCAGATGAATCCAGATCTCTGGGGAGAAACATGGCCGGTCAGATGGATCCAGATCTCTGGGGAGAAACATGGCCGGTCAGATGGATCCAGATCTCTGTGGAGAAACATGGCCGGTCAGATGGATCCAGATCTCTGTGGAGAAACATGGCCGGTCAGATGGATCCAGATCTCTGTGGAGAAACATGGCTGGTCAGATGGATCCAGATCTCTGTGGAGAAACATGGCTGGTCAGATGGATCCAGATCTCTGTGGAGAAACATGGCCGGTCAGATGGATCCAGATCTCGGTGGAGAAACATGGCCGGTCAGATGGATCCAGATCTCGGTGGAGAAACATGGCCGGTCAGATGGATCACGATCTTGGTGGAGAAACATGGCCGGTCAGATGGATCACAATCTTGGTGGAGAAACATGGCCAGTCAGCTGCATCCAAATGCCTTCTAATGGCAGCTGATTCCATTATGGCAGCAGGACACTGTCAGTAGAACAATCCACTATCCGTAGGGCTTGAATAGTCATGGACTGACTCCAAGAACATGACATGAAGTTTTTTCTTGCTTCCTCAGCCTTCCCAGACACCAGATTCAGCATGATATACCGTAAAACATATTGTTCAGCATATACCGGCACCTCCATTGTGAAACAATGGCGAGACGTGAACCTGACCACATGAACCAATATTTATGCAATACTCACCTAGAGAATAAGCAATGCTGAGTTTTTGAAAGCTATGGGAAGTCCAAGGACTACTAGATTTGGGGGCTCTAATAAAAGTGTCCATTCAGCCTAGATCCTACCCTCTTCTTATCAATAAGCTCCTAGTGGGGAACCACGCTTACTGCAAGTAGGGGATAAATGTAGTATTGCTATGACATCAGCGTTCCTATGGATCTGCAGTGTGCGCAACTTTTATGACTACCCAGAGACTATAGGAAACCCAATCGCTAGAAGAATTCTTTTATTGATATCAGGGCCGGTGATCAGACAGGTTTTCAAACTACTTTCCCAAAAATGGTGCAAACACACTGTACAGAAGATACTTTTTACATGTCCGTGTCCTCTCCCCCCCGAACATCTTTTTAATAGGTGCAGGTCATGTACAAAGCATCTGCTGACACCTGGTGTTTAAAGGGGGTAGTGCAAAAGGGATCCTGGTTTTACAAGGGTGTAAGAGCCATGCAATGCACATTACACTGAATACTCATGGGGTTATTGTTAAAACAGACTAATTCATGGCAAGACCGAAATAGGCCCCTCTTTCTTGTGCATGCTCCCAACAGGCCCAGATAGGGTCAGGCTGTCAGCCACTTGACCACCCCCCATGAGGACATCATCTCTTTGGTCCATAAGCAGTGACACAGTCGGGACCCCTCCAGTCAGGATAGATAGTTCTATACATCCTTAAATCGGCTGCATTCGGCCTCCACTGACATCCGTACACGTAAAACACAGGAAATTCATCATCATTATAGAACAAGGCGGGAATAAGAGAGGATCAGACAGAGACCTGCAGAAGCTTCTATGACAACAAGACATCAGGGATGGAGAGGGGCCGCCATGGCCGTCAATAAGAGGCGTCTACCCAGAACAGTCCATGTGAATTCGGGGTGGGACCTGTCACTCTCAACACGCAGAGACCTGGTTAAGGGGCTCCTCAAGGTAATGCACTAAGGCCTGGGCCTAAGAGAGGACAAAGAAGAGATTAATAAGTATCTGCCATGTAAATGAATAAGTTGGGGGGTCTAGGGGGCTTTATTGGGCCACCACTAGGCAACCTATGCCAATGGGTGTCATGGCACCCACCATGTATGGGACTGGCAGTATAGGACGCCGCTTACCTTTGCTTTTAACATGCCGAATCCGACAGTCTCTTTGGCATACATGCACAGCAGCAGGTTTGACACTCTTGTAATCGCGACGCGACCTTCCTGAGGAGGAGGAAGCAACAAAACAAACTGAAAATGACTTATTGTGTAAATAAGGATTTATGGCAAACATATTTTTTAAGAATTTTTGGTGGCGTTTTTCCAAATTTTCGATCGTTTACTCCATCTGATCCCAGCAAAAGCAGGAACGGTGTGCAATTACACGCAACGATTAGTGAACTAATGCGGAATTACTGTAGTGACTGTACACTTACAGCAGAGCTGTGTAGGGAAAATATGGCTTGCGCTGAATCCACTCCAATATGTGGCAGTGAAGCTGAATTCACATCACAGGTGTTTAACCCCTCAGATGCTGTAGGGCCATAACAATAGCAGCATCTAGAGGGTTAGACAGCACAAGGGGACTTATTTCCACCGTGATGCAGGTGCAGGGTGCGGATAGGACAGCCGGACGTCTACTAAAAGACCCCAGGTCTGCCATCTTAGTATTAACATTACATCCCCCCCCCAATATGGCTCCTGGACAGTGAGGATGTACTGGTGTAGTACCTACCATACAGTCCATAAGGATGAATTTAAGATTGTCCTCGTTGAATGCCTGATGTCCGTTTTTATCATAGGCAGCCCAAATGTTGCTAGCAATAGCAGCTGTAACTCGGGCATCTGTGTCACCATAGCCAGAATATGCAAGTAAAGAGCCTTCATTGTTCAGCAGCCTGTGGGGACGACAAAGGGAAGAGCAATAAGGAACATCGGACGCCAATACTTAGTGTGAGGGGGTTATCCAGGCTTAGAAAAACAGAAACAGCGCCGCTTCTGTTCTGAGTTTGGGTGTGGTACTGCAGCTTAGATCTATTGAAATGAATAGAGATGAATTAAAATACCACACACAACCTGAGGACAGGGGTGGCGCTGATTTTACAAAAAATAACTGCTTTAAAGGTACAAGAGTGTCCAAGATTTAGATGGACTGGACGGAAAGAGAGAGCCATACCGTCTTGACGGGAAATGATCATTATGGGAGATGGAACAGGAGAGGGGAAGATAATCTCCTGCGCTCGGCACACTTCCTGTTCTGAAGCCATATAAGCTCAGAGCACTCTACAAGTGTTACCCAACCTGTTGCAAAACTACAACTCCCATCATGCCCTGACAGCTACAGCCGGTGAACGATGTAAACTTGCATCCGCCAGGAAGCAGCTGCTTAGGGGACACAGCTCTATAGGTGGCGGCAGCCTGGCTTCTGATGCAAAACAGCCAATCATATCTGCATAACCGGAATTGGCTGATAACAGAGAGCAAAGGCAGAGGTGACATCCTAAATGATACAACCCCCATCATGTTATGCCCAGTGCAGGCTGTCAGGCCATGGTGGGGGTTGTAGTCATGCAGCAGACAGGGGGACTTGGCTGATAACAGAGAGCAAAAGAATGGCAGCTAGTAAGAGTCGTATATACTCACAGAGTGCTCTGCACGCCCCCGGTGTTAGCCTGGCTCAGCACCTGGGTCAGAGCTTTGGGCCGCAACATAATAATCCTGCACCAGGAAACCCAACAGATCAGCCCCTCTATCTCCTGCAGTCACAAGCCCCCGTCACGTGACGGTTGTGTCTAGAATGGAGTTGCTCCTGTGAGGTATGATGTCACAGTGGGGGTGGAGCCTCTTGGAGGAAGGGGCGGGGACTCACAGTGAATATGCAAGCTGTGCAGAGCGGGAACAAGCTGAGGTCCTGCTGCACTATTCACTGTGCAATAACAGAGGGAGGCAAGCTGCAATATCCACAGTAACATGGGGGGGATACAGGGGGAGAGGACTGGTGTGTGGGGTCTGTATACAGGGGGAGAGGACTGGTGTGTGGGGTCTGTATACAGGGGAGAGGACTGGGGTGTGGGGTCTGTATACAGAGGGAGAGGACTGGTGTGGGGGGGGGTCTGTATACAGGGGGAGAGGACTGGGGTGTGGGGGGTCTGTATACAGGGGAGAGGACTGGGGTGTGGGGGGTCTGTATACAGGGGAGAGGACTGGTGTGTGGGGTCTGTATACAGGGGGAGAGGACTGGTGTGTGGGGTCTGTATACAGGGGAGAGGACAGGTGTGTGGGGTCTGTATACAGGGGGAGAGGACTGGTGTGTGGGGTCTGTATACAGGGGAGAGGACAGGTGTGTGGGGTCTGTATACAGGGGGAGAGGACTGGTGTGTGTGGTGTGTATACAGGGGGAGAGGACTGGTGTGTGGGGGGTCTGTATACAGGAGGACTGGTGTGTGTGGTCTGTATACAGGGGAGAGGACTGGTGTGTGGGGGGTCTGTATACAGGAGGACTGGTGTGTGTGGTCTGTATACAGGGGGAGAGGACTGGTATGTGGGGTCTGTATACAGGGGGAGAGGACTGGTATGTGAGGTCTGTATGCAGGGGAGAGGACTGGTGTGTGGGGTCTGTATACAGGGGGAGAGGACTGGTATGTGAGGTCTGTATGCAGGGGAGAGGACTGGTGTGTGGGGTCTGTATACAGGGGAGAGGACTGGTGTGTGGGGTCTGTATACAGGGGGAGAGGACTGGTGTGTGGGGTCTGTATACAGGGGGAGAGGACTGGTGTGTGGGGTCTGTATACAGGGGGAGAGGACTGGTGTGTGGGGTCTGTATACAGGGGGAGAGGACTGGTGTGTGGGGTCTGTATACAGGGGAGAGGACTGGTGTGTGGGGTCTGTATACAGGGGGAGAGGACTGGTGTGTGGGGTCTGTATACAGGGGGAGAGGACTGATGTGTGTGGTCTGTATACAGGGGAGAGGACTGGTGTGTGTGCGGTGTCTGTATACAGGGGGAGAGGAGTGGTGTGTGTGGGGTCTGTATACAGGGGAGAGGACTGGTATGTGGGGTCTGTATACAGGGGGAGAGGACTGGTGTGTGGGGTCTGTATACAGGGGGAGAGGACTGGTGTGTGGGGTCTGTATACAGTGGGAGAGGACTGGTGTGTAGGGTCTGTATACAGGGGGAGAGGACTGGTGTGTGTGGGGTCTGTATACAGGGGAGAGGACTGGTGTGTGGGGTCTGTATACAGGGGAGAGGACTGGTGTGTGTGGGGTCTGTATACAGGGGGAGAGGACTGGTGTGTGGGGTCTGTATACAGGGGGAGAGGACTGGTGTGTGGGGTCTGTATACAGGGGGAGAGGACTGGTGTGTGTGGGGTCTGTATACAGGGGAGAGGACTGGTGTGTGTGTGTGGGGTCTGTATACAGAGGGGAGAGGACTGGTGTGTAGGGTCTGTATACAGGGGGAGAGGACTGGTGTGCGGGGGGTCTGTATACAGGGGGAGAGGACTGGTGTGTAGGGTCTGTATACAGGGGGAGAGGACTGGTCTGTGTGTCGGTCTGTATACAGACCCCACACACCGCAGTCCTCTCCCCCTGTATACAGACCCCCCCACACACCAGTCCTCTCCCCCTGTATACAGACCCTACACACCAGTCCTCTCCCCCTGTATACAGACACCGCACACCAGTCCTCTCCCCCTGTATACAGACCCCACACACCAGTCCTCTCCCCTCTGTATACAGACCCCACACACACACACACCAGTCCTCTCCCCTGTATACAGACCCCACACACACCAGTCCTCTCCCCTCTGTATACAGACCCCACACACCAGTCCTCTCCCCCTGTATACAGACCCCACACACACCAGTCCTCTCCCCTGTATACAGACCCCACACACACCAGTCCTCTCCCCTGTATACAGACCCCACACACACCAGTCCTCTCCCCCTGTATACAGACCCCACACACACCAGTCCTCTCCCCCTGTATACAGACCCCACACACACCAGTCCTCTCCCCTGTATACAGACCCCACACACCAGTCCTCTCCCCTGTATACAGACCCCACACACCAGTCCTCTCCCCTGTATACAGACCCCACACACCAGTCCTCTCCCCTGTATACAGACCCCACACACCAGTCCTCTCCCCTGTATACAGACCCCACACACACCAGTCCTCTCCCCCTGTATACAGACCCCACACACACCAGTCCTCTCCCCCTGTATACAGACCCCACACACCAGTCCTCTCCCCCTGTATACAGACCCCACACACCAGTCCTCTCCCCCTGTATACAGACCCCACACACCAGTCCTCTCCCCCTGTATACAGACCCCACACACCAGTCCTCTCCCCCTGTATACAGACCCCACACACCAGTCCTCTCCCCCTGTATACAGACCCCACACACCAGTCCTCTCCCCCTGTATACAGACCCCACACACCAGTCCTCTCCCCCTGTATACAGACCCCACACACCAGTCCTCTCCCCTGTATAAAGACCCCCCACACGCCAGTCCTCTCCCCCTGTATACAGACCCCCCACACGCCAGTCCTCTCCCCCTGTATACAGACCCCACACACCAGTCCTCTCCCCCTGTATACAGACCCCACACACACACCAGTCCTCTCCCCTGTATACAGACCCCACACACCAGTCCTCTCCCCCTGTATACAGACCCCCTACACACACCAGTCCTCTCCCCTGTATACAGACCCCACACACCAGTCCTCTCCCCTGTATACAGACCCCACACACACCAGTCCTTTCCCCCTGTATACAGACCCCACACACACCAGTCCTCTCCCCTGTATACAGACCCCACACACCAGTCCTCTCCCCTGTATACAGACCCCACACACCAGTCCTCTCCCCTGTATACAGACCCCACACACACCAGTCCTCTCCCCCTGTATACAGACTCCACACACCAGTCCTCTCCCCTGTATACAGACCCCACACACCAGTCCTCTCCCCCTGTATACAGACCCCACACACCAGTCCTCTCCCCCTGTATACAGACCCCACACACCAGTCCTCTCCCCCTGTATACAGACCCCACACACCAGTCCTCTCCCCCTGTATACAGACCCCACACACCAGTCCTCTCCCCCTGTATACAGACCCCACACGCCAGTCCTCTCCCCTGTATACAGACCCCCCACACGCCAGTCCTCTCCCCCTGTATACAGACCCCCCACACGCCAGTCCTCTCCCCCTGTATACAGACCCCACACACGCCAGTCCTCTCCCCCTGTATACAGACCCCACACACACCAGTCCTCTCCCCCTGTATACAGACCCCACACACACCAGTCCTCTCCCCCTGTATACAGACCCCACATACCAGTCCTCTCCCCTGTATACAGACCCCACACACCAGTCCTGTTCCTTGTACAGCTAATAGTCCTATTACACCAAAGGATTATTGGCCGTACTCTGATGATTTCTGGCCGTTCTGTCTGATAATCATTTGGTGTAATAATCCATGATATCGCTGATTGTCGTCTTCAAACTGGTTGAGATACCCAGATCAGGATAATGCTGCTGTCTACAATGGGCAGCCTGAGCGATGTAAGAATAGTCCGGGCTGCCCCTCCGGCAGCTGCCCGCCGTTCCCCCGCTCACTGTATGTGCGTGTAATAACACAGACAACGAGCGGGGAACAAGGGAGAAGTGAGCACTGACCTAACATGTTGCCACTCGCTTTCACCTTTTAATAGGGCTGGGCGATATACCGCAAAAATACCGATACCGTCTTTGGCGTCGGTTAACCAACCTCAACTTTGCCAGGACGGTATCTGCGGTATATTTGTAACTCCCTGTCTGAGCAGCCCGGCAGAGCACAACAACCACCCACACCCGTCCCATTCACGTCCAGTCAGAGCACCCCCCCCCGCGCCCAGCCCGTTACAGTCACCCAAGACCCTTGCGCCCGGTCCGTCACGTCAGAGTGCCCGACCCCAGACCCTTGCGCCCGGTCCGTCACGTCAGAATGCCCCCCCCCCCCGCAGCCTTCCCGCGCCCGATCCGACGTGTCAGAGTGCCCAGCCCCCCCCCCCCCCCCCGCGCACGCATCCGGTCTGAGCGCCATCCCCCCCCACGCCCACGGGTCGGGCCGTCAGTACAGTTGCGTCCTGCAAATGGCAGCCAGTCGTCTAGCCTCCTGCCTGTCTTCCTGGTCCTCTGTTGTCAGTGTGAGGCTCCAGTTTCAGTGTGCGCACACTTGTGGCTCTGGCATGGCGGCCGCAGTGTCCCCCGATTTGCGATCGGACACGCTGGGGCACGCTATCAGCTATACATGTGGGAGATGCAGCAGCTCTTTCCTGCGGACGTGCGGGGTTCTGTGACCGGGAGCTGTCACTACCTTGCAGGAAGGAACTGCTGTACCTGCTCCGGAGGCTGGAGGAAGGAAGCAGCTGCCAGCGCCTGCAGATCCTCTTCTCCTTTTGAGTGCTCAGGTGCTGGAGCTGCTGTGTACCCCCAGCCTGCCCCAGGTCTCTGCCTGAGCTGTGAGTGCTCATATACTGTGTGCTGGGCCCATATAGTAATACATCCCCATACCTATGTGCCCACCCCTGTATAGTCATACACCATTATCCCTAGAATCCCCCCCCCCTCCCGTATAGTCATACACCCCTATCCCCATATCCCTAAAAGCCCCCCATATAGTCATACACCCCTATCCCTATAACCCCCTGTATAGTCATACACCCCTATCCTTATGTGCCCCCTGTATAGTCATACACCCCCATCCCTAGATTCCCCCCGTATAGTTATACACCCCTATCCCCCTATCTCTGTAAGCTCCCCATATAGTCATACACACCTCTCCCTATAAACCCCCATATAGTCATACACCTCTATCCACCCCTCCCTGTATAGTAATAAACCTCCATCCGTCCCACATCCCTATGTTCCCCCCCCCCGTATAGTAATACACCTCTATCCACCCCTCCCTTTAATAGTAATACACCTCTATCCGCCCCCCATCGCTATGTGCCCTCTGTATAGTTATACACCTCTATCCACCCCTCCCTTTGTAGTAATACACCTCTATCCGCCCCCCCCCGTATAGTCATATACCCCTATCCCTATGTGACCCCCTGTATATACACGTCCTGCAGTGTGTATATAGCTGTATACCTGTGTATACACATCCTGCAGTGTGTACATAGCTGTATACCTGTGTGTACATGTCCTGTAGTGTGTACATAGCTGTATACCCGTGTATACACGTCCTGCAGTGTGTATATAGCTGTATACCTGTGTATATACACATCCTGTAGTGAGTACATAGCTGTATACCTGTGTATACATGTTCAGGTCTCTGCTGAAACTCCTAATAATAACAATAGACTATATGGCCCTGCCTTGTGTTGCTGCTCAGTGAGTTCTTTTTTTTTTTTCCCCCCTTCACTTTTTAGAATCAAAATATAGCCAATTTGGCATGTCATAATAAAAATTGTTTATTTGTATAGCACACACAGATTCACCTTTGCACCTATCAGTATGTTTTTGGGTGTGGGAGGAAACCGGAGTACCCAGAGGAAACCCACGCAAACACGGAGAGAACATACAAACTCTTTGCAGATGTTTCCCTTGGTGGGATTTGAACCCAGGACCCCAGTGCTGCAAGGCTACTGTGCTAACCACTGAGCCACCGTGCTGCCTGTGTCAGAATTATTGTTCAATTATTGTTAACGCGGCTATGTGTGCGATTAACTGCTATATTGATTTAGCCCAATATCGCCCAGCCCTACCTCATAATCATGCTGTGTAATACTGCCCGCTTAGTGAGAAGCTCAGAGGAGAGGATACGCTCAGAGGAGAGGATACGGACTAGACATTTCAATACTGAATCAGAGTCAGGAACTCAGAGAAAAGGGAACATTCTAGACCCGAGTTGTCAGCAGTTGCAAAACTACAATTCCCATCATGCCAGGACAGGTATGTCCTGATGGGAAATGTAGTTTATAACAGGTGTCAGACTTTGGCCCTCAGCTGTGTTCTAGACATTACAGTACTAAACATGCTAGAATATATGCCCTCTCAGAGGAGAGGATACACCTGGTGGTGAGGATCTACTTATACCAGCCCCAGTCAATGCAGAAGCCATGAACCTACCAGGAGCCACTCCATTATAGCTGCCTCACTACTGACCTGACTAGAATGGAGTTGATCCTGGTAGGTTCATGATTTTTGCACAAACGAGCAGGTGTAAGTAGGTCCTCCATACGCCAACTCCATTCTAGCTGTCTCACTGCTGAACTGACTAGAATGAAGTTGCTGTAAGGAGAACCTACCAAAAGCAACTCCATTCTAGCTGTCTCCCTCCTGAGCTGTCTAGAATGGAGTGGCTCCTGGTAGGTCCTCCCTACAACAACTCCATTCTAGTCAGATCAGCAGTGAGGGGACTCGAATGGAGTGGCTCCTGGTAGGTCCTCCCTACAGCAACTCCATTCTAGTCAGATCACTAGTGAGGGGACTAGAATGGAGTGGCTCCTGGTAGGTCCTCCCTACAACAACTCCATTCTAGTCAGGTCACTAGTGAGGGGCCTAGAATGGAGTGGCTCCTGGTAGGTCCTCCCTACAGCAACTCCATTCTAGTCAGATGTCCTCCCTACAGCAACTCCATTCTAGTCAGATCAGCAGTGAGGGGACTAGAATAGAGTGGCTCCTGGTAGGTCCTCCCTACAACAACTCCATTCTAGTCAGATCACTAGTGAGGGGACTAGAATGGAGTGGCTCCTGGTAGGTCCTCCCTACAACAACTCCATTCTAGTCAGGTCACTAGTGAGGGGCCTAGAATGGAGTGGCTCCTGGTAGGTCCTCCCTACAGCAACTCCATTCTAGTCAGATGTCCTCCCTACAGCAACTCCATTCTAGTCAGATCAGCAGTGAGGGGACTAGAATAGAGTGGCTCCTGGTAGGTCCTCCCTACAACAACTCCATTCTAGTCAGATCACTAGTGAGGGGACTAGAATGGAGTGGCTCCTGGTAGGTCCTCACTTCAGCAACTCCAATCTAGTCACCTCACTACTGAATCGTCTACATTGGAGTTGCTCCTGTGAGGTCCTCCCTACAGCAACTTCATTCTAGTCAGATGTCCTCCCTACAACAACTCCATTCTAGTCAGATCACTAGTGAGGGGACTAGAATAGAGTGGCTCCTGGTAGGTCCTCCCTACAACAACTCCATTCTAGTCAGATCACTAGTGAGGGGACTAGAATGGAGTGGCTCCTGGTAGGTCCTCACTTCAGCAACTCCAATCTAGTCACCTCACTACTGAATCGTCTACATTGGAGTTGCTCCTGTGAGGTCCTCCCTACAGCAACTCCATTCTAGTCAGGTCAGCAGTGAGACAGCTAGACTGGAGTTGCTCCTGGTAGGTTCATGGCTTCTGCAATAACTGGAGCAGGTATAAGTAGGTCCTCCATACATCCACTCCATTCTAGCTGTCCCCATGATGAACTGACTAGAATGGAGTGGCTGCAAGGAGGACCACTTTTTACTGTAAAGTTATATAAAATGTAATGCTGAGTGTTATTGAGGCATACTAGCAGAAATCACATAAAATAGCTCAGAACATTTTCAGTTTTTAAAATGATGTATTCTTTCCATTTAGACGACTTTCAAAATACATTTTTTCTGAAAATGGACAAAAAGACCACCAGAATCACTGACAAAAACAGTAACACTGACACCAATGTTACAGAAAAACAGGTTGATTTGATAAAAAAATATATAAAAATGAATACATGTAAATTTACACTAAGTGGAATCTTACTCCATGTCTAGTCCAAATTATTGTGCAGCACTATTTATGAATGAGCTGCCAGAATAATGCACCTACTACAATAGAATCCTATAGGTCTTGTAAACAACTCCATTCTAGTCACTTCTGTGAAGACATGTCTAGAATGGAGTGGCTCCTAGTAGGTCCTCACTTCAGCAACTCCAATCTAGTCACCTCACTACTGAATCGTCTACATTGGAGTTGCTCCTGTGAGGTCCTCACTTCAGCAACTCCAATCTAGGCCCTCCACTAGTGAGTGAGCTAGAATGGAGTTGCTGAAGGGAGGACCTCACAGGAGCAACTCCATTCTAGACGCAACCGTCACGTGACCGGGCAAACCCCACCCGCGCACTGCATGCCGGGAAATGCAGTCCAAGTACAAACCTAAAGAAACGTTTATGGCGATAAATATAGTCAATTAACGGTCTAGATGGTATAAGCCATAGAAATAACGATAGTAACACTCAAAAAGGAATAATAATGGACAGAGCTTGGACAATAAACTAACAAAGGCTTACGTTGCCATGGAAACGGTTTAGGCCCCGGAACGCATTTTGCGTGCCAAGTCTCCGTTTCGTTTCACAGTGGCTTTTGATTGGTTTGTGTAGTTATTGCGTTCCAAGGAGCTGCGCAGCGATTGGTGGATTGGGCTCAGCTGGTCGCGTGGAATGACGAAGCACCATCTCCTGCGCTGAGTCCTCCGCGCCGCCTGGGGTCGCAGAAGCGTAAGTCCAACCGAAACAAAGCGCCGAGGGCTCAGTGGCGCCTCTGCCGGCTACCCTCCCCCTTTTCTGCTCCTCCTCGGGGTGGGCGGGTGCAAACAAGATGGCGGAGAGCGGCGCTGACGGTGCGGCCTCCGGTAACCCCGGACCGGCGCCGGGTAAAGGCTTAATCCGGGTCACAGTCAAAACACCGAAGGACAAGGAGGAGATCGTGATCGGAGAGACGGCGTGTGTGCGGGAGGTGAGGCCGGTGGGGACGGGGACTGGCGGCTCCTGTGTGTGGTGGCGCTCACACTGTGCGGCTCACGTGCGCTACTGCATCCCCGGGGGCTCGTGTGTAACCGGGGCCCCAGCAGCTCCTGCCCCGATCATAGCCATTGTTTCTATGGTTACAGACTCTGCCTATGTAATGTATGTACACAGCAGAATAGTGAGTGCAGCTCTGGGGTATAATACAGGATCAGTAATGTATGTACACAGTGACCCTCACCAGCAGAATAGTGAGTGCAGCTCTGGGGTATAATACAGGATGTAACTCAGGATCAGTAATGTAATGTATGTACACAGTGACCCCACCAGCAGAATAGTGAGTGCAGCTCTGGAGTATAATACAGTAATGTATGTACACAGTGACCCCCACCAGTAGAATAGTGAGTGCAGCTCTGGAGTATAATACAGGATGTAACTCAGGATCAGTAATGTAATGTATGTACACAGTGATCCTACCAGCAGAATAGTGAGCGCAGCTCTGGAGTATAACGCAGGATGTAACTCAGGATCCGTAATATATGTACACAGTGACCCCACCAGCAGAATACTGAGCGCAGCTCTGGAGTATAATATAGGATGGAACTCTGGATCAGTAATGTAATGTATGTACATAGTGACCCCACCAGCAGAATAGCGAGTGCAGCTCTGGGGTATAATATAGGATGGAACTCTGGATCAGTAATGTAATGTATGTACACTGTGACCTCACCAGCAGAATAGTGAGTGCAGCTCTGGGGTATAATCAGGCAGTAGCTGAGGCTCCCTCTGTGCAGTCAGATGGCAGTGTGGGGGTGTATAGTCTCGGGCGTTCTCCTCCTCTTTCTCCTGCCGCTCTGGGCTTGGCCGTTCTTCTCGCTGTGTAATATGAAGCAATGTTTGGTGCTCGGCCGCTGCCAGTGACTCCTGATCCCGGGGTCACCAGTGATTTCCCCATCCGGGCAGGAATGTTACACAGGGGTCGCCCCGTCTCCTGGCATACAGTGTCCCTCTCTCATACACCCTGTACAGGATCTCTCCTGATGCTTCTCACAGCTGAGGGTTTGTTACAGTTGTATGAGGTTTAGGCCGCCCCCCTATGGGCTTATGGTTAGGCTGTATATGGGATCAGTGTGTGATAGTGGGGGGGGCCCTGCTTTATTCTTCCTCTATAGGAGCAGACTGGTACACTGCTCTGGGGGCTCCCATAGAGCAGTGATTTTCAACCACTGTGCCGTGGCACACTAGTGTGCCGCGACACATGGTCGGGTGTGCCGCGGGCAAAGTTCCCCAAACTATGGTGCCCCTGTGAAACAGGAGAAAACAATAGGGGAGAGAAACCTGGGGATGGTGGAGAAACAGGGGAGAGAAGCAGGGGGGAGAGAAGTATAGTGGAGAGAAGCAGGGGGAGAAGCACAGGAGAGAAGCAGGGGGGAGAAGTATGGTGGAGAGAAGCACAGGAGAGAAGCATGGGGGAGAGAAGCAGGGGGGAGAAGTATGGTGGAGAGAAGCACAGGAGAGAAGAACAGGGGGAGAAGAAAATAGGCCCAGGTTTTACACTGAGTGAGTATAAATACATTTAGAATCTATATTATTAACTATATGTATATGTACTGTTTTAGTGTCATTTTGTGCCATTTTGGTTGGTGGTGTGCCCCGGGATTTTTTAAGTAGAAAAAGTGTGCCGCGGCTCAAAAAAGGTTGAAAATCACTGCCATAGAGAATGGACAGATCTGTGGTCACATGACTCCAGCCCCAGTGAGTAGTGAGTTATGCCCCGTTATGAGGGTAGGACAACCCCTTTAAGCATCTTAGTGTATTTAAAGTGACTGTCCCACCAGGCCCAGGCTGAAGCACTGGAGGCGGCCGACCCACCCTTAGTGGGAGGAAACCCCCACCCCTCTATGATAGGTTCCATTGATTCTAATGGAGTCACGTCATGGAGGGGCTGGAGTTTCTTCCCACTAGGGGTGGGTCGGCCGCCTCCAGTGCTTCAGCCTGGGCCTGGTGGGACAGTCACTTTAAGGGCCCTTCTTTTCATTGAGAGCAAGCAGACAATTACAGGTGGGAGAGAAGACTGGGGGGGCTCTTACCCCAACCCCTACCCCTTTTTGAGGGGCTTAAAGGGGAACATACTCACTCACCCCTGTGACCCCTTCTTACAGGCCCAAACCTATGAGAGCCAAGTGTCAGGGAGGCGGAGCCACTTAGCAGTGTTTGACTGCCACACTGATGCCCTTAATTGTCAGAACCCACCATGGACTTCATGCCAATTTAAAGGGTTTGTTCACCTGATCTGTTAGGGTTTTCAGATTCTTTAGGGTAGGGGTGTCTAACTCGGGTCCTTCAGCTGGTGAAAAACTACAATTCGCATCATGCCTGGACTGCCAAAGCTTTAGCTTTAAGGTAATGGGCCCCCTGGGTTAGGGCTCTTGGCAATAGGCTGATCCCAACAGGTGATTAGCTGTGATGTGTGGAGTAACCTGGCTCCCCTGCAGCGCCACCACAGGGGACATTAGGTAATACAGGATGGTAGAGAAGCTCCTTGTGGCCGCTTTTCCTCCGCCCCCTGTGGTGACTCCCTAGTAGGATGGAGATAGGTTTAGAGAAGCAGAGGAGCCCTGCCCTCTCCCCGTGCGCCCGGGGCCCACCTCCCGGGGGATGCGTTAGCACCAGAGTAGAGGGATGATGTAAATGTTGCATTCCCTATTACATTTACTCCACAGTCACTTCCTCCATTTCCTCATCGATCTCTTGTGTATAATGAGATCTACAGACTATTACAGGGGAGGATGGCGTACAGGGCACGTTCTCCTGTATCTCTGCTCTCCCATACTCCTGAATGTCTGTGTGCCCTGTCTGTGTGGTAACAGCTGCCTCTGTGCCAGTGTGTCAGCGCCAGTCTCTGTGGAGTTTGCCAGTCGCCCCGTGACACCGCTGACGTAGCCGTGTTGTAATCGCGCCCTCCCATTCAGCCAGCTGACATCTCCTTTGCTTTCCAGAAGACTGAGAATCTGTTAACCCCTTCATGGCATCCGGGTGTCTCTTTCTGCAAAGCTCCCATAAAGCACTGCTCCATGGAGTATTGCGGTGTCAGACCACAATGCTGGATACAGCTTTGACTACGACTGGAGTCGCCTGTATCCCAATCATCTATACTATAAATTGGTGTTTAGCGCCCCCTGTAGGCCAACTAGAAACTATAGATTATATGCGGCCCTTAAATTGGTACCTGGGGATATGCAAATGAGTTCTCATCTACAAGAAATTCAGTCTCTCTAGTGCCCCCTATTGGTAGTTCCCCTGGAACTACCAATTTGGAAGTGATGACATGTCTTGTTTTCTTTGCAGTTTAAGGAGGAGATTTCCAGGCGGTTTAAAGCCAAGAAGGATCAGCTGGTACTGATCTTTGCCGGAAAGATCCTGAAAGATGGCGACACGCTGAACCAACACGGCATCAAAGACGGTCTCACTGTACATCTAGTCATCAAGACGGCACAAAAGTGAGTGGAGAAGATCGGGGGGGGGGGGGGGGAGAGACATGTTTTAGTAAAAATATAGATACTGATGGCCGTGTTTTTGGTCAGGTCACAGGATCCATCCGCGTTGTCTCCTTCAGCTGCTGCCACCGCTGCTGCCGTTGCTGCCTCTACCGCATCCTCTTCACCCCCAGGAAATGCTGCCACCCCTTCACAGTCTAATGCCTCAACACCAGCTGCCCCAGAAGTCTCGGGTAGTACCCCTCGGGGGAGTGGCACAAGTCCCCCTGATAGGGCTCCCTCTCCGAATGTTCTCTGTAAGTATCTGACTCTTACACGATGACTGTGAGCGCTCTCTTCCTGTTACGGTGTGTCACATTGTATTTTCTGTCTTGCAGCTGGGTTTGGAGGCCTGTCAGGTTTGGGTAACCTTGGCATGGGCTCTGCCAACTTCATGGAGCTCCAACAACAGATGCAGCGCCAGCTCATGTCCAACCCCGAGATGTTGTCTCAGATCATGGAGAACCCGCTAGTGCAGAATATGATGTCTAACCCGGATCTGATGCGACAGATGATCATGGCCAATCCACAGATGCAGCAGCTGATGGAAAGGAACCCGGAGATCAGTCACATGCTGAACAACCCCGAGCTCATGAGACAAGTACGTGCCGCCAGAATCGGCTCCTCCTCTTACAAACATTTCCTTATGTACATCCACTCATCTCTACTGATTTGGATATTTCAGACCATGGAGCTGGCCCGCAACCCCGCCATGATGCAGGAGATGATGAGGAACCAGGACCGCGCTCTCAGCAACCTGGAAAGCATTCCCGGTGGATATAACGCATTACGGCGAATGTACACAGATATCCAGGAGCCCATGTTTAGTGCCGCCAGGGAACAGGTAAGATTAGGGCATACGAGAGCTCCAATTCTACAGACAATGTCTAGTATCATGGGTGGGTAGTCCCTTCCTAAGGGTAGGTTCACACTACCGAATAAGACTTGAAATTTCAAGTGCAGGCGGCGCCTCTGCTTGAAGTTCTGCCTGTCTCTTTTGTCAAGCTGATTCCGCTGGAAGGCCTTGAAATTTCCGCTCGAGTTCCGTAGTGTGGACATACCCTTGTAGGCCACAGGCATAGAAGCGGCAAATATGGTCAGGGTTGTATTAGTATAAAAGTGGGGGAAAAAGGTGAACCAAAAAGATGGCTCCATACCAGGATCCACTGTCGTATGTATCATATTGACTTGTAGTATTTTCTCTTTTCTGACCTGTTTTTTTTGCTTCCGTAGTTCGGCAACAACCCATTTTCCTCGACGGGGGGATCTGAGGGTTCAGCCTCTCAGCCATTACGCACAGAGAACAGGGAGCCTCTCCCAAACCCCTGGAATCCTTCTTCCCCTCAGAGTCAGCCCCCCACCAGCGAGGGCAACAACAGCAGCAGCAGCTCCACTACCAGCCAGAGTGCCCCTACTGTATCCAACCCATTTGGCATCAATGCTGCCAGCCTGGGGACAGGTACGAGCTCAGTACATACTCAGACATCTTACTCTCAGCCTAAGCACACTGTCACTTTTTACTTAAGTAGGAGGATGGCGCCAATGATATTGAAACCTAGAAGCCCAGATTTATCATGTTACCCATACCCAGTCTTCAAGGGTCAAGAAGCAGGATAGATACAGATTTTTCTTCATTAGAAGAATTTGTCCTTTGACCATGGTTAGCGAGAATCCATTGTTACAGTAAAATACCCATGATGCATCCTGTTGGGATGAGCATGGCAGTTGTCATCTGTATAAGCATGTTCTATGATACTAGATGAACTGTCTTATAACATACCTGAATCTCCATCATGGATGCCTCAGAGTGTGTTGTATATTATACTGATGGGCATCATCTCTTGGCACAGGCATGTTTAACAGCCCAGAAATGCAGGGCTTGTTGCAGCAGATCTCAGACAACCCTCAGCTAATCCAGAGCATGATCTCTGCCCCGTACATGCGCACCATGATGCAGACGCTCTCCCAGAATCCCGACTTTGCTGCTCAGGTTGGTGTTTGCCGTGTCTGAACGGGGAGGTATATGAGGAATGTTTATAGATTGCCATTGTATTCATGCCATATGTCTCCTCTGTGTCTTCCCACTAGATGATGGGAAACATTCCAATCTTTTCTGGTAACCCCCAGCTCCAGGAACAGCTCAGGCTCCAGCTGCCCGTCTTCCTACAGCAGGTAACCCAATGTGATGAATACCGCGGCCTGATATAGTGACATGGCGGGGCCGGTGCCAACTTGGTCCTCGCCCAGCTCTGAGTCATGTCTGACAGTCTGGTTGCTATGGATGCACTGCTTGATGGCTGCCGTTTGAGGTTGTCAGTAAGGATGTTCCTAGCAACTGAGGAAAGGGATGAGTAATTTTAATCTGTGACCCCCTGGGTCATTACTCCTACGTGGCAAGTTGCTGCACCCAATGCAGCTCTGTTATGTATGTAATGTGCTGTGAGCTCTTATACCATATAATGTGCTGTGAGCTCTTATACCCTGCAGCCCTGTGTTATAGTATATAATGTGCTGTGAGCTCTTATACCCTGCAGCCCTGTGCTATAGTATATAATGTGCTGTGAGCTCTTATACCCTGCAGCCCTGTGCTATAGTATATAATGTGCTGTGAGCTCTTATAGTATATAATGTGCTGTGAGCTCTTATAGTATATAATGTGCTGTGAGCTCTTATAGTATATAATGTGCTGTGAGCTCTTATAGTATATAATGTGCTGTGAGCTCTTATACCCTGCAGCCCTGTGTTATAGTATATAATGTGCTGTGAGCTCTTATACCCTGCAGCCCTGTGTTATAGTATATAATGTGCTGTGAGCTCTTATACCCTGCAGCCCTGTGCTATAGTATATAATGTGCTGTGAGCTCTTATAGTATATAATGTGCTGTGAGCTCTTATAGTATATAATGTGCTGTGAGCTCTTATACCCTGCAGCCCTGTTATAGTATATAATGTGCTGTGAGCTCTTATACCCTGCAGCCCTGTGTTATAGTATATAATGTGCTGTGAGCTCTTATACCCTGCAGCCCTGTTATAGTATATAATGTGCTGTGAGCTCTTATACCCTGCAGCCCTGTGTTATACTATGTAATGTGCTGTGAGCTCTTATACCCTGCAGCCCTGTGTTATACTATGTAATGTGCTGTGAGCTCTTATACCCTGCAGCCCTGTTATAGTATATAATGTGCTGTGAGCTCTTATACCCTGCAGCCCTGTGTTATACTATATAATGTGCTGTGAGCGCTTATACCCTGCAGCCCTGTGTTATAGTATATACTGTGCTGTGAGCTCTTATACCCTGCAGCCCTGTGTTATAGTATGTAATGTGCTGTGAGCTCTTATACCCTGCAGCCCTGTGCTATAGTATATAATGTGCTGTGAGCTCTTATAGTATATAATGTGCTGTGAGCTCTTATACCCTGCAGCCCTGTGTTATACTATGTAATGTGCTGTGAGCTCTTATACCCTGCAGCCCTGTGTTATACTATGTAATGTGCTGTGAGCTCTTATACTATATAATGTGCTGTGAGCTCTTATACCCTGCAGCCCTGTGTTATAGTATATACTGTGCTGTGAGCTCTTATACCCTGCAGCCCTGTGCTATAGTATATAATGTGCTGTGAGCTCTTATACCCTGCAGCCCTGTGTTATACTATGTAATGTGCTGTGAGCTCTTATACTATGTAATGTGCTGTGAGCTCTTATACTATATAATGTGCTGTGAGCTCTTATACTATGTAATGTGCTGTGAGCTCTTATACCTTTGTTCTTATCCGCAGATGCAGAACCCTGAATCTCTCTCTATAATGACCAATCCCAGAGCCATGCAGGCCCTCCTCCAGATCCAGCAGGGGCTTCAGACTCTCCAGACAGAGGCCCCAGGTCTCATCTCCGGGTAAGACACAAGCTTTCCAGAAAGTCTTTTATAATTCAATAGACACTGTCATTTAAAAAAAAAAAAAAATCTGGAACATTTAAAAAAATTCCCCATCGATCGGGGTCTGAGTGTTTACACTGCGACCGACCAGGTGAACGAGTGGTGAGAAGTACAAGCGCAGCACGTTCTCTTCCGGCTCCATGTCACCTGACCTATACTTTATTGTCTTCTCTTTTCCAGTCTTGGTTCTCTTGGAATCCCAGGGATGCCCCCTGCATCCAGTGGAAGCACAGCCCCCGACAATCCCTCTACGCCGACCAGTGCCTCTCCAGCAGGGGGCAGCAGCAACGCTCAGCAACAGATGATGCAGCAGATGATCCAACTTCTAGCGGGAGGAAGCACCACGGTATGAGAGCTATGGACTGCATGTTTTCCCTTCTTTAAAATGAAACTTTCACAAACTTCTCACTTAAAGTTTTTGATTGTTTGGGGTCCAGTTACTTAGACCCTCAGCAATCACTCACGCAGGCAAGCTCTGGCCTATTAGTTTTGTGCTCACCTATGGGAAGGCAGTGTATAGATTCGTAGAAACTTCTGTACATCCATGCACTGCCTCCTCGGTTTCCATGGGAAAGCCGTGTAGAATTTAATGGGTTCTTTGTTAACAAACAGCCCCATGATCAAAACTTCTGACCCATCACCATATTTCTGTGTTAGAAATTAAGGGGAAGTTCACAAAAAAAATTCAAATAAATTGGTACCAGAGACTTGTAATTTACTTCTATTAAAAAATCTCAAGTCTTCTAGTACTTATCAGCTGCTGTATGTCCTGCAGAAAGTGGTGTATTCTTTCCAGTCTGGAGAGCAGGAGAGGTTTTATACGGGGATTTCCTACTGCTCTGGACAGTTCCTGACATGGACAGAGGTGGCAGCAGAGGGCACTGTGTCAGACTGGAGAGAATACACCACTTCCTGCAAGACATACAGCAACTGATAAGTACTGGAAGACTCGATTTTTTGTTTTTTTTTAAGTACATTACATCTTTGGCACCAGTTGATTTGTAGGAAAAAATATTGGGTGAACTACAAAGCTTGTTCATGCCTTTTCCTGACCGCGTGTCTGTCCGGTACTGGAAATGTGTCGTTGGTATACCTGTGTGAGACTGGCCTTAAGCTGATGATGGTGATCACTGATTTCCGTGTAGTGTGTGTTATGGCGCCCCCTACATGCAGGGTATCTGTTTGTGACTTGTGATTCTTGTCTCCCCTCTGACAGGGACAGACCCCAGAAGTGCGCTTCCAGTCCCAATTGGACCAACTAAACGCAATGGGTTTTATCAACCGTGAAGCTAACCTACAAGCACTCATAGCAACGGGCGGAGACATCAACGCTGCCATCGAAAGACTGTTGGGCTCTCAGCCCTCTTAATAACTACAAGCCATCTGCCAAAGCAGGAACCCACAGAAATGCGCAAACCCTGACAAAACCATGCCGGCCCTTAGTTCTGTAGTCCTGACCGCCGAGCATTCTGGGAAGTGGCCGAATCCTCCATGCTATTGACACTAGACAGTTGGGGGTCTCCTGGCATTGGGAGGTGCTCTGTGGTGCTGTACATGTCTCATCTCCCTCACCTCCTCCAGCCTCCGGGGGGCGTGAGCCGTAACTTTTCCCTAATTTCAGCTCTTTTTCGGCACAGCTTAGACCGCGCAGCAGCCGCTCACAGGACGCCCATAACGCCTGCTCATAGCCGATCGCTCCCAATTATTTAACTCACTAATCTACACAAGACTGTGCTCAGCGGATATTGCAAGGTCTTCAACAAACTAGGATTTTTATTTTGTAATTTTTTTAATTTTTTTTTGCCCTCCCCCCTTTTTATTTCTCCCCCGGTATATTTTAAAGTTAACCCCTCGTCACCCTAACAATGTGGAGTCTTATTTTCTTTAGATTTGATTTTAACAATAAACCAAATGTTTTATTTTTCCTGAACTTACGCACAGACTCGCGTCTTGGAGATCCAGGAATGTAGCTGGTCAGATCCTGGGAGGGGGGGTGAGAATTGGGTAGAAAACCCGAGATGACGTCCTCTGGTTACATTAACTGGAATGGTTTGCACATGTGTTTTCTCCACTTTGCGCATAAGGTCATGGTTACTAAAGGCATCCTTGGCAACATGGAGCGTGTGTGTCCATCTATGGGGTGGGGAGGGGGGCGCAGATGGATAATGGTTGTATCCTGTGCTTGGAGGGGAGTATTATAGAGTCATGCAACCTTCACTCACATTCCAGTGCTGAGATTCCACTGATTAGATGTAGCTAAGAGAAGACATGCAGCTGTGGGCTTCATTCAGACTCCATCTTTAGTCTTGTCGTGGAGGCCAGGATTATGAATACAGCCAAGCAGACCACTTTATGTCTACAGGTGTAACATGGATTTGTGAGAATCACATTGCACTGATTACGTAATGTCAAGTAACAAGAAGCCCCCATTTTAGATGGTATATTCTTTCCAGTCTGACACAGTGCTGCCACCCCTGTCCATGTCAGGAACTGTCCAGAGCAGCAGCAAATCCCCATAGAGAACCTCTCCTGCTCTGGACAGTTACTGACATGGACAGAGGTGGCAGCAGAGAGCACTGTGTCAGACTGGAGAGAATACACCACTTCCTGCAGGACATACTGCAGCTGATAAGTACTGGAAGATTTTAAGATTTTTTTTTTTTTTAATTCTAAGCAAATTAAAAACCTATATAAGGGTGCGTGCACACTACGGAACTCCTGCGTATGACCTGCGGCGGATTCAGTCGCTCGTACTCGCACGTGGCGCGCATCTCTGCCCATGCCATACACTATTCTATGCAGGGGCAGATTCCGCCAAAAGAATTGACATGTCAGTTCTTTCTGCGGAATGCGCCCCTGCATAGAATAATGTCTATGGCACGGGTGGAGACGCATGCCGCCGCGTGCGGGTACGAGCGACCAAATCTGCCGCGGGTCATACGCGGGAATTCCGTAGTGTGCACGCAGCCTCACTTTCCAGTTGATTTTGAAGAAGAAAAAAAAATTACCGGAGTACCCCTTTAAAGGGATCTTCATCTAATAGACATGTATAGCGCATCTTGTGGATATACTATAAATGTCTAATGCAGGGGTGCATGACCTGTGACCCTCCAGCTCACGCAAAACTATTCCCATCATGCCTGGACAACCTTTATCTATCCAACCATGATGGGAATCGTTTTTGCAACAGCTGGAGGGCCGCAACTTGTGCACTCTCGGCCTATTCCTTCCATACAGTTTTTTTTTCTTTTTGAGAGAATTTGTATCCAGTTTCAAAAACAATCATTAAAAATGTATCTGCAGCACAAATCACTCCTGATACATTGTAATAAGTGTCAGTGCAGGTGACCCCCATCAGACTGCAAGACACATATGTGATCAGAACACTGGAAACCATGGGGCAAGAACTGGGAGGTGATTTCCACAGGGTTTGCATCAAATCTGAATGCATGTGTGGAAACACACCGGAATGCTCAGAGGGTTGTCTAGTCTGAGTACTGAGTTTTATGTGTAATTCTGCTCCATTGTCACAGAGCCCAATCTTACTGCATGCAACCCTTAGGGTGTCTTTACACACAGATTTATCTGACAGTTTTTTGAAGCCAAAGCCAGGAACAGACTATAAACAGGGAACAGGTCATAAAGGAAAGACTGAGATTTCTCCACTTTTCAAATCCAATTCTGGCTTTGGCTTCATAAATCTGTCAGATAAATCTCTCTGTGTAAAGGCATCCTAACGCTCTACTTAAAGGAGTTATTCACCACCACAAAAACATGGCCGCTTTCTTCCAGAGACAGCACCTCTCTTGCCTCCAGTTTGGGTGCAGTTTTTGGAACTGCTCTATTGAAGTGAATGGACTTTAATTAGAAACTGCACCTGACTTGGAGACGAGAGTGGTGCTGTCTCACAAAACTGAGAGACCCCTATAAAAGGGTTGTATGAGATTTTTGGGGATGTAACTGTAGTCATGGGCAACATCTCCTGACTTACACAGATTCTGGACTTTCCAGCATCCGATGGTTGTGTCCTCACATTTGGCTTTGTAAACTACAGGAATATCCACCCTTGGGCTGCGGTTACATGCAGGACTTGGCTAGTGCTGCATTGGTTATATAGACTGGACAGGGGCTGACATTTTTAGGTACAGCACACAATTATTGGTAAACGCTAGTATTAGGCCATGTTCCCACATGCCATTTGATGGATGTGAGTGAAACTATGCCTATGCCTGTGTGGCCACCAATGTCTGTGTGGGGATTATCGGCAATATTGCACAGCCATTGGTGAATGCATGAGGCTGTGGTTTTGCCAACAGGGGGGGGGGGGAGATATGACAAGCGCTGGGTGCATCACCATTATAACCAGTGGCAGGATTTGCCTCTTCTTAAAGGGGTCTTCCCATCCCAGCTTGTTATCCTCTATCCTTTGGCACTACAGCTGCTGCATAACTATAACTACCATCATGCCTGGACAGCCTAAGCTTTGGCTATCAAGGCATGATTTAAATTGTAGTTTTGCAGCAGCTGGAATGCCAAAGATCATTCATCCCTGCCTTATGGTGCGTTTACACCGATTTTTGAAGCCAAAGCCAGGAACAGACTAAACAGAGAACACGTCATAAAGGAAAGACTGAGATTTCTCCTCCCTTTAAATCCATTCCTGGCTTTGGCTTCAATAATTTGTCATAAATTTCTGTGTAATCGCAACCTGTGCCATAGGATTGGGGGTAATGGGCTGATTGCTGGAGGACTAACCTCTTGGACCCCCACTGATTCCAAGAACAGATGCAATAATCCCCACAATAGAGATGATTGAACATCGGGAAATCTTAGGTTCGATCGAACTGGAACCTTAGTCATTTGATTCCCGATGCCTTCCCGGTCCTTGGGGAAGGTGGAGCAAGCCCGAGTACCCCTTGGAAAACAGGGATACAGCCTAGGTAATAGGTGGTATCGCTGTTTTCCAGGCGGTACACCTTCCCCACGGAACAGGAAGGCATCAGGAATCAAATGATGAAGGTTCTAATTCGATTGAACCTATGATTTCCCAATGTTCGATCATCTCTACCCCACAATGAATGGAGCGGCCACATTGGATTCATTCCTAGTTCAGCTTTTGGAATTATTCAGCAGCCTCAGAGAGAATGAGTGGAGAGCAAGTGTAGTGTTTGCTGGGACCTCCACCCATCCGCTTATCCAACCCCAACCCTATGGGCAGTAGGATGGGAATACTGCTAAAAAACAGCAAATTATCGCTGCCCTATCCACAGCCGCCAGTGCTCTATGTAGGTGCAGCCGGATCATCATTGTCAGAAAACTTATTGACAGCAAAACTTCAGCTGTCACAGACAATAACCCAGTCCAGATGGGGATTTCGTCAATGCCTCGGCAGCTGCACGACGCAACCCACCAGGGGCAGCCCCCCCCCCCACTCTATTCCTTATGTGCAGCAGTGCTGTCGCTTGTTGTGCATAGCAAAGGTTTTCTCCACCCAAAACAAAACAGAAAGAGAAGACGTGAGCGTATACGTGAAAATACAGGGCTGTGCCCGGAATCGGTGTATGTAATACAGAACCAGGTGTGAAACCTATACGGAGAACACATACAGAGATTTAGCATGTCGCTCGTGTTTGGAGAATGTTTATTGTGGCAAAAAACCTAAGGTCTTTAAACACCCCCCCCCCCCCCCCCCCCAAAGAAGATCTATTACTCAGGGATGATGGAGTAGAGAGAAGCCACCTGGGACGCCATCATGACTTGTTCAGGCAGCATGAGATCTGTACTGGTCAGCGCTTACATTCCGGTTTCCATGACCATGAACACCCCAAGACCGTAGTGAGCGAGCCCCATTGGATCAGAATTGGATCGTGTGTTACGGTATTGGCGTGTCAGCCATGGATACCGGAACTTCCAGGCTAAGAGTGAATTTATCCACTCTGTGCTGACCGCTACAATTGAAGGGTACAGTACCTCGCATTGCACTCAGGCCCCTGACTTCAAATGCTGAATCTTTTCAACTCTGTTCTCTGCTGCTAAGGGTAGCGGTGGTATATGGAATTGCAAGGAACCCTATAGACCTGTATTGTAAGTGTATTGCAATGCAAGTCTATGGGACTTTTGGCAATTCTGTATACCATTCACTTTGGTAGAGGAGAAGTCTATAGGCTGGCTATAAGTATAAGATATCTGTCACCCAAATAATCAACAGCTATCTTCACCCATGCATACGATTGTATGGGGGAGAAAGCCACTGCCAGACTCCTCGGGTGGCAGCTTATCCCTCTAAGAACAAAAGGAACAGACATGTTGAAATCTAGGATGCCACAGCCTTCTCTTCTCCAACATCTGATGTGGAGAGGTCCCAGTACAGTCTAGAATCTAGGCGGTCAGTCAGTTTTACCGACATATCTAATGTATGTGTAACCAGCTTTTTTTTAGTTAACAGAAAAAAAATCACAAGGAAAATCTACTTTAACACTGTAAATAACTTTATTTAAACAGTGTGCTACCAACAAACGTCAATATGGTATATACCACATAACAATAATAGCAGTCATATGGCGATTATGCTGCATTCACATCACTGGTGTACCCTGTTTCATGTTTAAAATTCCTACTAGACTTTACTCATAGAAATTACTAGGCCTCGGAGTAGAAGCAGCCCTGTTGCCCATAGCAACGCAGCAGAATTCAGGTTACAGAATGAAAGTGAAACAGGTTGCTATAGGCAACAGGGCTGCATCATCTCCGAGGCCTAGTATTTCTGCGAAAGGGGGACATGTCTGTGTCAGATGACATTATAATAATATACAGTCTCCTTCATGCAGGTACAAGCAGCCATAAGTGTGTGTGAGGGGCTGACATGTTGGGATGTATCGTAAATTGTCTGAGAGGGGTGCAATAAAATAATGAGACTGTAATAAGGATATCATTTATATCATTCTAAGCACTTTTGTGAAATATACATTCAGTTCAGATAACGGATGATAGTGAGGTACAAAGTGCTCGCACCTCATGTTTTCTTGTATGGGGTGAACACTGTATATGAAAGCTGTCTATGCAGATGTGTATATAAAAAGGCCCATCTGTAACATTATATTACCACAATGGCCACTTCTCTTCCAGTTATGGACGATTCACGAAAGAGGTATAAAAATGGTAGAATAATCAGGTATTGTAAATGGGAGATGGTGAAGGCTGCCTGGACAATCCTGGCTTTGTATCTCATAACACGTGAACACATCCTAAAAATGTGCTCTGGGTTCTTTTTTGCCTTAATATTATACATTCATCATCACTATTCCTGCAGTGTCATCTATGTCATCCCAGCTCTGCTCTATCCAAACATGTCATTACTGCATCTGATCCCCAGTCTGACAACCAATACATGATACAAATGTGTAGGCAGGATGTCAGCCTCAGGCAGATCCCTCCTGGCAGCTCTCAGGCCATCTGTATGCCCTTCTCTTTACAATAAAGGGCTATCAGCAGGTTAGATTGTAACATACAGCCCAAATCTCTTACAAACCCAGTATAAAGTCAATGTAGCAGATTCCGCCACTCGCCCCCCTGCACTCCCGCTTGGCTCTACGCCTGTCCTATAGACTCCATTCTATGGTCAGGCGGATTCTGCTGTCAGCCCAGAGAATTGACATGTCAATCGTTTGGGTGGACGACGGAATCCTCCCAAGCAGAGAATGGAGCCTATGTGACAGACAGAACTTCAAGCGGGAGCGTGGGGGGGGGGCGAGCAGCGGAATCCGCGCAGGGTTATCTGCAACATTTACTCAGTGTGCATATAGCCTTAGTGATGATCACAAACACTGACACCAAGAATATAAAATAATCACATGACCTTGGTTTCACCATGTCACATGAGTGCCATTTAAAAATATACAATTGTTTTGTGTTCTTATTCCCCATCTTCATAGCTTTAGCGAGAAGCTTCATGTTAGGTCCGTCCACCATCTTGTATTCTCTGCAGAGATCTTCCGGGGCAGTGTGGAGACTAAGATTTGCTGTTTGTCTCTTACACTACAAACAACAAAATCACTAGTCTTCCAGGCCGACCGAGAAAAAGACGACTTCTGCGTCTTGTGCCCTGAAAATTTCACAAACCAACATTATTAGTAAGAAAATACATTGTCATGACTCCCGGCTTCACCAGGTAAGTACCATAATCTATCCGCATAATAAACTATTAAATTGTTAGGGTATACTCTGTCTATACTCATTATTAGGGTATACCCTGTGTATACTCATTATTAGGGTATACTCTGTGTTTTCTCATGATCATTATTGTTGGTCTTTTTTTGCAAACAGCGGACAAAAATTACTGAGTAGGGTGCAAAGGGAACATCAGGGGCGTAGCTAAAGGCTGATGGGCCCTGGTGCAAAATGTTAGCTTGGGGCCCCCCATCTCACCCGATCAGGCAAAGTCCTATCTAACGTTATATCCAATTACTCTAATGTGCCACCATGTTCTAATGCCCTGTCACTGCCTCCACCTCATGTACTGCACTACTGCCCCCTATAATTAATGGACTGTACTGTGTCATTGTCTAATCATTGTATTCCAATCTTTGACTCTCCAGCTGAAAAACTACAACTCTCATCATGAACTGCCAGTTGGAAACGATGGGGGTTGTAGTGCTGCAACCTGAAGAGCCAAATGCTGCAAAACTCCCATAATAAACTATCAGCAGGGCACGATGAAGTTTGAACTTCTGCAACCTGGAGAAGTCACCTGATATCACCTGCAGTCCTATGTAACACCACAGATAACAGTGATATCCCTCTGAGTACAGATAATGTAGTAGATGTCACATGCAGTCCTATGTAACACCACAGATAACACAGTGATATCTCTGAGTACAGATCATGTAGTAGTCACCTGCAGTCCTATGTAACAGCACAGATAACACAGTGATATCTCTGAGTACAGATAATGTAGTAGTCACCTGCAGTCCTATGTAACGCCACAGACAACACAGTGATATCTCTGAGTACAGATAATGTAGATATAGACCCCCTGTGTAGCCCCCCCACAGTATAGACCCCCTGTGTAGCCCCCCCACAGTATAGACCCCCTGTGTAGATCCCCAACAGTATAGACCCCCTGTGTAACCCTCTCATAGTATAGACCCCCTGTGTAGCCCCCCTCCCATAGTATAGACCCCTTGTGCAGCCCCCCTCATAGTATAGACCCCTTGTGCAGCCCCCCCAGTATAGACCCTTTGTGCAGCCCCCCCAGTATAGACCCCTTGTGCAGCCCCCCCCAGTATAGACCCCCTTGTGCAGCCCCCCCTCATAGTATAGACCCCTTGTGCAGCCACCCCCAGTATATACCCCTTGTGCAGCCCCCCCCCCAGTATAGACCCCTTGTGCAGCCCCCCCCCTAGTATAGACCCCTTGTGCAGCCAAGCCCCTGCCCCCCAGTATAGACCCCTTGTGCAGCCCCCCCCCAGTATAGACCCCCTTGTGCAGCCCCCCCCAGTATAGACCCCTTGTGCTGCCAAGCCCCCGCCCCCCAGTATAGACCCCTTGTGCAGCCCCCCCCCCCAGTATAGACCCCTTGTGCAGCCCCCCCCCCCCCGTATAGACCCCTTGTGCAGCCACCCCCAGTATAGACCCCTTGTGCAGCCCCCCCAGTATAGACCCCTTGTGCAGCCCCCCCCCCAGTATAGACCCCTTGTGCAGCCCCCCCCCAGTATAGACCCCTTGTGCAGCCCCCCCCCCAGTATAGACCCCTTGTGCAGCCCCCCCCTGTATAGACCACTTGTGCAGCCCCCCCCTGTATAGACCCCTTGTGCAGCCCCCCCCAGTATAGGCCCCTTGTGCAGCCCCCCCAGTAGACCCCTTGTGCAGCCCCCCCCAGTATAGACCCCTTGTGCAGCCCCCCAGTATAGACCCCTTGTGCAGCCCCCCCCCCAGTATAGACCCCTTGTGCAGCCCCCCCTGTATAGACCACTTGTGCAGCCCCCCCCCCCTGTATAGACCCCTTGTGCAGCCCCCCACATCGCAACATTTATGTAAAAATAAATAAATAAATAAACTCACCTCACCTGGATCCTTGATCTCCCTCAGGCCTGGCAGCTTCTCTTCAGTTCAGTGAGCTTCCGGGATGCCGGCCCCGGCCGGAAGCTCACTGATGCAGGTCCGCGGCGCCCGGATTTCTCCTCTCTACTGCACGGCGGCTAACATGTGACGTGATGACGTCACATGTCAGCTGCCGAGGAGGAGGAGAAGTCCCGGCGTCGCGGTCCTGCATCAGTGAGCTTCCGGCCGGGGCCGGCATCCCGGAAGCTCACTGAACTGAAAGAGGTCCGGGGGGCATATACCCTTGCGGGCCCCCCTAGCGTAGGGGCCCGGTCGCCATGGCGACCCCTGCGACCCCTATAGCTACGTCACTGGGGAACATTATTATTAAGTGAGAGCACAAGGGGCACTTCTAATGTGGGGGTTAATACTAGCTGCATTTACTATATGAGGTCCATATGGGGCACAAAAATGGGGTACCTTTACTGTGTGTTACATAATGGGGCCACTATTACTGTCTAGGGCCCTTTGAATGAGGATTCTGTGTACAGGTCGAAGGTGGGGGGAGCAGGAAAATAGAGGAACCAAAAGGTGTCTGGCCTACAAATCCTACAGGGCCCAATGCAGAAGAAAGGTAAAACGACTCCAACCAGAGAAGATATTACCTGTAGTCACTGGATGTAACTGCACTGTAGTCACCTATAAGGCCTGTGTAGAGCTTTTATACTAATGTATAGAGGTAATATGAGTCTGTTTAGGCTGGGTTCACACTACGTATATTTGAGGCTGTATATTTGAGGCTGTATAGCAACCAAAACCAGGAGTGGATTGAAAACACAGAAAGGATCTGTTTACATAATGTTGTAATTGAGTGGATGGCCGCCATTTAATATTTGCTGTTATTTTAAAACAACGGCTGTTATATTGAAATAATGGCCGTTATTTACCATTATATGACGGCCATCCACTCAGTTTCAACATTGTGTGAACAGATCCTTTCTGTGTTTTCAATCCACTCCTGGTTTTGGTTGCTATGAGGACCTGACATGAGGACCAAATACTGCCTGAAATATACGTAGTGTGAACCCAGCCTTAAAGTGTATTTCTGGTTATATTACATACATAGTAATGTGCAGCCATGATGTGTTGGTGTTATTTAGTCACTATGGGGGGGATTTACAAAGACCGGCGTACAAGTACACCGGTCTTATATTAGGCCCCGCCTTTTAGTGAATCCGGCCGGGCGCCTGAATCTGCGCTCTGCGTACAAAATCTACACCTGTTTCCAGCAGGTGTAGATTTTGATCATGATTTACGCTTGATCATGTGTTTATGGTTTGGTGGTATTATTTGGCCCTTATATTTTGTTATTATTTGTATTGGTTTGTCCTGGTTAATTGGGATTCGTTCAGTAACAGCATGGTGGGAATATTCAGTCACTGTGTGGTGGAAATAAGAGTTCGTGGTCTGGCGGTACAGTATTATATTATATATATATATTATGTTTGACTTGGTGTAATGGGATTTGTTCAGTAACAGTTTGGCAGTAATATTCAGTCACTATGTGGTGGTATGTGGTCATGGTCTGGTAGTATTATTTGGCTTATATACACTGTTATTTCTAATAGTGGGGTGTATATTTGCAGCTTTTGCATTATGCATTCCACATGTGTGTATTATACGCCATGGTCGCAGCAGTTGATGTAGCAGTATATCCCCATCCCTGAGACCTCCAGGAATACCCCCGCTATGCTGCTGTCAGCCTCAGGCAGCGCCTCTGATCAGAGTCGTGTTGCTCCAGGCGCTATGCTGTTGATTACATTGCATGTTAATAACAATAAGTAACATTCAATGTGTCCCCTTTAAGGCTTTGTTCGGTAACATTTTGTTTTTGATGGTTGCAGAGAATTCAGAGCTAAAGACTTCAAGGGATTCTTCAGTGTTCAGTGTCTTCTGTAGTAAATGATTGTGTCTGGTGTCTGTACCCAGTGGCCCAGTGGCAAAGCCTGGCGTCTGTAAACCTTGCAGTAGGGGGCAGATTAACACTGTGTTATATCTAATGTGTGGCCTGACATGGTGGTACACGGCACAGATTCTATCATTTTCTTTGAATCTTAGTGTCCTGCTTCTTCCCCTTAGACCATGCACTCTTAAGGGGCCTATTCCACGGGTGCGATAATCGGCCAAATCGGCTGATTATCGCTCCGTGGAATAGAGAAAACGTAGAGATCGTGTCATCGGCTGATCGTTTATTTAGGGCCAAACCTAAAATCCTCGGGCGGTGGGCGACCAACGATTTGAGAAGCAGCATACATTACCTTGCAGGACTTCTCCTCCGCTCCTTCTTCCTCCCCGGGTCCCGCGGCACAGCATCAGCAGCTCCGGAGCGGCCTGACTGAGCTGTCAGACCGCTCAGCCAATCACAGGCCAGGACCGCCGCTGACAGTGATTGGCTGAGCCTGAGCTGTCTGACAGCTCAGACAGGCCGCACTGGAGTTGATGCTGCGCCGCGGGGCCTGGGGAGGAAGACGGAGCGGAGGAGAAGCTCTGCCAGGTAATGTATGCTGCAAGGGCTGCAGTAACGATGTCCCTACAGCCCTCGCTAGACGATCATCGGGCTGTGGAATAGGCCCAGTAAGCGAGCGCCGATCTAGCAGATCGGCGCTCGTTTACATCGTTGATCGGGCCCTGCTCGGCCTGTGGAATAGGGCCCTAAGGCCCTATTCCATTGATCGATTATCGGCCGTATTCGTCCGATATGAAATAGAGGGCAACGATCAGCCGACATCGTTCATGTTGGCTGATCGTTGCGTCGCTTGTTCTTCAAACAAGGGATATGGGCTGCCTGGACGATCTAGCGATCACCAGGGCATCCCCCCCGTGGCTCCCCGCCAAACCCCCCCCCCCCCCCCGACTCACCCGCTCGCCGCTGCCTTGTGGAATAGCGGCGGAAGCGAGTGGGAAACGAGCAGCAAACGAGAACCATGGCCATTCTTGTCACAGTGAAATGTGTTGTATTGAAGTCAATGCAAACAGCGGCTGTTGTTCACACAATGTACTGAACAACAGCCGTGGAAATAATTTCTGTCCGTTCTACATTGATTTCAGTGCTATTCTCAATGCAATTAGTGCCAAACAATGGCTGTTGTACATACCATGTGTACACATAGCCTTAAAGTGTACCTCTGGTTATGTGGCCCCATGCCACATAACCAGACACGTCTCACCACGAGCAGTCAGGTTTCCAAGGCAACCAAACAACGTTCACCAAGTTCTGTACTGTAGCCATTTTTTTAATCAATAGGTCTTGCTGAGCATTCTTTGATAACCCAGTAACCCAGTAACCCAGGCATAGTCTCTCCATACCAAACCTGCTCCGAGTTCATGGGACCACATCACTGGAGGTGCCCTGTAATACTAAAAGTACTAAGATGGTGGCCATAGAAGTCTTCACTAAACTAAATGGCCAAGATTGGAGTTATCACTGATATCAGCTGCTGATGGCATCTGCGGCCGCGCACTGGGCCCAGGGAGGTGGTCGCCCAACCCCATAGATGTACAATTTACAACGCTTTAATATGACAAAAAAATTAACTAAAAAAAAATCCCCTTTCACTGCCATGGCAACACCTACTGGCTTTCCTGCCTGACTCTTTTCGTCCTCTGTAGTGTGGTCGCCACCGCGGTCAGTGTAGCAGTCACATGTCATGTTGACACACGTGCGCCACAGTCAGGAAGTGACAACCCTTATAATATAATAGACGCCACAAAGTCAAGTAATTAAAATAATGTGACAAAAAAATCCTCTCTTTTCCTTATAAAGAAAACTTTTATTTGACATATTGAATAACAAAAGGGGGGGGGGATAAGAAATTGCGCCCATTTTCTCCGATCTAATGCGGCGTATTCAGTCACATAATTGTCCATATTGTCTCATGACCGGAGAAAGAAGCGCTATGAATAAAATGCAGATTGAGTCAGCATGAAGAAGAGCTTTTTTTTTTTTTGTAATTCATTCTGTCATCTACCGATGCGCCATAATTGTCGCGGGTGGGGGGGATGCGGCGCCGTGTAAGGGCGCAACCTTTATGTTGCTAAGAGCCGGCGGTTTTCAATATGGTATCCCTCCTTCTCCATTCTAAAATGGCAGATCCTTCTCCTATCAGCCAAAAACACAGCTCCCTTTGTTTAGATAATGGATCAGAGACACTTATATCTCACAATAGCAAAAAGAGAGCGGGAGTAAAAAAAAAAAAAAAAAATAAGGCAGTTAAATGACATTAATACAAAAAAAAAGGAAAAGAAAAAAAATTCCTTTTATACAGGCGCAAAATGGCATTAATTAGGTGACGGCTTTTGTTTCTAAGGAAGAAAAAAAAAACCTGGGGGGGGGTGGGGTAGATGCGGAAAACACGTCGTAATCTTGTTCTTTTCCCAATTTGGCGACCTTCGGGTTTACCTCTCCATTTTGTTCTTTTGATTTTTTTTTTGTTTTTCTTTTCATTTGCGGGAATGATGCAGCCGTCATAAGGACAGGAAAATTGAGGCCTTTGTTATCCCGCTGATAATAAAGAGCTTTTTGTTAGGAGAATTATTGGGGGACGAGGAGAGGGGGGGGGGGGTGCGCACGCGATAACACGGATACATTAGCGATGTTTCGTTTAACCAGGTAATTCAGCGAGGAGCAGGAATCGGGGGATTGGCGTAATTCGGAATTTTTTTCCTTTTTCTGTTCAGGAAAGTGATGTCTGCCGCTCAATCTACAGGCGTATACTAAGGGGATAGTTTTCGCTTTACTATGGGATTCGATGGCCGATGTATAACTATACAGTGGGGTACAATGCATCCGGAGGTCACCCATGGTAGACCTCTACAGTATCACATGATGGGATTAGATACACCATTTTAGCAGACTGTATGGCACATGATAGGATTAGATACACTAGTTTAGTAGACAGTATCAGTATTTATAGTATTGGATACACTCTCTCTACAGTAAGTATAAAACATGAAGGGATTAGATACGCTAGTTTAGCAGACTGTATGGCACATGATAGGATTAGATACACTAGTTTAGTAGACAGTATCAGTATTTATAGTATTGGATACACTCTCTCTACAGTAAGTATAAAACATGAAGGGATTAGATACGCTAGTTTAGCAGACTGTATGGCACATGATAGGATTAGATACACTAGTTTAGTAGACAGTATCATACATGATAGGATTGGATACAATGTCTCTACAATCAGTATGACACATGAAGGGATTAGATACACTAGTTTAATAGACAGTATTAATATTTATAGGATTGGATACACTGTCTCTACAACCAGTATCACATATAATCGGATTAGATACGCTAGTTTAGTACACAGTATCATACATGGTAAGATTTGATACATCGTCTCTACATCCAGTATCACACATGATGGGATTAGATACACTAGTTTAGTACACAGTATCATACATAATAGGATTGGATACACTGTCTCTACAACCAGTATCACATATGATGGGATTAGATTCGCTAGTTTAGTACACAGTATCATACATGATAGGCTTTGATACATCGTCTCTACATCCAGTATCACACATGATGGGATTAGATACACTAGTTTAGTACACAGTATCATACATGATAGGATTGGATACACTAGTTTAGTAGACAGTATCAGTATTTATAGGATTGGATACACTGTCTCTACAGTAAGTATAAAACATGAAGGGATTAGATACACTAGTTTAGCAGAGAGTATCAATAATGCTTGGGTTGGATACATTGTCTCTACAATCAGTGTGACACATTATAAGATTAGATACACTAGTTTAGTAGACAGTATTATACATGATAGGATTGGATACATTGTCTCTACAATCAGTATTCACATGATGAAATTAGATACAAAAGGGTAGCGGACAGTATAAATAATGATAGAATTGGATATACTGTCTTAGCAATCAGTATCACACAAGATCGGATTAGATACATTAACTTAGCAGACAGTATGATGCATCATATGAGTCATTTCAGCAATCAGTATCACACATGATGGGATTAGATACACAATTTTAGCAGACAGTATCACACATGCGAGGCTTACACACACAGCTAAGCACATACTATTACACATGCCAAGCTTAGATACACAGTCCCTGCTTCACAGTAGCACATACAATAGGACTGGATGCAATGGCTCAATAGACAGTATGACACACAATAGGCTTAGATACAGTAGCTCAGCAGGCAGGCTGTTTGATACATCTTATATTCACACCACCTACAAAGTTGTCTGTGATTGCGGATCTTCAATCATGGATCATCCTATTGCCCATTGATTTCGATTGTGCTGCTATTCACACATTCCGCATTTTTCACAAATCCGCAATCGATTCTGTGAAAAAAACAGGACATGTCCTAGTGCGGATCGTGATTGCGGTACAGGTAAGCCAATAGAAGTCAATGGGATAAATTTTTTGTGGAAGTCACGGATGTTACATCAAATATGGGTAAGCTAGTTCCTTTTTTTTATTTTTACCACCTACTCCATTAAGTCAGATGACCCCCCCAACACCAAGAGGCAGAGAAGCATAGTCATAGTTTTAGATACAGCACATAGTATCACACATGATAGGCTTAGATACACAGACTCATCCCCTCCATCCCCGATTATGAATACAGGCGGTGAAGTATGCACACTATATCCATTACACTTGTTATGGGACTGCAGTACTCGCCCTGTTCTCATGACCGTGGGGGAGCCAGTGGTCAGACCGCCACCAATCACATACATTTAACCTATCTTACCCTATCTGCATCGAATCTGACCTTGCTGTTTAATTTTGGGGCTATCATACTCAGACTCTCTTCACCATCAGGTCGGGCCTAGTTTTTCAGTCTTTCCCTAATGTCCACAGGGGTGCCGTGTTGTAGGCTGGAGGCCCTCTTCACCATCAGTCCGGGCCTAGTTCTTCAGTCTTTCCCTAACGTCCACTGAGCTCTGTGTTGTAGGCTGGAGGCCATCTTCACCATTGGTTCGCGCCTAGTTTTTCAGTCTTTCCCTGCAGGCTGTAAGGTCTACTTCTAGGAACGTTCACAGGGGGCGTCGTGTTGTAGGTTGGAAGACATCTTCACCATCAGTCCGGGCCTAGTTGTCGAGTCTGTCCCTGCAGGCTGTAAGGCCTACTTCTAGGAACGTTCATAGGGGGCGTCGTGTTGTAGGTTGGAGGACCTCGTCACCATCAGTCCGGGCCTAGTTGTCGAGTCTGTCCCTGCAGGCTGTAAGGCCTACTTCTAGGAAAATCCACAGGGGGCACCGTGTTGTAGGCTGGAGGCCTTCTTCACCATCAGTCCGGGCCTAGTTTTTGAGTCTGTCCCTGCAGGCTGTAAGGCCTACTTCTAGGAACGTCCACAGCGGGCGTCGTGTTGTAGCCTGGAGGCCTTCTTCACCATCAGTCCGGGCCTAGTTTTCGAGTCTGTCCCTGCAGACTGTAAGGCCTACTTCTAGGAACGTCCACAGGACTGAATGCCCTCTTATGAAAGGCCTTTCATCTCCTTTCTGCAATCCCCCCACCACCTTCATCAGATGCTCTACCAGACCGGCGCCGGTCTCCACGAGGGCCTTCAAATACCAGGATAATCAGGCAGGGACCGGGAGACCGCCACTTTTTCATGTCTGACATTTTTTATTTATTTATTTTAAAGCCGAGCAGGAAATTTTCACGGCTTCAGCCTACAAAAAAAAAACGGACAGATTGGAACAGCAGTGCCAGGAGACATGAGAGGCAGACGACTGCCATCGCCGAGCCTTTGTTGTAGCGCACACAAAGGTTCCCAAATGATACGGCATCCTTTTGTTCTAGGCCTTTTAATGTGCGTCCCTCTCCAGCCCTCTTACGGAATATATGCATTTTATCCCTGGCAGAATGGTCCCTGCTATTACATTCTGGAGCGGGGGGCTGAATCATGGCCGGCTTTCAAAAGCCTCGTCTGAAGCTGCCCGGCACAGGCGGATTATTCTGTGCCCAGTCCATGCCACCCTCCAATCTGTTAATTGCACCCTTTACCTTGATCTCTCGCATAATACACCACCGTGACTATTTTAACCCCATAAAGCTTTAAAAAAAAAATCCATAATGACCCTCTAATTAAAAAGAATAGCGGGCAGTGAAAATGTGGCCGCCGCTTCATCTCAAGTCATTGTCAGTCACTTGCATGGTGCGCTAATAAAAAGGAGCATGGACTCTCTATAGCGGCAAAGATGATGGGTCTCGGAGGAGGGAGGCCGCTATGAAGAGACAAGAGGAGCAGGAAAATTGCCTCGAGCTGGAAATGTTCTACAATAACTTAACAGCTTTTTTTTTTTTTTTTTTTTTTTTTTTTTTTAAAGGGAATGTTCGTGGTCCTCGAAAAGGATTCGGACAACAGGAAATCAATGGGACATCATGTAATACATGGAGGGAGGGGGATGTGCTCTGAGGGAGGGGTCCAAAGAGAGGACGCCCCTCCTATGACATCCATGTCTGGTCCTGAAGGGGCGACCCTTTTTTAAACTCTTAAATTTGTGGTAGAAACACATTGCTTTTCCTGGATCCCCCCTGATGGCAGCTGCCGAGGGAGACAAGGATCAAGCCTATTGATTTACACTGCCCGAATCTGTTTTATCTTGGAGTTATAAGCCATTACCAGAGGTGCCTGGCAGCAGTTTTCTCTGTATATAAAATGAGCTGAGCGTGCACATGTATGAAGGAGAGGGAGCTGTAAGCTCAACAAGGGTTTGGTCAACAGTAGTGATGAGGAAACCTACCGAATGTTCAGGTTCATTTAAACCCCTATGCTCGGCCTTTGACTTCTCGTGGCTAAAGAAGTTGGATGTAGCCCTAAGAAGTCCTGGAAAACATGGACCATAGGCTGTGTCCACCAGGACTCCCTAGGGCTGCATACAACTTCTTTAGCCACCAGGAGTCAAATACCAAGAATACGGGTTCAGACAAACTCAAAGGTTGAGTAAGTTGCTCATCACTAGTCAAAAGCTCTTTTATCTGTATGGATGGCTTAAAACAAGTGTATGCCACTGCCCGGGTCAACCAGGCAGCCAGACATGTCTTGGACTGGCAAAGTGTGACATCTGATGGTGCTGTATACATCCATATATATCGATTGTATCACTGAGGAGGAGGCACATTGACATGTATGGTCACATGCTTCTCCACAGTCAGCCATTTATGAACGGAGGAGCCGCTCAGCTTCACAGGGGGACGTAGGATCAGGATAGTAATAAACAGGGCCACAATGAGGTATCAGTGACTCATTAATTAGTATTCATTTACAGAAGCATGCTTAATGGTGGACTACGCCTTTAAAGTGCTGCATCAGCTTAAAAAAAAAAAATATATATATATATTACACATACATTATTTGTCTCCATACTCTGCTGTTCTGACACACTACCTAGTCTGAACCACACAGGAAATGACTGGAAATTCAGCCAATCACAGGTTGAGGCGGGTCACGACTGTGGCTACTGATTGGTTAAACAGGAATTATTTGTATGTCGAGATCAGATACTAGAAAGTGGGGATCAGCGAGATCCCGAGCAGTGTCAGAAAATTTAAAAAACAAGGATTTTTTTTAACCACTTTTAAATAATAAAAAAAATAATACTGACAAGCCATTAGACCATATTCAAATTATAAGAATAGATGTAATACATATTAATGTTGCCCAAACTACCAGCATAATGTCATGGAGAAGAAAAATATATATATGTGTAAAACGATTTACTTATGAATATTAGTTGGCCTAAGGAGTCCAGTGGGCGGTCCTTATTTACAGAGATAGCTGCCAGTCACTGATTAGGAACTCCCACTGGACTCCTAAGCTCAAAATGAGCGGGGATTTCAAAGAATGTAATACAAGGGGAAATAAAAGCCATGGTTGCTTTTTTTTTTTCTCTTCTTCACAGAAACAGCACTACACCTATCCCTGTAGTGTATCTACTCTTGCAGCTCAGCTCCATTGAAGTGAATAAGGGTAAAGTGCTGTCGAAGAACACAGGCCTGTTCCATCGAATCCTCTAACATACCTTTTAAAGGGGTACTCGGAAAAAAAAAAACAGATGCTAGAAAGTTATATAGATTTGTAAATTACTTCTATTTAAAAATCTCAAGTCTTCCAGTACTTATCATCTTCTGTATATCCTGCAGGAAGTGGTGTATTCTCTTCCATAGCAGGAAAGGTTTTCTATGGGGATTTGCTGCTGCTCTGGACAGTTCCTGACATGGACAGAGGTGGCAGCAGAGAGCACTGTGTCAGAGTGGAGAGAATACACCACATACAGAAGCTTATAAGTACAGGCAAAAGATATGAGGTGAACTGGTACATGGTGCAATGAGTAAGCCGTAGAGTATAATGGATGGCGGGTTGTGTGATGCCTAGAATTATTATCCTACCAGTAAGTTTTCCTGTCTCTTCCTAATACCACGTGCCATTTACATTCTCTAATTTATCATCATTTCATGCGCTTTGGGGATGAAGGAAACTTGTGTTCTCCTCAATGACTGTTTAATCTACGGAGTGACTTGCGGGGATGGTTGAGTCATCTCTCCGATCACAAAGCCTTCATTAGCAATTGGAAAATGTGTTACTAATTAGAAGTTAGCTATATTTATATCAGAATCATTAGCAGCGAGATGGACTTAATATATACTAGATACAAAAATACTTGGCACTGCCATCCTCCCAGTCCTGATTCATTTGCACTTACATGGCATGTAGATGAGGAGACATCATGATTACCGACGCGTTTTACAGGAATTAATGTGGGCCTGAGTATAATGTGAGTCTATGGAAGGCTGAATGCTGCGGTAATATCATGGGGGGAGCGGTAATCACACATAGCCACCCCAGGCCCCTTATAGAGAATATGCATGGCAGTGGGTAGCAAGGATGTGGCCTTAAAGGGGTAGTATACCCAACAACAAAAAAAATCTTTGAAATCAACTGGTGCCAGCAAGTGCCAGAGATTTGTAATTTACATATATTAAAAAAATCTCCAGTCTTCCAGTACTTATCAGCTGCTGTATGTCTTACAGAAAGTGGTGTATTCTTTCCATTCTGGAGAGCAGGAGAGGTTTTCTATGGGGATTTGCTTCTGCTCTGGACAGTTCCTGACGTGGACAGAGGTGGCAGCAGAGAGCACTGTGTCAGACTGGAGAGAATACACCACTTCCTGCAGGACGTACAGCAACTAAAAAGTAATGAAAGAGTTGAGATTTCTAATAGAAGTAAAGTACATATCTTTGTCACTTTCTGGCACCAGTTGATTTGAAAGAAAAAAAAAAAAAGGTGAACAACCCCTTTAAATGTACAGGACGGGTTGTAGTACGTACTACATAAGTAACATGGTGTAGTTTGAGTGTCTATGGGGGTAGGGTAACATGGTGTACAGTATATATGGAGGCACGGTAACATGGTACAGTGCAGGGTGACACTGTAAGTGTAGCATGACAGTGTACTCATGTTATCACCTTCAATGTCGACACTCCGCCACGTGGTGCACGCGGACAGTCTTTCGATACATACACAGGAATTCCCGGCACACACAGCGGTAAACTTGCAAGGTGCGTTTATTGACAAGACGACGTGCACACTATACAGACGGGCAGAACGCGTTTCGGCACAATTGCAGTTGATAAAGGCAATTGTGCCGAAACGCGTTCTGCCCGACTGTATTGTGTGCACACAGAAGGTGTGAGGATACCACGTAGGGTGAAAGTACAGGGGAACATTGTGGAGCAGAGGCTGATGACTGTATAGAGGGGAAGAGTCCCACGTCCTTGTTACTGTCCCATAAAACACTATGCCAACATTAGTGCAGAGAAGGAATCCATCCTCTCCATCCCTCTCTGTATCTTCCACATTACGTCTTACATTGCCTGCTCTCCAGTGTGAGATTTTCATGTAATTCATTAGCGGTGACGGATGTATTACCATTAGCGGTGAATGCGGTTTGCATCCTATTACCAGTGATAGAACAGCCTAATACTGCAAGAGGGCAGAATAGGAGGAGGATTGGGACTTAAGCCAATCTACAACATGCATTGGAGAAGAGGAGAGGTCCTCCAGAGCAAGAGACAGTTTTTGGCAACCACTTTGCAATAATGTTACCAAGAGATATTGAACAGAAGAACCCCCTCCAACTAATACCTTAAAGGGGTCATCCACCTAAGAGCTAAAAAAAAAGTCCCACCAAGTCCCCCTGAGTATTTTGAACCGTCTCCTGTCTTTCTAGCTGCTGCCATTGCGGAGTTACACGTTTTTTTCTAAAAGGCGTTCTATATCCAAGATGGCACCGGCCGGGAAACTACATTACCCATCATGCATCTCCCTGATAGGTCCATTTGTGTACTCGCTCCCTTAGCTTTCTTTCCTGCCCACTGCTGTTATTACTGTTGCACAGATTTTGCATTACATCACCCCAATATGTATTCCATACTGATGTATGTAGCAGAGCTGACGCACTCATGGTGTAGCTATGTGCTGCATAACTGTATCTGTTAACCGGGGTGTAGTGTAGGTTTAGATCTCTGCTTGCTGACTGTGAATAAAAAACATTCTTATTCCATCCAGACTCTAAGAACATCTATAACACAATATACAGATCTGTGACACAAAGACAGGTACATGTGCCTGCATTCACTGACAACAAGCAGAGATAGAAGTATAACTTCTCATATTACAGAAACCTAGGCTCAGAAACACATGTAAGTCTATGGAAGCAGCACAGGTGCATGGAGATGATGCAGATGATGTCTCCAGGGGGTCGGGTTACCAAGTCAATAGACAGCTAACCCAGTCCCCAGAGAGGAGATCACATGTCCTCAGACTACAAAGTAGGGGGGTAGAGGGAGCTCAGCATTGTCAGAGTGGGCACAAGAAGATGAATTTAGATGTCCAGAGCGGGTAAGAATGAGAAAAAAAAACAGAGAAAGGGAGTAAGATAGGTTATACATGTATATTAGACATAGGGTGGTATTGGGAAGGAGGATTGTTTAAAATATTATTTTTGTTACTAGGATAGCCCTTTAAAGACGCAATCTAAGGACCGGCCCCTCGAGCACCCTTATTTTTTATTTTTTTACCCATTGCAGTGTTATGAGGGTATAGGTTTTTGCAGGCGGAGTTTTGTTTTTGCACCAATTTAGTTAATGGGGTATTTTAGTTTGACCAATTTACCCCCTATTCACAGGATCCCTGTCGGTCCCAAGAACAGTGTGAAGTTGTAGCCTCGAATGAATAAAGTGGTGCGTGCATGACCAACGCTCCATTATCCAAAATCCATTATGGAATCCATAGCCTTGGATATCTGCCATGGCTTTGAAGCTTGTAGGCTGCAGATTTGGCTGCATTCAGTGGGAACTTGGCTCTACAGCTGTTGCAAAACTACAACTCCCATCAGGCCTGGACAGCCAAAGAAAGTTGTGGTTGTGCAGCAGCTGGAGAGTCAAGGTTTCCTAACCTTGCCTTAAAGGGGTACTCCAACAAAAATCTTTTTATTTCAAACCAACTAGGTTCAGAAGATTATATAGATTTTTAATTTACTTCTATATAAATATCTCAAGTCTTCCAGTACTTATCAGCTGCTGTATGTCCTACAGGAAGTGGTGTATTCTTTCCAGTCTGACACAGTGCTCTCTGCTGCCACCTCTGTCCACGTCAGGAACTGTCCAGAGCAATAGCAAATCCCAATAGAAAACCTCTCCTGCTCTGGACAGTTCCTGACATGGACAGAGGTGGCAGCAGAGAGCGCTGTCTCAGACTGGAAAGAATACACCACTTCCTGCAGAACATACAACAGCTAATAAGTACTGGAAGACTGGAGAGGTTTTTTTTTAGAAGTACATTTCTAATCTATAAAACTTTCTGAAACCAGTTGATTTGGAAAAAAAAAAAAATCGCCTTTAAGGGTTTAACAAGTGGACTCAGGCTGTATTCCATGCTGTAAAAGCCCATAAGGCCAGAAGCCATAGCATATATGACAATGGGTTTTCTAATCTGGACAAGCCCTTTAATGAGATCAGCTGATCTAGATTTGGTGTAATTACATTACAGTAAAAAATAAATAAATGATGAATAATGAATTACCATCCATATATTTATATCCAGTGGAATTCCATTGATAAATATTTACAGCCAATTACTATGGTGTCATTTATTTCTTAATCAGCAGTGGGAAATTATTTGACCCAATTAGTACAGGAGCGATCTCCATAATTTATCACTATAACAGATGACACCTGCTCCGGTACCCAGTATACCCGGCATATAGTCACAGCACTACAGCTTTATCATCAGTGCCAGCAGCTTCGGAGACATGATCATAGCTGTAAATGCAATACTAGGAAGGTAAGATTAAATGGGTCGCTGTGTCTTTAAAAGGGGGTGTGGTTATATACAAATGGGCGTGGCTTTGCTGAGCTGAACTGACACAATTATTCAGTATTTTCTTGTCGTCGGCCTAAACTAAAGTCATTCTTTTCTATGAAAAAAATCTGATGAGAAATGTGGGATGAGATGGGGACTGACATGAGAATGTTGGTTTTCCACTTACTTAAAGGGGCACTCCAGAGGAAAAAACATTTTAAACTAGTGTCCAAAAGTTATACAGATTTGTAAATTACATCTATTAAAAAATCTCCAGTCTTCCAGTACTTATCAGCTGCTGTATGTCCTGCAGGAAGGGGTGTATTCTTTCCAGTCTGACACAGTGCTCTCTGCTGCCACCTCTGTCCATGTCAGGAACTGTCCAGAGCAGCAGCACTTCCTGCAGGACATACAGCAGCAGATAAGTTCTGGAGGATTGAGATTTTTTTAATAAAAGTAAATTACAAATCTCTGGCACCAGTTGATTTCAAAGAAAAAGAAATTGGTGAAAAATCCCTTTAAAAGGGTTATCCAATATGACAAAAACATGGCCACTTTCTTGTCAGAGTGGCTGTGTCAGTACATTACCATGAACTTCTAAAACTGTTTAGGAGCTCCCGGCATCATAATTAGCCATGATGCTGGGAGCTCCCGGGTCCAGTCCGCAGTGATGTGTGAATGACCCCTTATTTTGGGCCCCCAGAGTCCGTCAGTGCACTAGATAGTCAGCAAGTGCTGGCAGACATAGGAGACATGTGATGATGTTGACGACACTAAGGGTAAATTCACACGGGCGGATCCGCCGCGAGTCTTGCACAAGAAATCCGCAGCTAATCCGCAATACACATATTATTATTCTTATTATTAATACGTGTATTGCGGATAAGCTGCGGATTTCTTGTGCGAGACTCCCGGCGGATCCGCCCGTGTGAATTTACCCTAAAGTCCCTATTCCACGGAAGGATTGTCGGCCATATTCAGCCATTACGGCCGATAATCGTCCCGTGAAATAGAAGGCAATGATCAGCGTTCATGTCGACTGATCATCGAAGTCGTTTGTCTTTCAACATGTTGAAAGACAAACGACTTATATAGCAGCAATCTGCTGCCGTCGCCCCGTGGAATAGGAGTGGCAGCAGAAGACTGCCGCTATATCCTATGGGCTGCCCAGGCGATCAGCGGTCACCCGGGAACCCCCCCCCTGGACTGACCCGTTCGCTGCTGCCGCGCGGAATGGCGGCAGCGAGCGGGAAATAGGGACGTAAGGGTGGTATTACACTGGACAATTTTTCAGCGATTAGCGATAAACGATCTCAAACGACCGCTATGCTGAACATAATGTAATTGGGTGAACGACCTGAAATCGTTCACCCAATTACACAGATCGATGATCGTTACTTATGATCGTTCTTGCGGTCGTCTTGTCATCAACGTCTTATTACATGCGAACGATTTGCAAACGATCAACGATAAAAATAGGTCCAAGTTCTCGTTGGTCGTTTAATCGTTGTCTGCTAATACACTAAACGATTATCGTTCAAATCTGAACGATCTAACGATTTTTCGAACAATAATCATCTTGTTTAATAGGGCCCTTACTGTCTGCAATGTGTAAGCGTATCACAGGCCTTCAGGCCTCAATAGGAGATCACCCTGACAATTTCCTGATGTTCATTGTTATCTCACCCAGTGTGAGTCTCAACCACTAAGCATCAGTGCTTTTTTTTTTTACCAACTGAAACCATCAAGCACATTGTGCCCCTATGTTAGAAGAAATTTAAAAAGTCACAAAAAGGTTCTGCATCACTCTAGCAGGGAGTCAACACTTTTTACCTTAGGGCTTTATAATTTCTTTCTTTCATTACGTGTAATAGTGATGGATGGCCAATGACTGAGGAAGGTGTAAAGTAAAATTATTTCATACTTACATCTCTTGGCTCCCTGGTGTCCTCCTAGCTTCTCTCTGCTCACCAAACCCGCCGCTGGCACTGCTTAAGCCATCTTAAGCTAATCACTGGCCATGGCACTGTCCTGTCTTGGCCAGTGTTCGGCTGAGCAGCCTGTCACCTCCAGTAGCTGCTGTGGTGAGCAGGGAGAAGCCAGAAGGACACCAGGGAATGTGAAGAGGTAATTATATACTCTATTATTTACTATATACAGCAAGGTCTGCACGGACATCACTAACGATGTCTGTACAGTCCTCACTTTGTAACCATGGAGCTGATCTAGCAGATCAGAGCTTGCTTACGTTAAATGTTGGGCCTTGTAATATGGCCCTTACATACAGAACTCTACATATTTCCACAACCATCACAAACCAAAGGAGAGTCATACACTTACTGGGAAAGCTCAGCAAAAAGTGTTGAAGAACTGATACTTTTTAATAGAGATGAGCATATTCAAGGACAATCGTTTGGCATTGTACTACCGGTGGCTGAAGCAGTTGGATGCAGCCCTAAAGGCCAGTTCACATGGAGCAAAACTTGCGTAATCTGGCCAGCATAATCCCGCCAGCCTCCGTTTCATACTTGCAGTCTATGGGAGGCTCGCGCACCTCCTCTTTCCGCATGGAAGAATGGACATGTCAATCCTTCCAAGCGGAGAGGTGTGGAGATAGGAGGCGCGAGCCTCCCATAGACTGCCAGTATAAAACGGAGGTTGGCAGGATTACGTGGCAGAGAGATCCACCCTGGAATTACGCCAGTTTTGCTCAGTGTGAACTAGCCCTGAGAAGTCCTGGAAACATGGATACAACTATAGGCTGCATCCATGTTTTCCCTGACTCCCTAGACCTGAACTTCTTTAGGCACCGGTAATCAAATGCCAAACAATCAGACTCCTTAGAGTAGGCGCACAGTTTCCATTCCCCCTTCTCTAGTCCCTCTGAAATTTCTTGGCCATGCAACCACAACCAAAAGGGCCTTTAGTGAAAAATTTCTATGCACCACATTCCAAATTTTTACACCATATAAACTAATACTTCTGACCTGATCAGCATTTCAGAGGTAGTTTGATTGGATTTACTAAGCTTCTGCAGAGCTTCTGACTGGAGATAAGTGAACCAAGTTCGGGTTCGAGTCCATCCGAACCCGAACTTTCAGCATTTGATTAGTGGCGGCTGCTGAAGTTGGATAAAGCTCTAAGGTTGTCTGGAAAACGTGGATACAGCCAATGACTATATCCATGTTTTCCACATAGCCTTAGGGCTTTATCCAACTTCAGCGGCCACCGCTAATCAAATGCCGAACGTTCCGGTTCGGATGGACTCAAGCATGCTCCAGGTTCGCTCATCTCTACTTCTGACATATGGCCGGTACGGTCCTGAGCATCAAAGACCATTAAAGCTGGTCATACGTGTACCCTAACCCAGGTCGAAGCATCTGACCAACCATCTAATGTGTTTGGTGGGTGCTAGAGATGAGTAAACCTCGAGCATGCCAAACCCAAATGCTCTGCATGATTACTGGTGGCTGAAGAAGTTGGATGCAGCCTTGGGTAATCTGGGAAAACATGGATACAGTCTATGGCCAATGGCTGTATCCATGTCTTCCAGGAAGTCTTCGGATTGCATCCAACTTCTTCAGCCACCGGTAATCATGCAGAGCGTTCAGTTTTGGAAGAAGCCAAGCATGCTCGAGGTTCGCTCATCTGTAGTGGCCACTCTACTTTCTACTGGCAGCAGTTATCCCCCTCACCCCTTTTAGTAACTATGTATGCCAAGCTGAGCCAAGTGCGCATGGAGGGTCAGGAGACGTAGTTTTCGGTCAGTTTGTAGTATAATCTATTTGGTTTGTAGAACAAGTGTAAATCCAATGGAGTTAATTGTATCTCTACAGCTAAGAGAAGTGACTAGGTGACATTTGGACTGAAGCTGGTGGGGAGGAGGGGGCACTGCATCATTAGAAAGCAGTAGAGGACACTGAAGGGGACCCCCTGGGGAGAGCGGGTGCCTATGAAGTTATGCTGTAGAAGATCATATATAAGGAACAGAGCAGGTAATACCCACAGAAGCCACTTCCATAATCCTGCCCAACTTTCATGTGAGATGACACGCTGAGGGCTACGTTCAACTATCTCAGCGGGAGATTTTTAAAAGGGGGGGGGGGGGGTCGTCTTTGACTGGACATCAAATCTGAGCTATCAAACTGCACAATCTCCCAATAACACAGCCTGGGCTCTGTGCATTTAACCCTTCCCAAACTCTCCAGCCTTCGGGGTTGAGCTTGTGCTTTACGATCTGCATCTGGCCAGCCTCTTATCGTTCGCAAGGGTTAAATCGAATTACGTGAATGTCACACAAAAAAAATAAAAAATTATTTTTCTTTGTGTCCATATTCTCCTAGAAACGATGGGGTTAATGCTACGTATTCAAGTCCTGTTGAACACGCAGGGAAGGCACCATGACATTTGGATATTCGTAAATGTAAAATAAAAAAATTTTTGAAAAGTTTTTGGGCAATTTAGACTACTATGGATAATAATCTGCATCCTAGTCACCTTATATATCTACACATATGTCCGTCTGTATAGTCATTGCATTAGATTATATTACAATACATAATGATTAAAACAATAAAACATTAAAAAATATAAAAATAAAACAATAAAAATATAATCAAATATTACTAACGATAAGAAATAATCTAATTCATAAACTTCTCATTGCCGATGCTATTGTGCTCCCCTACACCTGTCAGCATCCTACATCCACTGTGTGTCTGTACACAGATCTCCTTCCAAGTTTAGAATACTTTTACTTTTAATACTTTAAAAAAAACTCCGGCCCCATAAAATCCCCCATTTACACCTACTGGATAAGGACTATATAAGCTGCCTACAGGAGTAACGGAGCAACATAAACCCACTGTCATGGAAAAGAACATAAAAGACATTAAAATCTATAATTCTATTTAAATTTTTTAATTATTCTTTAATGTAAATGCAATATAAATTTTAAAATATTTTTTGAATATATCCAAAAATTAAATTATAAAATCAAATCTAAAACATTTTATAAAATAGAGGGAAAAGAATAAATGAGAATAGAGATTAAGGAGCCTCGGTGGATACGAGCTGCATTTCCCCCATTTCTGCCTGCGTTTCTTGGTTTATTTAAGACACCTGTGGAATCCTAATCCCCTCTGCTTTTTTTTTTGTTGTTGTTATTTTTTTTTTCCACCCTTAATTTTACTGGCGAGAGCCAGCATAAAATTAGGAATCACTTACCTTGTGCTCCTGCAACAGATGCCGGCTTTGAGAGAACTGAAATACCACATTGTCAATGCAATCTCTCATCTTCCCCTGACGCCAACACCCTTCTCCAGCGAAGGCACACACAGTAGTGTGGGTGGGCGAGACACACATGCACGCACTCACACACATACACAGGGCAGTGCTTCTCAAGGCTGTGGCTTTTCAACATTGGCCTTGCTCCTTGTGATTGGCAGCTTTGTAAGAGAGAGGTCTTAATCTGCCTGACATACAAGCTCCTATGGTGTGTGTGTGTGCATGAGTGTGTGCGCACAACTGATGTCATCTTTTGATATGAACAGAAATTACACAATAGAGGTCTCTGCGCTTAGAAGACGGAAAGAGGGAGAGAAAAGGAAAAAAAAAAAAAGAGATGATTAACCCCTGAGGTGCTGGGTTGATGCCATCAATTTAAAGGCAGGAGTGGGGGGGGGGTGTTAAAAAAAAAAAATAGAATGAGAAATATAGTACAGGCTACCAATATGCAGAAAGCAAAGGGAAGGGTCTGTTAACTCTTCACAGTTCCCATAGAACAGTATGTAACCATGATGTCATGATGTGCCCATTTATAGCAACGGGTGGGGCACTTAAACTTTATTTCTCAGTAGCCACCCCCTCTATCTTCTATAGGTTTGCCATTGAGGCTCCTATGCTAGGACATGGACAGGCTTGGGGCTTGACTCTTGACATATGGTTTTTAAAGATCACAGAGAACTAGAGATGAGCGAACCGGGTTCGGGTTCGAGTCCATCAGAATCCAAACTTTTGGCATTTGATTAGCGGGGGCTGCTGAACTTGGATAAAGCTCTAAGGTTGTCTGGAAAGCATGGATACAGCCAATGACTATATCCATGTTTTCCACATAGCCTTAGGGCTTTATCCAACTTCAGCAGCCACCGCTAATCAAATTCCGAAAGTTCGGGTTCGGATGGACTCCAGCATGCTCCAGGTTCGCTCAGCTCTACAGAGAACCTATCTGAGATGGGTCTAAAGCACCTTCATTCTGATCTTCCTGGCTCATGAACGCAGAACCAGAACATCAGGCAAGGCTTACACATAGAGGCACTCATTAAAGATGAGTGAACTTCCAGCACGTTCCGGTTTGTCCGAACCCGAACTCTCGGCATTTGATTACCGGTGGCTGAAGAAGTTGAATGCAGCCCCAAGGCTACCTCGAAAACATTAATACAGCCATAGGCCATATTCATGTTTTCCAGGACTCCCCAAGGCTGCATCCAACTTCTTCAGTCAAATGTTCAATCAAATGTTGAAAGTTCGGGTTCAGAGGAACCCCAATGTGCTAGAAGTTGGCTTATGTCTAGTACCCATACTTCTTCCATTGTATACACTGCATTCTCAGCTCAGACGAGTGTGCATGTGTTGTCACTGGGGAGAGGACGTAGATGGCTTTAGCTTACTTTTCTCTAATGTGTTTGGGGCCTTCAAACGGATCACACATATAAGATAGCTGCTAGTCAAACACTTAGGGCCCTATTCAAGGGGTTATCCAGCGCTACAAAAACATGGCCACTTTTGCACCACTCTTGTCTCCAGATTGGGTGGGGTTTGAAACTCAGTTCCATTGAAGTAAATGGAGCTTAATTGCAGACCACACCTGAACTGGAGACAAGAGTGGAGCAAAAGTGGCCATATTTGTGTAGTGCTGGATAACCCCTTTAAGACCCCTATACAGTATAAGGTGTGTGGGGCCCTTCTGACTCTCAAAAAGAGGATGTTGGTGGAGATAGGCATTAGGTATGATGTATATTCACTACCTGACCCTTCTGTTCTCAGACCAATAAGCCTCTGTCAGAGCTTACCCCTCCCCATAGGAAACACATTAACATTCAGGACGGCCATATACGCTGATCTCAAAATTTTACAAAGCCTAACGATTGCTGGATCGGTCGCCCATCATTATCCTTACCAATCCCCCCCCTCCCCTTCACATCCACACTTGACTGTGAACACGTATGTGTTTTCAATGGCAGGAGGAAGAAAGCTGCTGCCAGACACCTCCGAAGGCGAATCATTTCCCCAAGAACAAAAAAAGACCAGGCACTTAAAATCTAACAAGCCCAATCCTTCTCTGCCCCAATGGCTGGTTGGGCAGTACCACCAAAATGAATGGGTCCAGCGAGAGTGTATAGTCGGTTTTAGGATGTATAAAAGCTGGGGACCCATCCTAGGTGAACTCCAATAGCTGCAATTGACGGTTGTCACCCACTTCTTATGTAAGGCGGTTTAGCAATGGCCGATAAGACATCGTATTTGTTTTTGTTCCTTTATTTCAGGGGAGGGGACGCTCCTTTAACACCAAAGAAAAACACAGAAAATCCCATTATTCCTCGGCGACCTTGGTGCTTTATCACACACACTGCATTCTACATCTGAACACGTACAAACAGACAGGTCGCTGCTTTCTGCAGATTATCCAATCCAAACTAAAAGTAATTGTTCTGCCAAAAAACAGGGGCCTGGAGATACATCCACCCCCCCACCTCCCCGCTCCTGACTCCCCCCAACCACTTGACGTCCTGTGTATAATCTCATTATAACCTTAACTCTTTCCCGCCGGCAGCGTCTGCTTCCAGATGACCCAGAAGGGTTACGATGCTTAGTCTATAAGCGACTACCCCCCCTTCCCAGTAAAAAATAATAGTAATAATTGTATTAATGAGCAGTGGCGTATCTGCGGAGTGAGGAGCCGGCTGATTACAGCTAAGAGGCCTCATTTCCTGCCCGTAATGATGAAGAGATGGTTTTATGTGGCTTGAGATAATGGTCTGAGGAGCAGGTAAGGAAACACAAGAGGACACATCATTAGTATCCAATCCGAATAGAGAACAGGCTCTGTCTGGGCGCCCACAGCAACCGGCTCCCGTATAGGGTGAAAACGTCACAACGCGTCATCCATACATCCATCCGCTAGAGAGAACGCTCCCCGGAATGTTACTGAAGACCAGCACAAAATTATCCACAAGGGCGGTACGCTTCTGTGATGGTGTATCTAAGCCTATCATGTGTGATACCCTCTGCTGAATGTTTGAATTTAACACTTTTTTATGCGACACTGACTACTAATCCTGTATCTAAGGCTGTTATGTGTGATATGCACCACAGCCTTTCAAATCAACTGGTGTCAAAAAGTTATATAGATTTGTAAATTACATCTATTCAGAAATCTCCAGTCTTCCAGTACTTATCAGCTGCTGTATGTCCTGCAGGAAGTGGTGCATTCTCTCCAGTCTGACACAGTGCTCTCTGCTGCCACCTCTGTCCATATCAGGAACTGGCCAGAGCAGGAGAAGTTTTCTATGGGGATTTGCTACTGCTGTGGACAGTTCCTGACATGGACAGAGGTGGCAGCAGAGAGCACTGTGTCACCACTTCCGACAGGACATACAGCAGCTGATAAGTACTGGAAGAATGAAGATTTTTAAATAGAAGTAAATCACAAATCAATATAACTTTCTGACACCAGTTGATATGAAAGAAAAAGAATTCCCTGCCTGAAGCCGATTTCTCACTTTGGCCAGAGTTCACCTTTAAACAAAAAGCACCTAGCGTCTAGCAATATGTTACCGTTATTCGCTAATGTTCATTTGCCTATACGTGAGGGAGCCCTTTCACTTACAGTTGCTTATAGCACAACATTAGGAACATTCTAGCTAGTGGGTGGTGCCTGCTCCAGCCCAGCCTATGTCTATCCTGTTTGGTCTGGAGGGCTTAGTGAGTTAGTGCCTGGGATTGTTCCTTGGGATCCCCCAACACGATACCTACACTCCACCAAGGATGGCACCCCGCTGCAGTTACACATTTCCTAATTTATAGGGATATTCTACTCAAACATAACCTTTGATATATTGCTGCCCATGGTGAGACTAACAATTCCTTCCATACTTGTTATTATCTATTAAGTCTCCTTCCCCCAGTTCTCAGATGCTGCTTTCTCCTGAAGACCCCAAATCTGTGTGTGAACTTTTCTCTCTGTCCCCCCACCTACTTTCTGAGACAACTGATTTAAAGAAGTCCCTGGCAGGCTGTATCTGCAACATTGTAGCTTTTTTGTATTGCTAGGAGGGTCAATCTGAGGTCAAGTTGCTGATGAACTCTCTGTGATTATCCCTCCCAGCATTACAAAGAAGCTACTATGTTGCAGATAAAGCCTGCCAGGGACTTGTTTACACCAGCTGTCTCAGAAGGAAGGAGGGAAGAGGGGGGACAAGAGAGAAAAGCTCACACGCAGATTTTTGTGTCTTAAGCAGAAAGCAGCATCTGAGAACTGGGGGAAGGAGACTGAATAGATAATAACAAGTATGGAAGGAATTGTTTAACCATCGGCAGCAACATATAAAAAGCTATGTTTGTGTGGAATACCCCTTTAAACCAATGTTAAATTTAGTTTTACAGTTCTATTATGGGAGTGGGGCACCCACTTATGGTGGCATCCCTCTCCAGCTACCTAAATCTTTTGTTCTTCGTGAGAATATACCCCAGCCAGGGATGTCTGGCAGCAGCTTCTTCCCCTCTTACCATTAAGGATCATGGGAATCAGGAGAGAAAGCTGTTGGTCAAGAGCTATCCTATGTTTTGGCCACTTTTAATCCCTTCTTGGCGTTTAAAACTCATGAACACTAATCTGAGCCTGCAGGTGTATAGAGGAATGGTATTGGGTGGTATCAGAGCAGCAGTGGTGGGGGACCAGGGGAGGGTGAGTATGCAAGTCTTTGTTGTTTTTGCTGCACAGTGTAGCTGCACACGGCCGTTTACGTTACTCCAGACCTGCTCTGGGTCGCACTGCGCTCATTACTCTTTCTCTTGGACTGCTTGTCCTCATGTTCTGAGCTGGCCTCCTGGAGGATTGGGCTCCCTCTAGTGGCAGCCATGAGCCTGTCCACCGGTATTTATAAGCTCAGCCCACAGGCTCTGGAGTCTTCTGGCATGTTCCCCTGAGGGTATACATAGTCTCCACCTCCTCACCTCTTTGCTCAGTTGTTGTTTGTCAGTCGGAACCACGTCTGTGCTCCCTGGCCACCTCCTAGTGATATTCTAGCTATTTGGATCTCAGTCCAGCTCAGCTTCAGTCTGAACTACATCCTAACATTGCATGCTGCACTTCTACCACAGAGGAGGAGCACATAGTCCCAGACTCCAGCACTCCTTCAGTTGGTGGTCGCCCAGGTCCTTTTCTTAGGGTAGCGAGCCGGGAGTTTCCCATCCTGCCCTGCGGTGGGCGCTGGTGAAAACCAGGGGCTCCTTAGACTCTGCTCCTAGGGGAAGGAACGCCAGCTCTCCTCGGTGATCCACCAATTGCACACAGGAAGGAATTTTTTTTATTTTTTTTCACATAAATCTCTTAATTCAGATTAAGGGATAATGAAAATCTTATATATACATAGTAACATAGTCCAGTTAAAATAATAACAATAAAAAAAAATACAAAGTCCATCAAGTTCAACCGAGTGTCTCTAATGTTGACGATTTCCCTTTAACAATCCCCGCTCTCCATTGAAGACCGACAAAATGGTCGCTTCCCGCTGTCTAATTTCTGTACTTTTTGCTTAAAATAACAAAAGATTGCAATTATACAGACTATGCAGATGTAAATTATTGTGTTGCCAGGCGACATTCAATGTGAAGATACGTCTGGGGAAAAAAAACAATAAAACACGCAGAAACTCTACTCATACCCCATATCTACTCATACCCCATATCTACTCGCAGTGATTCAACAGGTAACGTATCACATGACGTGAATCGTGCCAATAGTTTTACCTGATTAGTATAAGAATTAAGGGGAAGATTTATCAAACATGGTGTAAAGTGAAACTGGCTCAGTCGCCCCCAGCAACCAATCAGATTCCACCTTTCATTTCCCAAAGAGTCTGTAAGGAATGAAAGGTGGAATCTGATTGGTTGCTAGGGGCGACTGAGCCAGTCTCACTTTACATTATGTGTGATAAATCTCCCCCTAAGAATTTTCACAGTTGTTTTCTATAGTCCCCTTGGATATCGGTGCACTACTGACTGTGGTGACTGTTCTTTAAAGTGCATGCCTCCTCGCTCCCCCGCCCCTCCCTGACTCGACTGGCTTTGATTCCTGTAACTTGCTGTAAGTTCCCCTTTAAGGCGGATGCAATAGAGGCCTCCCCGTCATGCCTGTAGTATTCCGTCTTGAGATTTTATTGTTATTCAGATGGTTTTCAATAATTCATGCGCCGCATTGTGTTTAAGCGATTAAACTTTATAATCAAATCAGCGCGGACGCAGTTGGCTTCTCCGTCACTCCGACGCGCTTCACCACCGCCGCTCCTGTCACTTGTTGTAACCAGCAAGACTAATTAGCAAACTTATCATCAGCGATCAGCGAACGAGGCGTCTACTGGTGGAGCAGAGATCTACACCCGGGGATCCCACTGAAGAAGAGGGAGGACTACAGGGACACCATATAACCAGACCCACCGATGGTTACAACATGGTACAAGCCAATAAGCAGGACAGGAACACCTGTCACCAGCATGCTCCATACCACTATATACAGGAGATTATACCAGCTGTACATATATAATTATATAGAGGAGATCCCCAGGTTATACCAGCTGTACATATATATTATATATAGTATATACCCAGGTTATACCAGCTGTACATATATAATTATATACAAGAGATCCCCAGGTTATACCAGCTGTACATATATAATTATATACAGGAGATCCCCAGGTTATACCAGCTGTACATATATAATTATATACAAGAGATCCCCAGGTTATACCAGCTGTACATATATAATTATATACAAGAGATCCCCAGGTTATACCAGCTGTACATATATAATTATATACAAGAGATCCCCAGGTTATACCAGCTGTACATATATAATTATATACAGGGGATACCCAGGTTATACCAGCTGTACATATATAATTATATACAAGAGATCCCCAGGTTATACCAGCTGTACATATATAATTATATACAGGGGATACCCAGGTTATACCAGCTGTACATATATAATTATATACAGGAGATCCCCAGGTTATACCAGCTGTACATATATAATTATATACAGGAGATCCCCAGGTTATACCAGCTGTAAATATATAATTATATATAGGAGATCCCCAGGTTATACCAGCTGTACATATATAATTATATACAGGAGATCCCCAGGTTATACCAGCTGTACATATATACTTATCTGCAGTGTATATACCCAGAATATTTCTATAGAGCGCCCTCCTTAGGGTGCGGATATGTATGACCGCAGTTGCCCCATCAGTCTATAGCTGCTATGATGCTTGTGTAGATTTGTGGCGGAGAACCCCGTATACCCTTGAGATATTAGAGGATATTAGGAAAACAAGTGGATTGAGAGAGTGGCAGACATAACATGAGGCGGGGGAGTCACCACACAAGATGTGTCTGAAAGTTTAAAAAAAATTCTGTCGCTGTCCGAGATGAATGAAGCGGAACAGTCAGTGATAATATTCCAGCAGGGAATGTGAGGTTCATCCGCACTGTGCCAGGGAGCAGGTCTGGATCAGCTGATCAGGACTTCTCAGTTTGGGTAAGTAGTTTCCGGCTGGTTAACCTGATACTTTTGCTGTGTGGTGCGGATTATAGTCCGTGTTTTTGCAGAGGGTCATGTCGAATGTTAGGGAAAGCCAGGGACAGCTAGTTAGGATCTGAAAAAAATTTGTAACATAATTGAACTTACTTAGGGGTTGTTGACATTTAGAGAAACATGGATGCTTTCAACTATAAACAGCGCCACACTAGTCCACAGGATGTATGTGGTACTGCAGTCAAAACTTTATTAAAGAAGTATAGAAAAACATGGCCACTTTCTTGCCGAAACAGCTCCACTCAGCTCCACTCTTGTTTGTGTGTGATATTGCAATTCAGTTCTATTAAGGTAAATGGAAACAAGCTGTAATACCCCATTCAACCTGAGGACAGGAGTGGCGCTGTGTTTTTTTTTTTTTTTTTAAGCTATGTTTTTTTTAAGCTAAGTTAGGCTGCAATACTGGGCAGAACCTGGGGACAGGTGAGGCTCTGTACTTTCTAGAAAGCAGACATTTTTTTCTATTCTTAGACTACTCCTTTAAGGGGTCAGATCTCAGAGGAGAGAAGGGTCGGGGATAATGTGAAAATATTGGGGGAATTGGGAAAAAAAAGGTTTTCAAATCAGAAAGTAATCTGGATTTGTAAATTAGTAGTACAAAATCTCCAGTCTGCCAATATTTATCAGCTGCTGTATGTCCTGAAGTGATGTATTCTCTTCAGTCAACCACAGTGCTCTCTGCTGCCACCTCTGTCCATGTCAGGAACTGTCCAGAGCAGGAGAGGTTCTCTATGGGATTTGCTGCTGCTCTGGACAGTTCCTGACATGGACAGAGATGTCAGCAGAGAGCACTGTGTCAGACTGGAAAGTATACACCACTTCCTGCAGGACATACAGCAGCTGATAAGTACTGGAAGACTGGAGATTTTCAAATGGAAGTAAATTACAAATCTATATAACTTTCTGACACCAGTTGATTTGAAAGAAAAAAAAAATAGCCGGAGTTCCCCTCTAAGTCATCGTATACATGTATTTACTGAGACACTAACGCATTGTATGTTGAGTGTGCAAGCCTTTTGTGACTGCGTGAAGTCATTGTGGTCCGTGTACCTGTACGTCTGGCCGGCTGCGGAAGAATACGTGGAACATATCGAAAAATCTATGAAAAATAGGGGGAAAAAAGCGGAGGAAATATTTAGCTGGGCCGGGGCTAAGCGGACATTAAGGGGTTAATATATATGTATAATTATGTTGATATTGCCTGACATGAAGCAAACAGGATCGGCATACAGCGGGGCACCCGTCGCCATGGAAACAGAAAGCTTTGGCTCCCCTCGCAGGGAGATGTACTCAGTGTAATCATATACATAAAAACAACATGATTTTTTTCTGTTGTGATAAGAGCGCCCGCTCGGCTGCGTACACAAAGGGACAGCGCTCTCCCTGGTTAATTGGGAGCCCGACGCCTTTCTTCTCCTGACATAGTTCATTTATATGGGGCTTTATGCAAACAGGATTTTTTTTTTTGTTAAAAAAAAAAAAAAAAATTGTAAAAACAAAATATGAGGGCCGAATCTCCCCCCCCCCCCCCCCCCCCCCTTCGCTGGTTCAGTTTACCAGAAAATAAAAGAATACATCAGAAATACCAAATATTTAGAATTTTGCTACAGTGTACTACTACTCCCAACATAGTCTGTATTGTTTATAGATAGTAGTACCAATATTATACTCCAGAGCTGCACTCACTATTCTGCTGGTGGTCGGGTCACTGTGTACATACATTATATTACTGATCCTGAGTTACATCCTGTATTATACTCCAGAGCTGCACTCACTATTCTGCTGCTGGTGGGGTCACTGTGTACATACATTACATTACTGATCCTGAGTTACATCCTGTATTATACTCCAGAGCTGCACTCACTATTCTGCTGGTGGGGTCACTGTGTACATTACTGACCCCGCTGTATGATGAGAGGATGCTATGAATCCTGTACATTGTACATCCTGAGAAATTATAGATATTCCTTTATAGGGGTCCGTTGAGAGAGTAAGGAATAACACATAACACAGTGTCATCTACACATCCCCCCATAACACATATACACATCCCCCCATAACACAGTGTCATCTACACATCCCCCCATAACACAGTGTCATCTACACATCCCCCCATAACACAGTGTCATCTACACATCCCCCCCATAACACATCTACACATCCCCAATAACACATCTACACATCCCCCCATAACACATCTACACATCCCCCATAACACAGTGTCATCTACACATCCCCCCCATAACACATCTACACATCCCCCATAACACAGTGTCATCTACACATCCCCCCATAACACATCTACACATCCCCCATAACACAGTGTCATCTACACATCCCCCCATAACACAGTGTCATCTACACATCCCCCATAACACAGTGTCATCTACACATCCCCCATAACACATCTACACATCCCCCCCATAACACTGTCATCTACACATCCCCCCATAACACATCTACACATCCCCCCATAACACAGTGTCATCTACACATCCCCCATAACACAGTGTCATCTACACATCCCCCCCATAACACATCTACACATCCCCCCATAACACAGTGTCATCTACACATCCCCCATAACACAGTGTCATCTACACATCCCCCCCATAACACAGTGTCATCTACACATCCCCCCCATAACACATCTACACATCCCCCATAACACATCTACACATCCCCCCATAACACAGTGTCATCTACACATCCCCCATAACACAGTGTCATCTACACATCCCCCCATAACACATCTACACATCCCCCATAACACAGTGTCATCTACACATCCCCCCCATAACACATCTACACATCCCCCATAACACAGTGTCATCTACACATCCCCCATAACACAGTGTCATCTACACATCCCCCCCATAACACATCTACACATCCCCCATAACAGTGTCATCTACACATCCCCCCCATAACACATCTACACATCCCCCATAACACAGTGTCATCTACACATCCCCCATAACACAGTGTCATCTACACATCCCCCATAACACAGTGTCATCTACACATCCCCCCCATAACACATCCCCCATAACACATCTACACATCCCCCCATAACACAGTGTCATCTACACATCCCCCCCATAACACATCTACACATCCCCAATAACACATCTACACATCCCCCCATAACACATCTACACATCCCCCATAACACAGTGTCATCTACACATCCCCCCATAACACATCTACACATCCCCCATAACACAGTGTCATCTACACATCCCCCCATAACACATCTACACATCCCCCATAACACAGTGTCATCTACACATCCCCCCCCATAACACATCTACACATCCCCCCCATAACACAGTGTCATCTACACATCCCCCATAACACATCTACACATCCCCCATAACACATCTACACATCCCCCATAACACAGTGTCATCTACACATCCCCCCCATAACACATCTACACATCCCCCATAACACAGTGTCATCTACACATCCCCCCCATAACACAGTGTCATCTACACATCCCCCCCATAACACAGTGTCATCTACACATCCCCCATAACACATCTACACATCCCCCATAACACTGTCATCTACACATCCCCCCCATAACACAGTGTCATCTACACATCCCCCATAACACATCTACACATCCCCCATAACACATCTACACATCCCCCATAACACAGTGTCATCTACACATCCCCCATAACACAGTGTCATCTACACATCCCCCATAACACATCTACACATCCCCCCCATAACACTGTCATCTACACATCCCCCCATAACACATCTACACATCCCCCCATAACACAGTGTCATCTACACATCCCCCATAACACAGTGTCATCTACACATCCCCCCCATAACACATCTACACATCCCCCCATAACACAGTGTCATCTACACATCCCCCATAACACAGTGTCCTCTACACACCCCCCATAACACAGTGTCATCTACACATCCCCCCATAACACAGTGTCATCTACACATCCCCCCATAACACAGTGTCATCTACACATCCCCCCCATAACACATCTACACATCCCCCCATAACACAGTGTCATCTACACATCCCCCCATAACACAGTGTCATCTACACATCCCCCCCATAACACAGTGTCATCTACACATCCCCCCCATAACACATCTACACATCCCCCCATAACACATCTACACATCCCCCATAACACAGTGTCATCTACACATCCCCCCCATAACACATCTACACATCCCCCATAACACATCTACACATCCCCCATAACACAGTGTCATCTACACATCCCCCCCATAACACATCTACACATCCCCCATAACACAGTGTCATCTACACATCCCCCATAACACATCTACACATCCCCCCATAACACATCTACACATCCCCCATAACACAGTGTCATCTACACATCCCCCATAACACAGTGTCATCTACACATCCCCCATAACACATCTACACATCCCCCCCATAACACAGTGTCATCTACACATCCCCCATAACACATCTACACATCCCCCATAACAGTGTCATCTACACATCCCCCCCATAACACATCTACACATCCCCCATAACACATCTACACATCCCCCATAACACATCTACACATCCCCCCATAACACAGTGTCATCTACACATCCCCCCCATAACACATCTACACATCCCCCATAACACAGTGTCATCTACACATCCCCCCCATAACACAGTGTCATCTACACATCCCCCCATAACACAGTGTCATCTACACATCCCCCATAACACATCTACACATCCCCCCCATACACATCTACACATCCCCCCCATAACACAGTGTCATCTACACATCCCCCATAACACATCTACACATCCCCCCCATAACACAGTGTCATCTACACATCCCCCCCATAACACATCTACACATCCCCCATAACACATCTACACATCCCCCCATAACACATCTACACATCCCCCCCATAACACATCTACACATCCCCCCCATAACACATCTACACATCCCCCCCATAACACATCTACACATCCCCCCCATAACACAGTGTCATCTACACATCCCCCCATAACACATCTACACATCCCCCCCATAACACAGTGTCATCTACACATCCCCCCCATAACACATCTACACATCCCCCCCATAACACATCTACACATCCCCCATAACACATCTACACATCCCCCCCATAACACAGTGTCATCTACACATCCCCCCCATAACACATCTACACATCCCCCATAACACATCTACACATCCCCCCCATAACACATCTACACATCCCCCCCATAACACATCTACACATCCCCCATAACACAGTGTCATCTACACATCCCCCCCATAACACAGTGTCATCTACACATCCCCCCCATAACACAGTGTCATCTACACATCCCCCATAACACATCTACACATCCCCCATAACACATCTACACATCCCCCATAACACAGTGTCATCTACACATCCCCCCATAACACAGTGTCATCTACACATCCCCCATAACACAGTGTCATCTACACATCCCCCATAACACATCTACACATCCCCCCCATAACACTGTCATCTACACATCCCCCCATAACACATCTACACATCCCCCATAACACAGTGTCATCTACACATCCCCCCCATAACACATCTACACATCCCCCCATAACACAGTGTCATCTACACATCCCCCATAACACAGTGTCCTCTACACACCCCCCATAACACAGTGTCATCTACACATCCCCCCATAACACAGTGTCATCTACACATCCCCCCATAACACAGTGTCATCTACACATCCCCCCCATAACACATCTACACATCCCCCATAACACATCTACACATCCCCCCATAACACAGTGTCATCTACACATCCCCCCATAACACAGTGTCATCTACACATCCCCCCCATAACACATCTACACATCCCCAATAACACATCTACACATCCCCCCATAACACATCTACACATCCCCCATAACACAGTGTCATCTACACATCCCCCATAACACATCTACACATCCCCCATAACACAGTGTCATCTACACATCCCCCCCATAACACATCTACACATCCCCCATAACACAGTGTCATCTACACATCCCCCATAACACATCTACACATCCCCCATAACACAGTGTCATCTACACATCCCCCATAACACAGTGTCATCTACACATCCCCCATAACACATCTACACATCCCCCCCATAACACAGTGTCATCTACACATCCCCCATAACACATCTACACATCCCCCATAACAGTGTCATCTACACATCCCCCCCATAACACATCTACACATCCCCCATAACACATCTACACATCCCCCATAACACATCTACACATCCCCCCATAACACAGTGTCATCTACACATCCCCCCCATAACACATCTACACATCCCCCATAACACAGTGTCATCTACACATCCCCCCCATAACACAGTGTCATCTACACATCCCCCCATAACACAGTGTCATCTACACATCCCCCATAACACATCTACACATCCCCCCCATAACACAGTGTCATCTACACATCCCCCCCATACACATCTACACATCCCCCCCATAACACAGTGTCATCTACACATCCCCCATAACACATCTACACATCCCCCCCATAACACATCTACACATCCCCCCCATAACACATCTACACATCCCCCCCATAACACAGTGTCATCTACACATCCCCCCATAACACATCTACACATCCCCCCCATAACACAGTGTCATCTACACATCCCCCCATAACACATCTACACATCCCCCCATAACACATCTACACATCCCCCATAACACATCTACACATCCCCCATAACACAGTGTCATCTACACATCCCCCCCATAACACATCTACACATCCCCCATAACACATCTACACATCCCCCCCATAACACATCTACACATCCCCCCCATAACACATCTACACATCCCCCCATAACACAGTGTCATCTACACATCCCCCCATAACACATCCCCCCATAACACAGTGTCATCTACACATCCCCCCATAACACATCTACACATCCCCCCCATAACACAGTGTCATCTACACATCCCCCATAACAGTGTCATCTACACATCCCCCCCATAACACAGTGTCATCTACACATCCCCCCATAACACATCTACACATCCCCCCATAACACATCTACACATCCCCCCCATAACACAGTGTCATCTACACATCCCCCATAACACATCTACACATCCCCCCATAACACAGTGTCATCTACACATCCCCCCATAACACATCTACACATCCCCCCATAACAGTGTCATCTACACATCCCCCCATAACACATCTACACATCCCCCCATAACACATCTACACATCCCCCCCATAACACATCTACACATCCCCCATAACAGTGTCATCTACACATCCCCCCATAACACATCTACACATCCCCCCCATAACACATCTACACATCCCCCCATAACACAGTGTCATCTACACATCCCCCCATAACACATCTACACATCCCCCCCATAACACATCTACACATCCCCCCATAACACATCCCCCCATAACACAGTGTCATCTACACATCCCCCCCATAACACAGTGTCATCTACACATCCCCCATAACACAGTGTCATCTACACATCCCCCCATAACACATCTACACATCCCCCCATAACACATCTACACATCCCCCCATAACACATCCCCCCATAACACAGTGTCATCTACACATCCCCCCCATAACACAGTGTCATCTACACATCCCCCATAACACAGTGTCATCTACACATCCCCCCCATAACACATCTACACATCCCCCCCATAACACATCCCCCCCATAACACATCTACACATCCCCCCCATAACACAGTGTCATCTACACATCCCCCCCATAACACATCTACACATCCCCCCCATAACACATCTACACATCCCCCATAACACATCTACACATCCCCCCCATAACACAGTGTCATCTACACATCCCCCCCATAACAGTGTCATCTACACATCCCCCCCATAACACAGTGTCATCTACACATCCCCCCATAACAGTGTCATCTACACATCCCCCATAACACATCTACACATCCCCCCCATAACACAGTGTCATCTACACATCCCCCATAACACAGTGTCATCTACACATCCCCCCATAACACAGTGTCATCTACACATCCCCCCCATAACACATCTACACATCCCCCCATAACACATCTAAACATTATGTCTTCTTCCGCTGTTGTATAACTACAACTCCCATCATGCCATACAGGGGAACTGAAACAGGGCAGTGAAACCTTTACAGCATTTAGAAGCTCTAGGGAGACGGGACTGCGCGGCCCGAGGAGAGAGGACTGCACTGCCTGAGGAGAGAGAGAGGACTGCACTGCCTGAGGAGAGAGAGAGGACTGCACTGCCTGAGGAGAGAGAGAGGACCGCACTGCCTGAGGAGAGAGGACTGCACCGCCTGAGGGGAGAGAGAGAGAGAGAGGACTGCACTGCCTGAGGGGAGAGAGAGAGAGAGGACTGCACTGCCTGAGGGGGGAGAGAGAGAGAGAGGACTGCACTGCCTGAGGGGGGAGAGAGAGAGAGAGGACCGCACTGCCTGAGGAGAGAGAGAGAGAGGACCGCACTGCCTGAGGAGAGAGAGAGGACCGCACTGCCTGAGGAGAGAGAGAGGACCGCACTGCCTGAGGAGAGAGAGAGAGGACCGCACTGCCTGAGGGGAGAGAGAGAGGACCGCACTGCCTGAGGAGAGAGAGAGGACCGCACTGCCTGAGGAGAGAGAGAGGACCGCACTGCCTGAGGAGAGAGAGAGAGGACCGCACTGCCTGAGGAGAGAGAGAGAGGACCGCACTGCCTGAGGAGAGAGAGAGAGGACCGCACTGCCTGAGGAGAGAGAGAGAGGACCGCACTGCCTGAGGAGAGAGAGAGAGGACCGCACTGCCTGAGGAGAGAGAGAGGACCGCACTGCCTGAGGAGAGAGAGAGGACCGCACTGCCTGAGGAGAGAGAGAGAGGACCGCACTGCCTGAGGAGAGAGAGAGAGGACCGCACTGCCTGAGGAGAGAGAGAGAGGACCGCACTGCCTGAGGAGAGAGAGAGGACTGTACTGCCTGAGGAGAGAGAGAGGACTGTACTGCCTGAGGAGAGAGAGAGAGGACCGCACTGCCTGAGGAGAGAGGACTGCACCGCCTGAGGAGGGAGAGAGAGGACTGTACTGCCTAAGGAGGGAGAGAGAGAGAGGACTGTACTGCCTGAGGAGGGAGAGAGAGAGAGGACTGCACTGCCTGAGGAGAGAGAGAGAGAGAGAGAGAGAGAGAGAGGACTGCACCGCCTGAGGAGAGAGAGGACTGCACTGCCTGAGGAGAGAGAGAGGACCGCACTGCCTGAGGAGAGAGAGAGAGGACTGTACTGCCTGACGAAAGAGGACCGCACTGCCTGACGAGAGAGGACCGCACTGCCTGACTAGAGAGGACCGCACTGCCTGACTAGAGAGGACCGCACTGCCTGACTAGAGAGGACCGCACTGCCTGACGAGAGAGGACCGCACTGCCTGACGAGAGAGGACCGCACTGCCTGACTAGAGAGGACCGCACTGCCTGACGAGAGAGGACCGCACTGCCTGACGAGAGAGGACCGCACTGCCTGACGAGAGAGAGGACTGTACTGCCTGAGGAGAGAGAGAGGACTGCACCGCCTGAGGAGAGAGAGAGAGGGAGAGGACTGCACCGCCTAAGGAGAGAGAGAGAGAGAGAGAGAGAGAGGACTGCACCGCCTAAGGAGAGAGAGAGAGAGAGAGGACTGCACCGCCTAAGGAGAGAGAGAGAGAGGACTGCACCGCCTAAGGAGAGAGAGAGAGAGAGAGAGAGGACTGCACCACCTAAGGAGAGAGAGAGAGAGAGAGAGGACTGCACCACCTAAGGAGAGAGAGAGAGAGAGGACTGCACTGCCTGAGGAGAGAGAGAGAGAGAGAGAGAGAGAGAGAGAGAGGACTGCACCGCCTGAGGAGAGAGAGAGAGAGAGAGAGAGAGAGAGAGAGAGAGAGAGAGGACTGCACCGCCTGAGGAGAGAGAGAGAGAGGACTGCACCGCCTGAGGAGGGAGAGAGAGAGAGAGAGAGAGAGAGGACTGCACCGCCTGAGGAGAGAGAGAGAGAGAGGACTGCACCGCCTGAGGAGAGAGAGAGAGAGAGAGGACTGCACTGCCTGAGAGAGAGAGAGAGAGAGAGAGAGAGAGAGAGGACTGCACCGCCTGAGGAGAGAGAGAGAGAGAGAGAGAGAGAGGACTGCACCGCCTGAGGAGGGAGAGAGAGAGAGAGAGAGAGAGAGAGAGAGAGGACTGCACCGCCTGAGGAGAGAGAGAGAGAGAGGACTGCACCGCCTGAGGAGAGAGAGAGAGAGAGAGGACTGCACTGCCTGAGAGAGAGAGAGAGAGGACTGCACCGCCTGAGGAGAGAGAGAGAGAGAGAGAGAGGACTGCACCGCCTGAGGAGAGAGAGAGAGGACTGCACCGCCTGAGGAGAGAGAGAGAGAGAGAGAGAGAGAGAGAGGACTGCACCGCCTGAGGAGAGAGAGAGAGAGAGAGAGAGAGAGAGGACTGCACCGCCTGAGGAGGGAGAGAGAGAGAGAGAGAGAGAGAGGACTGCACCGCCTGAGGAGAGAGAGAGAGAGAGGACTGCACCGCCTGAGGAGAGAGAGAGAGAGAGAGAGGACTGCACTGCCTGAGAGAGAGAGAGAGAGAGAGGACTGCACCGCCTGAGGAGAGAGAGAGAGAGAGAAAGAGAGGACTGCACCGCCTGAGGAGAGAGAGAGAGGACTGCACTGCCTGAGGAGAGAGAGAGAGAGAGGACTGCACCGCCTGAGGAGAGAGAGAGGACGAGGACTGCACCGCCTGAGGAGAGAGAGAGGACTGCACCGCCTGAGGAGAGAGAGAGAGAGAGAGAGAGAGAGGACTGCACCGCCTGAGGAGAGAGAGAGGACTGCACCGCCTGAGGAGAGAGAGAGAGAGAGAGGACTGCACTGCCTGAGAGAGAGAGAGAGAGAGGACTGCACCGCCTGAGGAGAGAGAGAGAGAGAGGACTGCACCGCCTGAGGAGAGAGAGAGAGGACTGCACCGCCTGAGGAGAGAGAGAGAGAGAGAGAGGACTGCACCGCCTGAGGAGAGAGAGAGGACTGCACCGCCTAAGGAGAGAGAGAGAGAGAGAGAGGACTGCACCGCCTGAGGAGAGAGAGAGAGAGAGAGGACTGCACCGCCTGAGGAGAGAGAGAGAGAGAGAGAGGACTGCACCGCCTGAGGAGAGAGAGAGGACTGCACCGCCTGAGGAGAGAGAGAGAGAGAGGACTGCACCGCCTGAGGAGAGAGAGAGGACTGCACAGTAGGAAATTGTCACCAGGCAGACGGTCACTACAGCAGGACCCCCGGTGGTCAGGAAGCTATGGCGCCCCCTACTGTGACTCTACCATGAAGTGCTGTCCCCGGTGACTTCCTGTTGCACATACACTATACAGCTCACGGGGTAGGGGGCCACACAACTTCTTCAGTCAGAGCGAGGTCTGTGTGACGTCACTTCCGGGAAGATGGCGGCGCCCGTGCAGCTCACCACGCCGGCTCTGGTCGCCTATAGGCTCCTGTACTCTGTATTATAGCGGGGTATTAGTGTCCCGGGAGGACCGCGGGGTGTGAGGTAAGTATAACAGCGTGGGTGGCCATCACTGCTCCTGCCTGCTGACACCCTCCATGTGTACATTATACTGCTCCATCCTGCTGACACCCTCCATGTATATATTATACTGCTCCTGCCTGCTGACACCCTCCATGTATACATTATACTGCTCCTGCCTGCTGACACCCTCCATGTGTACATTATACTGCTCCTGCCTGCTGACACCCTCCATGTGTACATTATACTGCTCCTGCCTGCTGACACCCTCCATGTATACATTATACTGCTCCTGCCTGCTGACACCCTCCATGTATACATTATACTGCGCCTGCCTGCTGACACCCTCCATGTATACATTATACTGCTCCTGCCTGCTGACACCCTCCATGTGTACATTATACTGCTCCTGCCTGCTGACACCCTCCATGTATACATTATACTGCTCCTGCCTGCTGACACCCTCCATGTATACATTATACTGCTCCTGCCTGCTGACACCCTCCATGTATATACATTATACAGCTCCTGCCTGCTGACACCCTCCATGTATATACATTATACTGCTCCTGCCTGCTGACACCCTCCATGTATACATTATACTGCTCCTGCCTGCTGACACCCTCCATGTATATACATTATACTGCTCCTGCCTGCTGACACCCTCCATGTATACATTACTCTGCCTCTGCCTGCTGACACCCTCCATGTATATACATTATACTGCTCCTGCCTGCTGACACCCTCCATGTATATACATTATACTGCTCCTGCCTGCTGACACCCTCCATGTATATACATTATACTGCTCCTGCCTGCTGACACCCTCCATGTATACATTACTCTGCCTCTGCCTGCTGACACCCTCCATGTATATACATTATACTGCTCCTGCCTGCTGACACCCTCCATGTATATACATTATACTGCTCCTGCCTGCTGACACCCTCCATGTATATACATTATACTGCTCCTGCCTGCTGACACCCTCCATGTATACATTACTCTGCCTCTGCCTGCTGACACCCTCCATGTATATACATTATACTGCTCCTGCCTGCTGACACCCTCCATGTATATACATTATACTGCTCCTGCCTGCTGACACCCTCCATGTATATACATTATACTGCTCCTGCCTGCTGACACCCTCCATGTGTACATTATACTGCTCCTGCCTGCTGACACCCTCCATGTATATACATTATACTGCTCCTGCCTGCTGACACCCTCCATGTATACATTATACTGCTCCTGCCTGCTGACACCCTCCATGTATACATTATACTGCTCCTGCCTGCTGACACCCTCCATGTGTACATTATACTGCTCCTGCCTGCTGACACCCTCCATGTATACATTACTCTGCCTCTGCCTGCTGACACCCTCCATGTATATACATTATACTGCTCCTGCCTGCTGACACCCTCCATGTATATACATTATACTGCTCCTGCCTGCTGACACCCTCCATGTATATACATTATACTGCTCCTGCCTGCTGACACCCTCCATGTATACATTATCACTGCTCCTGCCTGCTGACACCCTCCATGTACACATGATACTGTGTCCTTCCCAGTCAGTACAGAGCAGATCGGTAATAGAACCGCTCTACCTGTTGCCGTGGTGATAAATGACCTGAGTTCCCTGATTTTCTGAGTCTTTCTATTACCGGAACACGACACCTGCAGAGCTCATTGAAAACAGGGACACCAGGTCAGGGCATGCTGGGAGTTGTGGTGTCACTACAGCTATAGGTTGTCCATAGTATAGATATACATGATATAACCTGGGCTTGGAGGTAATTGTATTCTTCCTTTACAGTGATATAGCAGAGTCGGTGACCGCTCCTGTATAGCAAATCCAGTGACCGCTCCTGTATAGCAGAGCCGGTGACCGCTCCTGTATATAAGATGGACGTCCCGAGTAACGTGAGGAGCGGGGGCCTGAGGTTTGCTGAGCAGCAGATGCAGCGGCACGGCTGGACTGAAGGTAATGCTCGGTTCCTCCATGTAGTCTGAGCAGTGTAGCAGAGCTGAGTGTGTAGTCCGGCATGTTCTGTGGCCACCATCGGACTTGACGTTATGAGCCGGTGATGTGGACTTGTCTTCTGCTTCTCTTCAGGAAAAGGTCTTGGAAAACGTGAGGACGGGATATCTGAGGCCATAAAGGTCAAAGTGAAGTGTGACACAGCTGGGGTAAGGGGGCGCTCTTATACTGATACTGATACTCTATAAGAATTCTACCCTCATACAAGTGGGTCCCTATAATATTACTTCTATCATTCTAAGGGGTCCACACACATTGTACAGTAATACTTGGGGGTCCACACACACATTGTACAGTAATACTCGGGGGTCCACACACACATTGTACAGTAATACTCGGGGGTCCACACACACATTGTACAGTAATACTCGGGGGTCCACACACACACATTGTACAGTAATACTCGGGGGTCCACACACACACATTGTACAGTAATACTCGGGGGTCCACACACACACATTGTACAGTAATACTCGGGGGTCCACACACACATTGTACAGTAATACTCGGGGGTCCACACACACACATTGTACAGTAATACTTGGGGGTCCCAAACAAAGTAATATTTTTGGGAGTCGTAACCTGAGGAGTCCCCATATGAATAATGTCCTGATACTGGAAGTTCCTGTAAGAATTGTAATTCTGAGGAGTCCCCATAAAAACTGGAATTAAATATAAGGGGATCCCCAATAGCATTGTACCCCGATGCTTTAGGGGGGTCCTGTAGGCATTGTACCCCGATGCTTTAGGGGGGGACTGTAGGCATTGTACCCCGATGCTTTAGGGGGGGGGTCCTGTAGGCATTGTACCCCGTTGCTTTAGGGGGGTCCTGTAGGCATTGTACCCCGATGCTTTAGGGGGGTCCTGTAGGCATTGTACCCCGATGCTTTAGGGGGGTCCTGTAGGCATTGTACCCCGATGCTTTAGGGGGGTCCTGTAGGCATTGTACCCCGATGCTTTAGGGGGGGGGTCCTGTAGGCATTGTACCCCGTTGCTTTAGGGGGGGACTGTAGGCATTGTACCCTGATGATGCTTTGGGGGGGTCCTGTAGGCGTTGTACCCTGAAGCTTTTTTTTTTGGGGGGGGGGGGGTTCCTGTAGGCCTTTTACTCTGATGCTTTAGGGGTCCTTGTCGGCATTGTACCCTGTTGGTTTCCCGACGCACTGGATCCTGATACCCTGATGTCCTGGACCTTGCAGCCAGTATGTATTATACATGTCAGGTGATGTGTAACGCTCTCTCATAACTCTCTCTCTCTCTCTCTGTAGGTGGGACATAACTCCGCAGAGCAGTTCACCTTCCATTGGTGGGATCATGTGTTCAATAAGACGGCGTCCAGCATCGAGGTGAAGCCGGATCAGGTGAGTGGATATGACATGTGACCTCTGTGATACGGTCACAGGACCGGCTAAGCTTTGGTTGCCCAGGCATGATGGGAATTGTAGTTTTGCAACAGCTGGAGGGCCTGAGTGTGACACCCCTGCTCCAAGGCCATGGGTAGCATTGAATGCTGTGCCTCACTGCCAGGATTCCCCTTTAAATATGGAGGATGTAACTTTATTGTTTTGTTGTCAGGACGGTGTTAAGGTTAAGAAGCTCTCAGAAGATGATGGCGGGGCTGTGTCCAGTAAGAAGCCCCGGAAGGCCATGCTGAGCCGCGACATGCTGTACGGACGCTTTATTAAGGTGGGTCTCCAGAAGGGGGCACATCATATCCAGAATAATCAGAAAGGACCACACTCTATCGTATACAGGTGCCCCATATCTGCTGGAAAGGGGTCCAGGGGTACATTGCACTTAGAGGTTATACAGCGCCAACCCTGTCCACAGACTCTGTGAGGTATTGCAGCTCAACTGTATTGTAACAAATAAGGGTTCGCTGCAATACTACATGCTGCCTTTGGACAGGTGGGGCGCTATTTATGGAAGCTGCCATGTATTTTTAACCCCCTTTAAGTGGAGGATTAAAAATGGAAGCTCAACCCTCATACAGAGACTGTATGCAGAGTTCTGGATGCAGATAATGTAAATTAAAGTGTCACTGTCGTTTAATTTTTTTTGCAGAAATCAATAGTACAGGCGATTTTAAGAAACTTTGTAATTGGGTTTATTAGCTGAAAAATGCATTTTTATCATAAAAATTAGTTTGAAGCTCTCACCCCTCTTCTCCCCCCCCCCCCCCCGGGTGGAGGGAGATGAGGCACCAAAACAGGACAACAAAGAGTTAATTTACAGCTAAATCACCGGCTGTCTCCTCTGAAGTCAGCACTGACCTCTCTGACCTCTGAATACTGGCTTTCACACAGGTCCCACTGTGTAATCCTTTGTTCTCTACTGGTGACTAATCTCCCTCCTCCCCTCTCCACAGGTTACACAGGGCACGACTGATGTAAAAGAGCCGAGATTTCCTGATAATGAGCAGTGAATGAGAGAGAGGAGGAGGAGGAGGAGGGGCTGGGGAAAGTCTCTTTGAATGCAGATAATGGCAGATTTGGCTAATAAACACAATTACAAAGTTTCTTAAAATTGCCTGGACTATTGATTTCTGCAATAAAACAAACAAAACACGACAGTGACACTAAGTATAAAACTCAAGGGCCAAGTATTATGCAGGGTGTTCTGTATTGTATAGACATCTATACGTGCACAGGTGGAGTGACCCTGCTTTCTCTCGCATGGTGTTTGCAGTCAGCCACTTTGACGTCAGGTGGGGAGAAGCCGGTACAGGACTCGTCGTCTTCAGACACCAGTGACAGCAGTGAGGATGAGGATTCAAGACTAGATCTGTCGTCTGCAACCAAGTACGTTGTTCTGTGGATGAGTGGGGATCGGAGGGGTCACAGCTTGGGTGTGCATATAAGGAAGGGTGAGGAATGGGATATAACGTCAGGGGGCTGGCTCTGTCTCTACTCCCCGGCCCCATGGGCTTCATATTCAGGATATGTGACCATCACCAGATACCAGGATGATGGTGCTGCCGCCATCTTGTAACCCAGTCATGTTCCCTCTCCAATAGGTTGTCTGATGAGGACCTGGTGAAGATCTGTGGGGGACGGACAGCTCACAAGTAGGTTCATCTTGTATGACACACATAGATTGGAAAGGTTTTAGCACCATCTATAAAAATGGTGGAGCCTTTATTTACCGGAACTAGATAAAATGACAGAATATTGGGCTGTGTTCTCTCACCCCTCCATTAACATTTTGTTTCCGTCCCCACAGAGGGGCGAGACACGGACTGACCATGAGCGCCAAACTCTCTAGAATTGAAGAACAGGAAAGAGCATTTATGGAAAAGTACGGCAAGAAGAGTCAACCATCTAAGTCTGCAGCCGGGGAAGAGATCAATGACAAAAAGCTGAATAAGAAGAAAAAACAGAAGGAAGACGATGACTGTGGTGAAGAACCGGACAATCCCTCGGATAGCGAAGCACCAAGGAAGAAGAAGAAAAAGAAGCGTAGAAAGGGAGACTGTGATGAATCGGTGGAGGATGGGGTCAGTGGTCAGGACCAAGAATACGTCACTTCTATGGAGGAGGAGGCAGTAACCTCGAAGAAAAAGAGGAGGAGCAGGGATAAAGACAACATAGAGATGTCAGAAGAAGCGGAGGCCCTCAGTAACCACGACGATGACCTTCCTGAAGATGATGAAGATGCCAGACCAGCAAAGAAGAAAAAGAAGAAGAAAGCCGTAGAGCCCGAAGAGTCCATCATGTCCAATGGTTACAGAGAAGACTGGGGAGAGTCTGCACATGAAAATACAGGAGAGGCCACAAAGTCCAAGAAGAAGAAAAAGAAGAAAGATAAGAGGTCAGAAGAGGAGCGGCCAAGCACACCCAGAGAGGGTAAAGTGGAGGAAACTGGAGAAGAGAACGGTCAGTATACAGAAGATAGATCAAGGAAAAAGAAGACTCGGGTGGATAATGAAGACGAGTCACAGAATGGAGAAGACACTAAAGCCAAAAAGAAGAAAAAGAAATCAAAAACCTGTGATAGAGACTGAGCCGCGTGCAGGGAGTGTAGAGACTGTGTGTGTCACGTTGTTGTGGCAGTGTCAGGACCGTACAGCTTTCTATGAGTGACGGATCTGTGGCTTATACACGGCCAGGGCCTCATTTCCCAGTGCAGTCTGGGACGTACAGTTTCTGGTCCTGGGGGCTGAGGCCATTTTTATTGCTTTGGATCTAATCTCATACTAGAATCAAGTCTGTGTGCAGCACAAGGAGGAGACTATGCGGTGAGATTCATGGAGGAGCTTTTTACTGATATTAAATTTATTATGTCCTACTGTAATAAAAGAAGAATCATGTGATAGCTGCGGTCGTTCCTGTTCTGGGAGATCAGCGCCTAGATCATGCTGACTGGTGCCGATTTACATTGTACTGTGTGGAGGTAGAAGGGGTTACTGATGGCCTAGGCCAGGGGGTCAAACTCAGGCCATCCAGCTGTTACACAACTACACTTCCCATCATGCCTGACAGCCAAAGCATTAGTTGTTTTTTTTGTAGTTTTGTAACAGCTGGAAAGCCTGACCCCTCCTGGCCTAGGTTTCCAACTTGAGCAGTAGTGAAAGGGTTACAGTAGCTGTTATTGAGAAGCTATGGTGTCGGGGGATTATACTACAGCTACTAACACAAAGAAAGCTGCCTATAGCTTGATATGGGTGGTCAGAGATAACGGGGAAGCCTTGATTTACCTGTGTGGGTCATCTTCAGCAGGCAGACTGGTTTACTGGCAGATACACAGACCAGGCTCTTCCCCCTCTCCTTCACAAAGTACATGCTAAGGCCCATCCCCCATGTGCGTTTTGTCCTGGTACGTTCACACTGAGGAATCTATGAGAAGAACATCGCCCATGCCATAGACTCCATTGTATAGTCAGGCGGATTCTGCCGTCCGCACGAAGAATGTCAATTGTCTGGGTGGACGGTGGAATCAGCCTGACCATAGAATGGAGTCTATGGGACGAGCGGTGAAATCTGCAGCATGTTCTCTGCGCAGATTCCTCAGTGTAAACACAACTTTACATGAGGCAGTTTTCCCCTGACAATAGGCAGTGGATGGCTGACTGCAGAGAAGAGAGACACCTAGTGGCCAATACTAAGAGCTGTTACTTATGATGAAAGATCTGATTTATAAGTGTTAGGAATCACCCAGGCCGTAACATGGAGGGAAGCGACAATGACGGATATTTCACTATGGATACACAGCCTTCTGGTGTTTATAAAGGTTTATTGTTTTTCTACAAAGTGCTCAGGTTCAGTTCTAGTCAGGGTGATGAAACAGGTAGAAATGGAGCATCAGTCCCATAACCGCTCCATCGCTTCTGTCCTTCTGCTAGGATCAGGTGGTCTCAGAGCTATAGTCCTGCTGCGTCTTCAGAGGAGTCTGCGGACACAATCTGTATCGGGGTAGTCTGGGAGATTGAGGTTGTACTTCTTCTGTAAGGCCATGGGGACAAAGCGGCCGCCCAGGTAGTGGTAGCGTCCGGAGAAGTGAATGGCGGACTGTTTGGGGGCGGTCAGGGAGATCAGCATGTCAGGCTGGAGACCGTCTGGATTTCCTTTCTCCACATCCCATCCTGAACATGAAATTCATATGATCTTAGTAGGTAAGAGGAACTGATGATATACCATACATTACTGATCCTGTATTATACTCCAGAGCTGCACTCACTATTCTGCTGGTGGGGTCACTGTGTACATACATTACTGATCCTGAGTTACATCCTGTATTATACCCCAGAGCTGCACTCACTATTCTGCTGGTGGGGTCACTGTGCACATACATTACTGATCCTGAATTACATCCTGTATTATACTCCAGAGCTACACTCACTATTCTGCTGGTGGGGTCACTGTGTACATACATTACTGATCCTGAGTTACATCCTCTATTATACCCCAGAGCTGCACTCACTATTCTGCTGGTGGGGTCACTGTGTACATACATTACTGATCCTGAGTTACATCCTGTATTTTACTGCAGAGCTGCACTCACTATTCTGCTGGTTGGGGGTCACTGTGTACATACATTACTGATCCTGAGTTACATCTTGTATTATACTGCAGAGCTGCACTCACTATTCTGCTGGTTGGGGGTCACTGTGTACATACATTACTGATCCTGAGTTACATCTTGTATTATACTGCAGAGCTGCACTCGCTATTCTGCTGCTTGTTATAGTAATCCTGTCCTATGAGAAGGCTGCAGTATACTATGCCCAGTGTATAAACTACAGCACTAGCCAACTAAAGTAGTTTACTGCAGGGATGAAATCTCCCAGCATTCTCTGCTCAGATACTGTGCAGTAACATATGGAGCTCTCGGCGCCCCCTGCAGGTGGCTCCTCGGCTGTAGACTACTAGTGGCATCAGGGAAGCCATCACATTACTATGATTAATATCACTGGATAAGGAAGCCATTCAGGTAACTGGGAAAGCTGGGTGCCAACCTCACCTGATGGGATGTCCACGCTGGCAATGGGTATGGTGATGCGCTTCAGAGTATTAATGATGCTGCCAAAAGGTTCTCGCACCGCGCCTGTGAAGCTAAAGCCAAAGATGGCGTCTATGACCAGGTTATAAGCTCCATCGATGACCTCTGCCTAGAGGAGAAAGAGCGGAGAGTACACAGTGTACACAGCATCATGGGGGAAGATTCGTACAGTAATCCTACACCGCTCATCCACCACATGTGCACCGGGGGTGCCAGAGAGCAGGGGAAGCCCCATACACATCATAGAGAGCAGGGGAAGCCCCGCCCACCAGAAGCTCCATACACATCACAGAGCAGGGGAAGCCCCGCCCACTAGGAGCTCCATACACATCACACTAAAGTGAGAGGGGGTGACAGAGAGCAGGAGAAGCCCCGCCCACTAAGAGGTCCATACACATCACAGAGAGCAGGGGAAGCCCCGCCCACCAGGAGCTCCATACACATCACACTGAAGCGAGAGGGGGTGACAGGGAGAAGGAGAAGCCCCGCCCACCAGGAGGTCCATACACATCGCACAGGTAACAACCATCACACTGAACATAGACATGGCCGCACCTCCTGCGGAAACTCAGACAGGAAGGGGATGTCCATTTTCTGGCATTGTGTGGTTAAATTCTCAAACAGGGTCTTCTTCGGCTGCTTGGGGTAAAATATGGCCGGTTCATAACCCTGCGGAGAAAGGAGAGGAATGATCAGAGGCATCTACAGTACCAGCAGAATAGTGAGTGCAGCTCTGGAGTATAATACAGGATGTAACTCAGGATCAGTAATGTATGTACACAGTGACCCCACCAGCAGAATAGTGAGTGCAGCTCTGGAGTATAATACAGGATGTAACTCAGGATCAGTAATGTATGTACACAGTGACCCCACCAGCAGAATAGTGAGCACAGCTCTGGAGTATAATACAGGATGTAACTCAGGATCAGTAATGTATGTACACAGTGACCCCCACCAGCAGAATAGTGAGCACAGCTCTGGAGTATAATACAGGATGTAACTCAGGATCAGAACAGGATCAGTAAAATGCATACAGTTACCCCACCAGCAGGATAGTGAGTGCAGCTCTGGAGTATAATACAGGATGTAACTCAGGATCAGTAATGTATGTACACAGTGACCCCACCAGCAGAATAGTGAGTGCAGCTCTGGGGTATAATACAGGATGTAACTTAGGATCAGTAATGTAATGCATGTACACAGTGACCCTACCAGCAGAATAGTGAGTGCAGCTCTGGGGTATAATACAGGATGTAACTCAGGATCAGTAATGTAATGCATGTACACAGTGACCCCACCAGCAGAATAGTGAGTGCAGCTCTGGGGTATAATACAGGATGTCAGTACATAACACACTGACGTCCCCTCTTCCACATACAGAACATTTGTTCGCTGCTTTTATCCAGCCGGGAACAACTTGTATTTGGGGTCAAGTGTCCTGATAAATAGCGGCAGAGCTGGTCTATACTTTCTCCTCCGCACGATGCGCTCGCTCTCTGTTATTTTCTGGGGGCGGCTTCTCTCTTAATGCGACGCGTCCTTGAACAGCAGCCGCGCAGCCGGCATTACAGTCAGACGCCACAGAAAACTTTCCCCAAACTGGGTCCATTTCCATGTGAATGCGGCTGGTGGGAGGTCTGGTAATTCTCCTCCTAATGGGTGAGAGGGCTGAGCGGGCGGAGCACCCCCTCTGCAGGCACACGCTGCTTATTATCCTGGCACAGGGTGACCTCTATATACTGGTGGCAGAGAGAGCAGCCCTGAAAGGGACTGAGAGATGAGTCAGAGCTGTGGGGTCGTTACAGTTGCATCTGGTTTAGGCAATACTCTGTGTGCGAAACAGTCTTAACTAAAACTTTGGCTGTCCAGGCATGATGGGAGTTGTAGTTCTGCAACAGCTGGAGAGCCAAGGTTCCCTGCCATAGACTGACAGCAGTAGGGATAGGTGATCAATACCTGATAGGACACTCAGCACTGTGCTGATCACAATACACTGAGAAGATCCAAAAGAAACAGCGCCATATACGGTGTAGTGGTCATGCTTGGTTACTGCAGTTCAGTTCCCATTCACTTCAGTGTTGCAGTTGCCCAGTATGGCCACTATACAATGTATGGACGCCTCTGCTTTTAAAGGGATACTCTGGAAAAAATATTCAGACTGGTGTCAGAAAGTTATATAGATTTGTAATTTACTTTTATTTAAAAATCTCTAGTCTTCCAGTACTTGTCAGCTGCTGTATGCCATGCAGGAAGTGGTCTGACACAGTGCTCTCTGCTGCCACCACTGCCCATGTCAGGAACTGTCCAGAGCAGCAGCAAATCCCCATAGAAAACCTTTCCTGCTCTGGACAGTTCCTAAAATGGACAGAGGTGGCAGCAGAGAGCACTGTGTCAGATTGTAAAGAATACACCACTAGAGTGCTTCACCAAGTCAGTGGTGTAAGTGACTCCCCCCCCCCCCTCCATCCCCAATAATCTTATTGATCATCTCCAGTAATTGAACACATAATAATGTCATAGGCGGCCATGTTGGGATGTGACTTACAAAGAGCTTGAGGTGGCGGGCACACACCAGTCCGTCGCCGCCATTGTTCCCAGGACCGCAGATAACCAGCACGGAGGGCAGACTGGAGGTGAAGGAGCTCACTGGATAAGCCTGCAAGAAAGCAACATGGCACGTCGGGTACAGAAAGTAGTCACACTTGTCCTCAGGTTGGGTGTGCGGTATTGCAGCTCAGCTTTATTGTAGTAAATGGAGCTGAATTGTAATACCACACACAACCTGAGAACAGGGGTGGCGCTGTGTTTACAGAAAATAAAGGATTTTTTTTAAAGGGGTTATTCATCAATTTTTTTTTTCTTTCAAATCAACTGGTGTCAGAAAGTCCCAGAAATTTCTAATTTACTTCTATCTCCAGTCTTCCAGTACTTATCAGCTGCTGTATGTCCTGCAGGAAGTGGTGTATTCTTTCCAGTCTGACACAGTGCTCTCTGCTGCCTCCTCTGTCCATGGCAGGAACTGTCCAGGGCAGCAGCAAATCCCCATAGAAAACCTCTCCTGCTCTCCAGACTGGAAAGAATACACCACTTCCCGCAGGACATACAGCAGCTGATAAGGACTGAAAGACTTGATTTTTTTTAATAGAATTACAAATCTCTGGCACTTGCTGGGACCAGTTGTTTTGAAAGAATTTTTTTTTAACAACCCCTTTAAGCCACCACAGCCTCCATACCCCATGAGCACCTAGGACAGTTGTCTGCCCCCTCCAAACCACCGCCATACTGTGCTCCCACACTATGTAATATACAAGGACCTACCTTGGCAATGGCGGTGGCGCAGCTCAGTCCGGCCAACTCCATCAGCTGATCCACGCTGAACTTATACTCATTGAACAGCTCCTCGTCCACTGCCTGCGCCTCCACCTGACTGATACAGGGGAAAATAGGCTTACCACCACCCGGGAGGACTTAAAGGGATATTCTCGCCTCAAAAAGTCCTCCCTTATCCACAGGAAGGATGATCGGTGGGGTCTGACCGCTGAGACCCCCACCAATCCTGAGCCAGCCAGCACTCCGTTCATTCTCTATGCTCTGTGTACAGGAAAAGTCATCAGTGAGGGGTCTCTGACTGTTTCTTCCCACCCCACCAGCATAGACTGATAGATGTATCCCCATTTGGGTATTGGGAGTGATCTATGAAACAAACCATGTGGGACCGACCACATGGTTCGGGCAGCATGAAAGGGATTAAAAATGTATGTAAAGTGCATGTGTGAACATAGCCTAATAGGACCACAACATTAATGGGGTCAACCAGCTCGAGATTCACCATTAAAAAAAATATTTTCATGAATGTAAATGAGGCTAATTTGCATATTTACAGGAAACCCCTGTGGCGCCATATTAAACCCTACTGCAGGCAAGAAGCAGGAGGCGTTACCCGCGGTGACCAATCAGATCGCGTCTTTAATCTCCTAAGAGGCAAATGCTGGCGTGTGATTGGCTGCCGCAGGCGCGCGCCCTCAATGGTCCCATCATTCAGCCTGCAGCGCGGGGAGCGGCCGCTAGAGGCAGCATGGAGTGCACCCAGAAGACCTTCCCCCCTCACCTGAGGTACTTGAGTGCCCCCGCCATGGCTGCCCCAGCTCGGTACTGCCTGCACTGAGCTTTCCCGTCTGCCACCGACCGCAGGCAGGTATCCGCCCTCACACCCAGGCGAGCGCCGCCAACCAGCAGGCCGAGGCCGAACAGCGCACGAACCCCGTACATGTGACACAGGCCACGCCCCTTTAGGACCTAAAACAACTTTCTTCCGGGTTTGTGTAGGACGCAGGCGCAGTAGGCGCTGTGAAGCCTATAAGGTCCGCGCATGCGCTCTGTGAATGTTCTGTCCCTTTTATTATGATTGAATAATATTTATCATTAGTAATATACTACCTTTTTTATCATTATTATAATATGTATAATATGTAATTTTTTTACTTTTTATTTAGATATGTACCACTGTATGGCTGTACAGACACAGCTGGCCTATAGGAATACATGGTGTGAACATAGCCTAAGGCTACTTCTAGAAAAAGCAACCCCCCCCATCATGTCTCTTCTGCTCTAATCTTCATGATAGATGACACATTCCAATGAAGAAGCCGAAAATCCTTCATATATGTCACAAAATATATCGATTTATTATTATACAGGGTGAAAGACAAATCCCAACATTTACATCCAACACATAAAAATATCCACATAGACGCTGAATATTGTGCATTTATCGATTATACGGATACAGTTATTAGGGAGAGAAGGATCGGGCAGGTCGGGTTACAGCTGCCTGATCCCTTATAGTTGTGGGAGAGAGAAGTCTCTGCTGGAGGAGTCTGGCAGCGGCTCAGTCACCATACATGCACCCCCAGCTGTGCCCAGCGTCCATGTGTATGGAGGGATCAGCTGAACAGCTTGTGTGTGTATATAAGTGTGTGTGTGTATACATATATATATATATATATTTATATTTATGTATATATACGTGTGTGTGTGTGTGTGTGTGTGTGTATATATATATATATATATATATATATATACGTGTGTGTGTGTGTATATATGTATATATATATATTTTGAGTGTGTGTATATATATAATGAGTGTATATAATGAGTGTGTCTATATATAATAAACACACACACACACGCTATAGATTAGGGCAAGTAGAATGGAGAGATGTAAATTTCTTCACCTTTTCTGCACCCAGTCCTGACTTTGGCTTCAAAATACTGATACCCACCAAATGTGTGAACATAGTCGTACATGGTTTGCGGCAGTCTGTATGTACACACAGGGGGAGATTCATCACACATGGTGTAAAGTGAGACTGGCTCAGTTGCCCCTAGCAACCAATCAGATTCCAACTTTCATTTTCCAAAGAATCTGTGAGGAATGAAATGTGGAATCTGATTGGTTGCTAGGGGCAACTGAGCCAGTCTCACTTTACGCCATGTTTGATAAATCTCCCCCAGTGGGTTAGCGCCCTGTCACATGGCCTGACACTCACTGTAATCACATGCCAATCTCGTACATTAACGCTTGTTTAAAGAGACTGTTACAAGGATGTTTAAATAGACTGTTATAGAGACTGTTACGAGGGAGGCTATTTAAAGAGACTGTTCCAGGGCTGTTTTAGAGACTGTTATAGTGCGGGGAGGGCTGCATTACCAATCTCTGGATGGTTTGCTTTCTTGATTCATCAGCTGCATGTCCCCTACTACACATGGAGATATGCCGCCATCCCCTACTACACATGGAGATATGCCGCCATCCCCTACTACACATGGAGATATGCCGCCATCCCCTACTACACATGGAGCTATGCCGCCATCCCCTACTATACATGGAGATATGCCGCCATCCCCTACTACACATGGAGATATGCCGCCATCCCCTACTACACATGGAGATATGCCGCCATCCCCTACTACACATGGAGATATGCCACCATCCCCTACTACACATGGAGATATGCCGCCATCCCCTACTACACATGGAGATATGCCGCCATCCCCTACTATACATGGAGATATGCCGCCATCCCCTACTACACATGGAGATATGCCGCCATCCCCTACTACACATGGAGATATGCCGCCATCCCCTACTACACATGGAGATATGCCGCCATCCCCTACTATACATGGAGATATGCCGCCATCCCCTACTACACATGGAGATATGCCGCCATCCCCTACTACACATGGAGATATGCCGTTTCTGTGTAACGCTCCATCTCCTTTTTGGTGGCGCTGTAAGGCACACTGGCTTCCAGCTTCCCCCACATCCATCTCCCCTGTGGTGGCGCTGTAGGGCACACTGGCTGCCAGCTTCCCCCACATCCATCTCCCCTGTGGTGGCGCTGTAGGGCACACTGGCTGCCAGCTTCCCCCACATCCATCTCCTCTTTGGTGGCGCTGTAGGGCACACTGGCTGCCAGCTTTCCCCACATCCATCTCCTCTTTGGTGGCGCTGTAGGGCACACTGGCTTCCAGCTTCCCCCGGGGCCGCTCCCAGTGACGATCGGAGTACAGAGCACCGGTTACTGTGGCCGCCATGTCTGGTGATTTTCCTAGAGAACATTGCTCTGCGGCCCTGATTGAAATAAGAACCTGCAATCACATAGTGCGTCCTCTCCAGGGAAATTGCCTCTCCAGCCGGGAGCCGCATCTCCTCAGCGCGCCGCTCGCATTAATACCGCCACAATCTTCTACTTGTTTTACAAATTAATGCTCCTCTCTGCGGCTCGGGAAATCACTCTCATTATCTAAATAGACCAATCAGCCTGGGGCGGCCGGCCGTCCCCCAATCATACAGCGGACGATAATACGATGGCTGACAGCCTCCCCGAACGCTGGACGTGGAAATTATATATGTATCCTGGAGATGGAGGGCACCATAAGACCGCCACCCCAAGGAGAGGGGGCACAATGAGACCGTAACCCCGAGGAGGGGGGACACGATGAGACCGCCACCCCAAGGAGGGGGGGCACAATGAGACCGCCACCCCAAGGAGAGGGGGCACAATGAGACCGCCACCCCAAGGAGGGGGGGCACAATGAGACCGCAACCCCAAGGAGGGGGGATACGATGAGACCGCCACCCCAAGGAGGGGGGGCCCGATGAGACTGCCACCCCAAGGAGGGGGGGCACAATGAGACTGCCGCCCCAAGGAGAGGGGTCAGGATAAGGCTGCCGTCCCCAGGAGAGAGGGCACAATGAGACCGCTGCCCCTAGCAGAGGGGGCACGATGAGGCCGCTGCCCCGAGGAGAGGGTGGGGGCACGATGAGACCGCTGCCCCGAGGGGGGGGGGGCACAATGAGACTGCTGCCCCGAGGGGGGGGGGGGCACAATGAGACTGCTGCCCCGAGGGGGGGGGCACAATGAGACCGCCGCCCCGAGGAGAGGGGGCTCGATGAGACTGCCGTCCCGAGGAGATGGGGCACGATGAGACCGCTACCCCGAGGAGGGGGCACGATGAGACCACCGCCCTGAGGAGAGGGGGCACAATGAGAGCGCCGCAAGGAGAGGGGGCACTATGAGACTGCCACCGTGAGGAGAGGGGGCACAATGAGACCACCGCCCGAGGACAGAAGGGCACGATGAGACCATCATCCTGAGGAGAGGGGTTACGATGAGACCGCCACCCCGAGGAGGGGGGCACGATGAGACCGCCACCCCGAGGAGAGGGGGCACGATGAGACCATCACCCCAAGGAGGGGGGGCACGATGAGACCGCCACCCCAAGGAGAGGGGGCACAATGAGACTTCCGCCCTGAGGAGAGGGGGCACGATGAGACCGCCACCCCGAGGAGGAAAGTAGGGGGCACGATGAGACTGCCACCCTGAGGAGTGGGGACACGAATTACATCCTATCCCATTATCAGCCCTATAAGTACCACACACACCTGTCCTGTATATTATACGGGGGCACCTGTCCTATATATTATATGGGCGCACCTGTCCTGTATATTATACGGGGGCACCTGTCCTATATATTATATGGGGGCACCTGGCCTGTATATTATACGGGGGCACCTGGCCTGTATATTATACGGGGGCACCGGTCCTGTAAGTTATATGGGGGGCACCTGTCCTGTATATTATACGGGGGCACCTGTCCTATATATTATATGGGGGCACCTGGCCTGTATATTATACGGGGGCACCTGTCCTATATATTATATGGGCGCACCTGTCCTGTATATTATACGGGGGCACCTGTCCTATATATTATATGGGGGCACCTGGCCTGTATATTATACGGGGGCACCTGGCCTGTATATTATACGGGGGCACCGGTCCTGTAAGTTATATGGGGGGCACCTGTCCTGTATATTATACGGGGGCACCTGTCCTGTAAGTTATACGGGGGCACCTGTCCTGTAAGTTATATGGGGGCACCTGTCCTGTATGTTATATGGCGCCAGCAATAAAGTGTCATCGACACATCCCCCATAACTGTTATAGTATCCAGATAGAGAATGAAACCATTCTGCAGTGAACTTATCCAGCACATAATGGTGCACAGGTGCCGGGAGTGCTGCAGGGGAGGCCATAGTGCTGCTGCAGGGGAGGCCATACTGCTGCTGCAGGGGAGGCCATAGTGCTGCTGCAGGGGAGGCCATACTGCTGCTGCAGGGGAGGCCATAGTGCTGCTGCAGGGGAGGCCATGGTGCTGCTGCAGGGGAGGCCATAGTGCTGCTGCAGGGGAGGCCATAGTGCTGCTGCAGGGGAGGCCATACTGCTGCTGCAGGGGAGGCCATACTGCTGCTGCTGCAGGGGAGGCCATAGTGCTGCTGCAGGGGAGGCCATACTGCTGCTGCAGGGGAGGCCATAGTGCTGCTGCTGCAGGGGAGGCCATACTGCTGCTGCAGGGGAGGCCATACTGCTGCTGCTGCAGGGGAGGCCATAGTGCTGCTGCTGCAGGGGAGGCCATAGTGCTGCTGCAGGGGAGGCCATGGTGCTGCTGCAGGGGAGGCCATAGTGCTGCTGCTGCAGGGGAGGCCATAGTGCTGCTGCAGGGGAGGCCATGGTGCTGCTGCAGGGGAGGCCATGGTGCTGCTGCAGGGGAGGCCATAGTGCTGCTGCAGGGGAGGCCATGCTGATCGCTCTCCACCAGTCTCCGCCATCATGTCCTATCAGCCTGCAGACATCTGCTGGTTACACTGGATCCAGCAGAGGAGGTAGTAGACCCATAATATGGACATGGCGGCCATCTGTAGTCCTTGTAAGAGCTTGGTGGGGTTTTTGGCGGCAAAGTTACAGTGTCATGTTGTGGTCACTCGTTGGTCCTGATAATATAGGGGAACGGAGGTCACATAATGCTACACATCCTGGAATGGAGTTTGGATCTTCTTGGCTTATCGAGGTGTTCTGGTCTGGGGACATGGAGGCAATCCGAGGACTCACTCCCAGTCCTGAAAGATGAGAAAGGAGAGGATGCATGTCACCTGGTATAAAGCAGAATAGTGAGTGCAGCTCTGGAGTATAATACAGGATCAGTAATGTAATGTATGTACACAGTGATCCCACCAGCAGAATAGTGAGTGAGGCTCTGGAGTATAATACAGGATGTAATTCAGGATCAGTAATGTAATGTATGTACACAGTAACCCCACCAGCAGAATAGTGAGTGCAGCTCTGGAATATAATACAGGATGTAACTCAGGATCGGTAATGTAATGGATGTACACAGTGACTCCTCCCTTTCTGTATATTTCTTATACTGGTCCAGTCTTACCCATCCGCCGTCAGTGTCTGTAGCTTTAGCGTCTCATAGTCATGGTTGCCTGATACATAGAGAAGAACATATTAGAAGCTCTTATATATAACGCCACCCTACGCCGTATCATCTGTATCACATGTTCCCTCCCCCATCCTCACTTTTCTGGGTACTCTGCAGGGCACAGTTGTGGTAGAACGGTTCTGGATGCAGATATGTGTTATTCAGATTGCTGAAGGAAAGAGATACAGATCAGTGATACTGTACAGAGGCGTCATGGCGGATGGTACACATACAATAGGCTGATTGTTACCAACGTGTATGGAGCTCACCCAGTATAACATCATATATCCACCACTCTATAGGTTGTGGATATCAAGGAGGCAACTTGACTATCTTGCCTCAGGCTCTCTAGCTGTTACAAAACTTCAATTCCCATCATGCCTGGACAGCCAAAGCTAAAGCTTTGGCTGTCCAGGCATGATGGGAATTGTAGTTTTGTAACCGCTGGAGGACCAGAGTTTGACCCCTGTGCGGTACAGCAAACAATTGGGGGCCAATATTTTTTTGTGAGAGCTGGATCTGGCCCTGCAACTTATCTACGGCTCGCTCTTCTCCACATCCACAGAGATCAACCACTAGGTGGCACTATTCCCACATCCATGTAGAAAACAAGTCATCTTAAAGTGTTTCTGTTATATATATATACACATATTTATATTTATTTTTTTTTTGCTGAAATCAATAGTCCAAGCGATTATAAGAAACTTTGTAATTGGGTTTATTAGGCAAATATGCGATTATCTGCATTCAAAAAGACTTTGCCCAGGTCTCCTTCCCCTCCCTCTCTCATCCACTGCTCATTATCAGGAAATCTCGACTCTTTTTTCATCAGTTGGGCCCTGTGTAACCTATGGAGAGAGGAGGAAGGAGATTAGTCACCAACAGAGAGCAGAAAACAAAGGTCAGAGAGGTCAGTGCTGACCTCAGAGGAGATAGCCCGGTGATGTAGCTGTAAATTAACTCCTTGTTGCCCTGTTTTGGTGCCTCATCTCCCTTCACCCCTCCCCTCTCCATAGTAGAACCATGAAGACAGGGGGGAGAGCTTCAAACTGCTTTTTCGTGATAAAAATGCATAAACCCAATTGCAAAGTTTCTTAAAATCGCCTGGACTATTGATTTCTGCAAAAAAAATTAAAAGACAGTGACACTTTAAAGGTAATTTCTTTATGCCATAACTACTCCTAATCTTCATCATGTACGACTCCCCGGGCGGTAAGTGCTTTATGCGGCTCCATTACCTGTTGGCATGAGGATGATTTCTGATACAGGCGTCGGCGGTGTTGGTCTCCTCGCAGTCCTCGGAGTATGCATTCGTTACCACTGTGAGGGTGTCGGAGTCGTCCTCCTCCTCCTCCCCGGCTAGGTCTGAAATATAAAGCAGCGGGTCTCCTACAGCCGTTCTCTTTGTCTGAAGAACAACAGATCAATGTTCTTACCAGGAGGAATGAGCTGGCGGGAAAATCACGTCACTAAGCAGGTGCAAAGACAAATCCTCTGCAGGTGGAGCAGGTACATTGCTGCACCGCAGGCACTTATAGTAAATTGTGAGCCCCCCATCACTTCCTTTGTACTTGTTTGGGGAGAGTTCACACCTGCAATCCTGTCTTTACTCATCTACTTTCCTGGTTAAAGGGATACTACGGAGAAAATCTTTTTCAAATCAACTGGTTTTAGAATGTCATACAGATTTGTAATTTACTTCTATTTAAAAATCTACAGTCTTACAATACTTATCAGCTGCTGTATGTCCTGCAGGAAGTGGTCTGACACAGTGCTCTCTGCTGCCACCTCTGTCCATGTCAGGAACTGTCCAGAGCAGTAGAAAATCTCAATAGAAATCCTCTCCTGCTCTGGACAGTTCCTGACATGGACAAAGGTGGCAGCAGAGAGCACTGTGTCAGACCACTTGCAGGACATACAGCAGCTGATAAATACTGGAAGACTGGAGATTTTTAAATAGAAGTAAATTAAAATTTATATACCTTTCTGACACCAGTTGATTTGAAAGTAAAAGATTTTCGCTGGAGTACCCCTTTAAAATATCTCAGACTCCTTAGAGCAGTGCAGTACACTCTCAATGATAGAGTCTAAATCCCGGACCACTGTGTTTGATCTAGAAGGGTCTTCCAATAAAAAGGAGATTATTGAATGTCCTACTGCAGAGACGCCAGTGATCAGATGTAATCTGTGAAGGTATCTGGCAGCAGGTATGTAGTTTGCCTGCAGCGCCTCCGCAGGAGGAATGGAGTATTACACAGCTGTCAGACTTCCTATAATACATCTGACATTGGGACACCTTACCTGCCGCTCTGTTTTCGGAGGCCGCTTTCCCATTGGTATTGGTGGTGGCCCAGGTTTTTATAGTTGCATACATCTCTTCAGGCTGTGGCGGGCGACTCGTTCTCCTGGCCTGTGTTTGGGATCTAAAGATAATAGAAGATCATGGAGTCTTTTAAAGGGAATTTCCTAAATGTTGCACATTGATGAGTCTGATGAGTATTATGGTCTCTCCATTATAAAACACGTGCACACTCAGCTGAGATGAGCATACATGTGTGTGGAAGAGCTGGGAAGCATTGGGTACTATCTAAGGTGTACGGTTCTCTTCTCGGACCTTGGATGTATAATAATTGGCAGATTTGTACTCACGGCGGGGCATCCTGAGGAGACATTATGGTGGTATACACTGGGTTCACACTTGAAGGGTGTCTCGCAACCCTCGCTCCAGGCATCTTCCCAGCAAAGCCTCTCTAGGTGAGGAAATGACATAATGATTACATTCACAGAGCACTCACATAATACCCACACAGCACTCACATAGCACATAACACTCACATAGCACTTACATAATACTCACATAGCACTCACATAATACCCACACAGCACTCACATAGCACATAACACTCACATAATACTCACATAGCACTCACATAATACCCACACAGCACTCACATAGCACATAACACATAACACATAATACCCACACAGCACTCACATAGCACATAACACTCACATAGCACTCACATAATACCCACACAGCACTCACATAGCACATAACACATAACACATAATACCCACACAGCACTCACATAGCACATAACACTCACATAGCACTTACATAATACCCACACAGCACTCACATAGCACATAACACATAACACATAATACCCACACAGCACTCACATAGCACATAACACATAACACTCACATAATACCCACACAGCACTCACATAGCACATAACACTCACATAATACTCACATAACACTCACATAATACCCACACAGCACTCACATAGCACATAACACTCACATAGCACTTACATAATACCCACACAGCACTCACATAGCACTTAACACATAACACTCACTTAATACCCACACAGCACTCACATAGCACATAACACTCACATAACACTCACATAGCACTCACTTAATACCCACACAGCACTCACATAGCACATAACACTCACATAACACTCACATAGCACTCACTTAATACCCACACAGCACTCACATAGCACATAACACTCACATAATACTCACATAGCACTCACATAATACCCACACAGCACTCACATAGCACATAACACATAATACCCACACAGCACTCACATAGCACATAACACTCACATAGCACTCACATAATACCCACACAGCACTCACATAGCACATAACACATAACACATAATACCCACACAGCACTCACATAGCACATAACACTCACATAGCACTTACATAATACCCACACAGCACTCACATAGCACATAACACATAACACATAATACCCACACAGCACTCACATAGCACATAACACATAACACTCACATAATACCCACACAGCACTCACATAGCACATAACACTCACATAATACTCACATAACACTCACATAATACCCACACAGCACTCACATAGCACATAACACTCACATAGCACTTACATAATACCCACACAGCACTCACATAGCACTTAACACATAACACTCACTTAATACCCACACAGCACTCACATAGCACATAACACTCACATAACACTCACATAGCACTCACTTAATACCCACACAGCACTCACATAGCACATAACACTCACATAACACTCACATAGCACTCACTTAATACCCACACAGCACTCACATAGCACATAACACTCACATAACACTCACATAGCACTCACTTAATACCCACACAGCACTCACATAGCACATAACACTCACATAACACTCACATAGCACTCACTTAATACCCACACAGCACTCACATAGCACTCACTTAATACCCACACAGCACTCACATAGCACATAACACTCACATAGCACTCACTTAATACCCACACAGCACTCACATAGCACATAACACTCACATAGCACTCACTTAATACCCACACAGCACGCACATAGCACATAACACATAACACTCACATAGCAATCACTTAATACCCACACAGCACTCACATAGCACATAACACTCACATAGCAATCACTTAATACCCACACAGCACTCACATAATACCCACACAGCACACACATAATACCCACACAGCACTCACATAGCACATAACACTCACATAGCACTCACTTAATACCCACACAGCACTCACATAATACCCACACAGCACACACATAATACCCACACAGCACTCACATAGCACATAACACTCACATAGCACTCATATAATACCCAACAGCACTCACATAATACCTACACAGCACTCACACAGTACATAGCACTCACATAATACCCACACAGCACTCGCATAATACCCACATGGGCAAAAATGTGCGCTGCAAACAGAGTTCCGTGAGCAGGTGCCACCTGCGGAATCTGCAACGGGTTTTCTGTCGGCATTCAGCAGTGTGCACATACCCTTACATAGCACTCGCATAACACTCACATAACACATAGCACTCACATAACACATAGCACTCATACAACACTCACATAACACATAGCACTCATACAACACTCACATAACACATAGCACTCATACAACACACAGATAACACATAACACATAGCACTCATACAACACACAGATAACACATAACACATAGCACTCATACAACACTCACATAACACGTAGCACTCATACAACACTCACATAACCCATAGCACTCACATAACACATAGCACTCATACAACACTCACATAACACATAGCACTCATACAACACTCACATAACACATAGCACTCATACAACACTCACATAACACATAGCACTCATACAACACTCACATAACACATAGCACTCATACAACACTCACATAACACATAGCACTCACACACATAACACATAGCACTCATACAACACTCACATAACCCATAGCACTCATACAACACTCACATAACACATAGCACTCATACAACACTCACATAACACATAGCACTCATACAACACTCACATAACACATAGCACTCATACAACACTCACATAACACATAGAACTCATACAACACTCACATAAGACTACGTCCACACAGCATTTTTGCAATCCGTTTTTTTTCATCTGTTTTTTGCAAAAAACTGATGTAAAAAACGGATTCATTAGTGTGCATCCGTTTTTCCATTGACTTCCATTGTAAGAAAAAATGGGTCAAAATGGATCCGCTTTTTTTAACGGACACAAAAGTAGTGTCAGCTACGTTTTTGTGTCCGTCAAAACAAACGGATCCGTTTTGATCCGTTTTTTTTTACAATGGAAGTCGATGGAAAAACGGATCAAACCAGATGCACACACATGCACCCGTTTTTTTCATCCTTTTTTTGCAAAAGACGGATGAAAAAAACGGATTGCAAAAACGCAGTGTGAACCCAGCCTTACACATAGCACTTACACAACACTCACATAGCACTCGCATAACACATAGCACTCAGCCCCCGTTATTCCAGATTGTGGTGCCAAGGTTGTCCGTTGTATTAGTCAGGGACGGCCGCAGCAATGTGATAAGGTGGAAGGTCCCTGACACCACACACAGCGCAGGAGTCCTTACCAGAGGTGCGGCTGGTGGTCCCCCTCCTTCATGGCTGAGCTGGCGGTGTACGGACAGCTTGTACTGCAGGGCATCAGTCAGCTTGTTCACCAGACGTTCCTGAGCGCTGCCCGAGTCCTCCTGTAAGATCAGAATCATCAGATAACGGCCCCTAATCTGTGGCTACAACTACAACTCCCAGCATGTGTCAGTGTATACTGCTGACTGTATATAGATGTGTCAGTGTATACTGCTGACTGTATATAGATGTGTCAGTGTATACTGTGACTGTATATAGATGTGTCAGTGTACACTGCTGACTGTATATAGATGTGTCAGTGTATACTGCTGACTGTATATAGATGTGTCAGTGTACACTACTGGCTGTATATAGATGTGTCAGTGTATACTGCTGACTGTATATAGATGTGTCAGTGTACACTGCTGACTGTATATAGATGTATCAGTGTACACTGCTGACTGTATATAGATGTGTCAGTGTAAACTGCTGACTGTATATAGATGTGTCAGTGTATAATGCTGACTGTATATAGATGTGTCAGTGTACACTGCTGACTGTATATAGATGTGTCAGTGTACACTGCTGACTGTATATAGATGTGTCAGTGTATAATGCTGACTGTATATAGATGTGTCAGTGTATAATGCTGACTGTATATAGATGTCAGTGTACACTGCTGACTGTATATAGATGTGTCAGTGTACACTGCTGACTGTATATAGATGTGTCAGTGTACACTGCTGACTGTATATAGATGAGTAAGTGTACACTGCTGACTGTATATAGGTGTGAACACTCTGCAGGTCCGATGTATTGTAGAGTATTCTGACCTTGGCTTTGGAGAGTAAGGCCAGCGCCTGCTTGTAATACAGGACGGCCTTCTCCGGGTCCCCCAGACGGAATCTGGCAGCTCCGAGTCCTTCACACGACTGCCACTGACCATGGACGTCATCTAGTGGACGAGAGGGACATACCACACAGCAGTTATAGGGGGGGCTGGAACGTTCCATGTCGTCACCTATGTTATCCTGCACAGTGCCGTAACTAGAAATGACTGGGCCCCATAGCAAACGTTTGATTGGGGCCCCCTCCCTCCCAACTACACACACAAAGGCACACTACATATAGTAGGTGCACACACTCACATGTACATACACACAAGTACGCTCACTTATTATGTAGGGAAGCCCTGGGGTGGTCAGTTTTTTACAGTCACTCCTTTTCCCCTGCAGCAGCAGCTGCCTGTGTGCAGCTTCATCCCCCCATCTCCTCTGTTCTGACATGGGAGGGGAGCAGGATGGAGCCTGAGCTTATAGTGAGAAGATGGGAGAAGGGCTTCGGAGGAGGGGGCCCTGCATCTGTACACCTTCCTGCCTGTCATAGTCATTGTCTCTATATAATAAGCAGGTAGTTATCCAGCTTACTGTATAGAGTCTGTGACTGGGATGACAGGCAGGAGTATACTGAGTGGCCCCTGCTGGGCTCCCTGATGCTGTGGGCCCCGTAGCAGCTGCTATGGCTGCTATAGTGGTAGTTACGTCCCTGATCCTGCAGTCAGGCTGGGGCCACAATGGTGGACGGATAACAAGAGACATGAGCGGCATGGGCTGCAGGATATCACTGGGCTGCTAAGTGGCTACTGCTACTATTTAGATACTGCTGAGTAGTAGTATCATTCATAGCACAGTATGGCACCATTGTTTAAAGGGGTTGTTCACCCCTATAAATTTCTTTCAAATTAACTGTTGCCAGAAAGTGCCAGAGATTTGTAATTTACTTCTATCAAACAGTCTCCAGTCTTCCAGTACTTATCAGCTGCTGTATGTCCTGCAGGAAGTGGTCTTTTCTTCAGTCTGACACACTGCTCTCTGCTGCCACCTCTGTCCATGTCAGGAACTGTCCAGAGCAGGAGAGGTTTTCTATGGGGATTTGCTACTGCTCTGGACAGCTCCTGACATGGACAGTGGTGGCAGCAGAGAGCACTGTGTCACACTGGAAATAATCCACCACTTCCTGCAGGACATACAGCAGCTGATAAGTACTGGAAGACTTGAGATTTATTTTGATAGAAGTATATTATAAATTTCTGGCACAAGTTCAGTTCAGTACCTGGATCACCATATAGGAGTATTAGTTATGGTGGCACTATGGCGGTCTATTACACATTGGTGTACTCAGATCTCTCAGGCTGTACATTAGGCGTTCAGTACCTGGATCACCATATGGGAGTATTAGTTATGGAGGCACTATGGCGGTCTATTACACATTGTTATTGCTGCCCTCAGGCCGTACATTAGGCGGTACATGTGGCAGACACGTTCAGTACCTGGGTCACCATATAGGAGTATTAGTTATGGGGGCACTATGGCGGTCTATTACCATCGGTGCACTCATATCCCTCAGGCCGTACATTAGGCGGTACATGTGGCAGACACGTTCAGTACCTGGATCACCATATAGGAGTATTAGTTATGGTGGCACTATGGCGGTCTATTACACATTGGTGTACTCAGATCTCTCAGGCTGTACATTAGGCGTTCAGTACCTGGATCACCATATGGGAGTATTAGTTATGGAGGCACTATGGCGGTCTATTACACATTGTTATTGCTGCCCTCAGGCCGTACATTAGGCGGTACATGTGGCAGACACGTTCAGTACCTGGGTCACCATATAGGAGTATTAGTTATGGGGGCACTATGGCGGTCTATTACCATCGGTGCACTCATATCCCTCAGGCCGTACATTAGGCGGTACATGTGGCAGACACGTTCAGTACCTGGGTCACCATATGGGAGTATTAGTTATGGGGGCACTATGGCGGTCTATTACACATTGTTATTGCTGCCCTCAGGCCGTACATTAGGCGGTACATGTGGCAGACACGTTCAGTACCTGGGTCACCATATAGGAGTATTAGTTATGGGGGCACTATGGCGGTCTATTACCATCGGTGCACTCATATCCCTCAGGCCGTACATTAGGCGGTACATGTGGCAGACACGTTCAGTACCTGGGTCACCATATGGGAGTATTAGTTATGGGGGCACTATGGCGGTCTATTACACATTGTTATTGCTGCCCTCAGGCCGTACATTAGGCGGTACATGTGGCAGACACGTTCAGTACCTGGGTCACCATATAGGAGTATTAGTTATGGGGGCACTATGGCGGTCTATTACCATCGGTGCACTCATATCCCTCAGGCCGTACATTAGGCGGTACACGCGGCAGACACGTTCAGTACCTGAGTCTTTAAACGCCTGCAGTGAGTGGAGATAATATTCCCCCGCAGCCTCGTGGTCGTCCAGCTGACTCAGAGCATAGGCCAGGTTTCCAAAACACTGTCCCTGCGCCCTGCGGTTACTGAGCACGCCTGAAAGAAACACGTCGGTGTTACAGAGAGCGCCATTCACTATCACTAAGTAACAGCTATTTACCACAGAGCCTGATCTATACAAAGCATGGTCATACAGCTCCCTCTAGAGGTCACAGTGCATCATGACAGCTGGAAAGTCATCACCAGACCCCTATATAAGTACTGTACGTTATATACCGGCCACATCCAGTATATCTGATGTCATCTAATATGTATATATAATATCTGTAATCTCCCCACTACATACTGTGTAAGGATGCCGCCCTCCTGTGATAGTCCAGCCCCTCCTCATACTGCTCCAGGGTGTTGTATGCAGCCCCCAGGTTCTGCAGGACCACCGCCTCCTTATGTCTGTCCGCTCCATCCTCCTGACACAGCGGCAGCGCCATCTGGAAGCACTCCACCGCCAGGGAGAAGACCTTCAGCTGGGCATAGCTCAAACCAATGTCATTGTATAGCTTAGCTGCAAGACAAGAGATACCCAGGTTATACCAGCATGCTCCATATCACTATATACAGGAGATCCCCAGGTTATACCGGCTGTACATATATATTATATACAGGAGATCCCCAGGTTATACCAGCTGTACATATATAATTATATACAGGAGATCCCCAGGTTATACCGGCTGTACATATATATTATATACAGGAGATCCCCAGGTTATACCAGCTATACATATATACTTATATACAGGGGATCCCCAGGTTATACCAGCTGTACATATATAATTATATACAGTATATACCCAGGTTTTACCAGCTGTACATATATAATTATATATAGGAGATACCCAGGTTATACCAACTGTACATATATAATTATATACAGGAGATCCCCAGGTTATACCAGCTGTACATATATTATTATATACAGGAGATACCCAGGTTATACTAGCTGTACATATATAATTATATACAGGACATACCCAGGTTATACCAGCTGTACATATATAACTATATACAGTAGATCCCCAGGTCATACCAGCTGTACATATATAATTATATACAGGAGATACCCAGGTCATACCAGCTGTACATATATAATTATATACAGGAGATACCCAGGTTATACCAGCTGTACATATATAACTATATACAGTAGATCCCCAGGTCATACCAGCTGTACATATATAACTATATACAGTAGATCCCCAGGTCATACCAGCTGTACATATATAATTATATACAGGAGATACCCAGGTTATACCAGCTGTACATATATAATTATATACAGGAGATCCCCATGATATACCAGCTGTACATATATAATTATATACAGGGGATCCCCAGGTTATACCAGCTGTACATATATAATTATATACAGGAGATACCCAGGTTATACCAGCTGTACATATATAATTATATACAGGAGATACCCAGGTTATACCAGCTGTACATATATATTATATACAGTATATACCCAGGTTATACCAGCTGTACATATATAATTATATACAGGAGATCCCCAGGTTATACCAGCTGTACATATATATTATATACAGTATATACCCAGGTTATACCAGTTGTACATATATAATTATATACAGGGGATCCCCAGGTTATCCCAGCATGCTCCATATCACTATGTGGGTGTGGTATAACATGAGGACACAATGATGTAGTGCTTATCCTCCCCATACCCAGCAGGTCTCTCCTGGTCACTGTGCCGCACACCATGCGGGTCTGGTTCAGTATCTGGAGGACGTGTCCGGAGTCGTAGCTGTGACTCTGCAGCATGTAGTTGGCGGTCTCATTGAGGGCAGTGGCGGCCATGTCCAACCTCTGAGCTTCCATGTAGGAGTCTGCGGCGTCCTGGAAGCATTGTGCGGCTCGGGCCTTGTCCCTCATGGCCACGTAGCAGTACCCCATCTTCATGTGGGCGTCGGCCTCGCTGCCCAGCTCTGAGGGCTTGTAGAAGAGCACCGCCTTCCTGAAATGCTCCAGCGCCCTGGGTAAGTCTTGTAAGGATTCATAGGCCGTGCCCAGGTTGAAGTAGAGGTCTCCACTGGGTTCCTCTCCGTCTCCGTCCCTCGGTTGGGACTTTAGGAGGAACTCCAGCCCCTTCTCTGGTTTCCCAGTCTCTACATATACAGCCCCCAGGTTAAAGGCACAGGCCCGCTGGACGGCCTTCTGCTTGGTGCTGAGTGACAGGAGGAAGGCCCTCTTGAAACAAGACATGGCCGCCGTGAGGTCCCGGGACACCAGGGCCTTGTGTCCAGTCTTGGTCAGGTCCTCTATCTCGGCCTGACTGACTGAGGAGTCCTGCTCTTTCTTCCCGCCTTCATCTCCAGACAATTTCAGCTCCTCTTTCACCTTCTTCTTTTTCTTTTTCAGGGGGCGAGGCTTAGGCGGTGGTCCGGAGTCTTCAGGGTTCGGCGGCTCCGTCTGCAAGTCCCCAGAAGCCATGACTGATGTCTAAGATGTGCGACAAAGAGAAAGAGGGTCAGCCATGACACTACGCTCCTAAATAATACCGCACCATGCTGTACCTCTGGAAAACTACTATATAGTGTCTATAGTAGTGCCCCAAACATGTTACCAACATATTGTACACAAGAGGCCAACCACAACTGTATATGGTAGTATCCAAGAGCGCTACTGTATATAGTGTCTCTATAATAGTGCCCCAAACATGTTACCAACGTACTGTACACAAAAGGCCAACTATAATTGTATATAGTACTAACATAATAGTATCCAACAGCGCTACTGTATATAGTGTCTCTATTGTAGTGCCCCAAACAGCTCTGTATAAATATTACTAAGAAACCGTACACATGAGAATACGCACAACAACTGTACATGGTACCAACATAATAATATCCAATGTATATAGTGTCTCTATAGTAGTGCCCCAAACTGCACTGCATAAATATTACCAACATACAGTATACACGAGAACACTCAGAACAACTGTATATGATACTAACATAAAAGTATCCAACAGTACTATATAGTGTCTCTATAATAGTGCCCCAAACATGTTATCAACATACAGTACACAAGAGATCACACAATATCTGTATATAGTACTAACATAACAGTATCCAACAGCGCCATATAGTGCCTCTATAATGGTGCCCTAAACATGTTACCATAGTCTGTATAGTAGTGCCGTAAATATTACTAATGTACAGTACACACAAGAACACCCATAAATACTGTATATAGTGCTAACATAATAGCATCTAATAGCGCCATATATAATGCCTCAATAGTAGTGCCCCAAACTGTACTGTATAAATATTACAAACACACAGTACACAAGAGAACAAGCAAAACACTACTGTCTATGATACTAACATAACAGTATCCAACAGCGCCATATAGTGCAGATGAGTCATACAAACAGAAAGTGCCAGGTAACAGCAGACAGTACCTACATGTATATCCAGTGCCTACATAACATTATTATAAAGGGAACAAATAGCAGTGCCCAAGTAGTAGCACTATATGATGTGCAAATAACAGCACCACACATAGCCAAGTAACAGCACGCAGTACCTACATCATATAGCTATATGGTTCCTGCATAACATTACACTATAGGGAACACATAACAGTGCCCAAGTAACAATACAAAATAAGGAACAAAAATACAGTGTATAAATAATACCACCATACAGTGCCAACTAATGGCATGCAGTGTCGACATTACACGTCTTACAGAATGTTACAATACAGGGAATACATAATACAGTGTCGAAATAATGCCGCCATACCGTGCCCACATCTCACTGCTGTATGGTGTCTACATAGCATTCCAGTACAGAAAACACATAATAGTGCCCAAGTAACAGTAGTAGTACCGTATAATGCAAATGTCTACATAGCATTGCTTCAAAAGTAGTGCCGTATGATGAACACTGTTCTGATAATATCGCCATATAGTACTAAGCAGAAATACCATAAATCCCAATATAATCCTAGTATATAAAGCCACTGCTACATATTAGTGTCCGAATAATACGATGCCTACACAATACCAATATGTAGTGTCCAAAACAAGCCCATCATACTGCCTTGCAGTATACAGCATTTAAATAATACTACCATACAGTGGTTCCTACAGAAAAGTACAGAGAACACATAATAGTGCCAAACTGTGTGCAAATATAAGTGCTCTATATGAGGAGCCCACATCTTTTCTGAAAGTGCAGGTGTACCGCCATATAGTGCCAAGTAACACTACCATAATGACATTGTGCCACTGAGAAACAGTACCCCCAACCCTTCGATACATTTTTCCATTATTACCGCCAAAGAGATTCTGAATAATACCGCGGCCAGTGCCATGCTAACAGGTGGCAAGAAAGGAGGGGGGTATGAGGGCACCACATGGCAGTAAGCAGATGATGGAGACCACTATGTAGTGAAGCACATCAAGTCAGATGGCTTAGTAGTGATCAGGGTGACAGGTTGCGGTATACAGCTGTATTACATACCGGAGGGGACACACAGGTTGCGGTATACAGCTGTATCACATACCGGAGGGGACACACAGGTTGCGGTATAAAGCTGTATCACATACCGGAGGGGACACACAGGTTGCGGTATACAGCTGTATCACATACCGGAGGGGACACACAGGTTGCGGTATACAGCTGTATCACATGCCGGAGGGGACACACAGGTTGCGGTATACAGCTGTATCACATACCAGAGGGGACACACAGGTTGCGGTATACAGCTGTATCACATGCCGGAGGGGACACACAGGTTGCGGTATACAGCTGTATCACATACCAGAGGGGACACACAGGTTGCGGTATACAGCTGTATCACATACCAGAGGGATCCTGGTGACACACAGGTTGCAGTATACAGCTGTATCACATACTGGAGGGATCCTAGTGACACACAGGTTGCAGTATACAGCTGTATCACATGCCGGAGGGGACACACAGGTTGCGGTATACAGCTGTATCACATACCAGAGGGGACACACAGGTTGTGGTATACAGCTGTATCACATACTGGAGGGATCCTGGTGACACACAGGTTGCAGTATACAGCTGTATCACATACCGGAGGGATCCTAGTGACACACAGGTTGCAGTATACAGCTGTATCACATACCGGAGGGGATCCTAGTTACACACAGGTTGCGGTATACAGCTGTATCACATACCGGAGGGGACACATAGGTTGCGGTATACAGCTGTATTACATACCGGAGGGGACACACAGGTTGCAGTATACAGCTGTATCACATGCCGGAGGGGACACACAGGTTGCGGTATACAGCTGTATCACATACCAGAGGGGACACACAGGTTGCGGTATATAGCTGTATCACATACCGGAGGGATCCTAGTGACACACAGGTTGCGGTATATAGCTGTATCACATACCGGAGGGATCCTAGTGACACACAGGTTGCGGTATATAGCTGTATCACATACCGGAGGGGACACATAGGTTGCGGTATATAGCTGTATCACATACCGGAGGGATCCTAGTGACACACAGGTTGCGGTATACAGCTGTATCACATACCGGAGGGGATCCTAGTGTCACATAGGTTGCGGTATACAGCTGTATCACATACCGGAGGGGACACACAGGTTGCGGTATACAGCTGTATCACATACCGGAGGGGACACACAGGTTGCGGTATACAGCTGTATCACATACCGGAGGGGACACACAGGTTGCGGTATACAGCTGTATCACATACCGGAGGGGACACACAGGTTGCGGTATACAGCTGTATCACATACCGGAGGGGACACACAGGTTGCGGTATACAGCTGTATCACATACCGGAGGGATCCTAGTGTCCTGGCGGGGAGGGCGGCCGTGTCCCGTGCTCACCGTCTCGCACACTCATGGCCTCTATGGCTGAGCCCTATTGAGTTTCTTGGAGGAGATCATCTTGCTTTGTCAACGTCTCCCGTGGTAACCAGGATCAACAATGGAGAAGCCGTCCTCCTCCTCCTCTATGCCGGGGATCCCACTGACATCACAGCCCCGTAACCCTTTCATGTCCAGGCTGCCTGAGCACTGGGGATTACATTACCTAAAATACCAGCAAATAAGATATGACTGATAGCTGGCACCTGTGGGGGCGCCATCAGCTCTGTACACCCCCCGCATTATATACTATTATGTGCTGCATGTGTGTCAGTCCTCACTGCAGCTGGGGATTCTATTCACAAGGATCTGCGACTTATAGGAGCTCCATGCATGTGGTATACATGCGGCTACATTACAGGTGACAGCCGACTGCTTTCTGTATAGGCTGCCCTGCTGTCAGTCTGTACTGCTGCTATTATATTCATGGACCAGACACAGGCTGGGGGCCACTGAACACTCCGCCAGTTACCCTGACTGCCAAAGCTATTGCAAACAGCCCTAACATATGTCTTGTAGTCTACGGGGGGATGTCCATATGGGGATTACATACTGGAGGGGGATGCCCATATGGGGTACATACTGGAGGGGGATGCCTGCATGGGGTACACATACTGGAGGGGGATGTCCATATGGGGATTACATACTGGAGGGGGATGCCCATATGGGGTACATATACTGGAGGGGGATGCCCACATGGGGTACATACTGGAGGGGGATGCCCACATGGGGTATACATACTGGAGGGGGATGCCCATATGGGGTACATATACTGGAGGGGGATGCCCATATGGGGATTACATACTGGAGGGGGATGCCCATATGGGGTACATATACTGGAGGGGGATGCCCACATGGGGTATACATACTGGAGGGGGATGCCCATATGGGGTACATATACTGGAGGGGGATGCCCACATGGGGTACACATACTGGAGGGGGATGCCCACATGGGGTACACATACTGGAGGGAGATGCCCACATGGGGTATACATACTGGAGGGGGATGCCCACATGGGGTATACATACTGGAGGGAGATGCCCACATGGGGTACACATACTGAAGAGGGATGCCCACATGGGGTACATATACTGGAGGGGGATGCCCACATGGGGTACACATACTGGAGGGGGATGCCCACATGGGGTACACATACTGGAGGGGGATGCGTACATGGGGTACACATACTGGAGGGGGATGCCCACATGGGGTACACATACTGAAGAGGGATGCGTACATGGGGTACACATACTGGAGGGGGATGCCCACATGGGGTACATATACTGGAGGGTGCCAACATGGGGTACACATACTGAAGGGGGATGCCCACATGGGGTACATATACTGGAGGGTGCCAACATGGGGTACACATACCGGAGGGAGATGCCCACATGGGGTACATATACTGGAGGGGGATGCCCACATGGGGTACACATACTGGAGGGAGATGCCCACATGGGGTACACATACCGGAGGGGGATGCCCACATGGGGTATACATACTGGAGGGGGATGACCACATGGGGTACACATACTGGAGGGAGATGCCCACATGGGGTACACATACCGGAGGGGGATGCCCACATGGGGTATACATACTGGAGGGGGATGACCACATGGGATATACATACTAGAGGGAGATGCCCACATGGGGTACACATACCGGAGGGGGATGACCACATGGGATATACATACTGGAGGGAGATGCCCACATGGGGTATACATACTGGAGGGGGATGCCCACATGGGGTATATATATTGGAGGGGGATGCCCACATGGGGTATATCCCAGTCCGACACTGTCCCGGGGGGGCCGCCATATAACTTGCTCCATCTATCTCATCCTTGACCAAGAAGGTGGACTTGTGGTAAATCGGTTACTCCGCTATAATATCTGCATTATCGGGCTGCCCGAACATCCAGAGCGCCAACGTCCTAAGGCTACGTTCACACAGAGCAAAAGGAGCGGATTACGCAAGGAAATATTTCCGCCTGAAATCAACTGACGCTGAATTCCGAGCAGAATATAAGCAGAATGCAAGCAGAATCCCTGCGTATTCTGCTAGGAAAGTGTTCAGCTCGTAATCAGCTCTTGACAAATTCAGCGCGGAATACTCGAGTAATCCGCGCTGAATCCGCATGCATTCAGCGCTGAAATTCAGCGAGTATTTGGTGAGTAAACTAGACTATACCAGAACATATACTAGAATCCTCCTCCCCCCCCTTTTCCCCATTTCCGCGCTGATTCAGCGAGTAATTTCCGCTTGTATTACGCTTGTATTCCGCGCTGAATCCGCGCTGAAACAGAAAATCAGAGCCCCATTGATTTGTATAGGCTTCCGCTAGCGGAAGAATGAACATGTTCATTCTTCTGGCGGAAAGCGGATTAGTTCAGTGCGGAAATTCCACTGTGTGAACTGCAGAGCAGAATTTCCATTCAACACAATGGAAATTAGCTCTGCACCTATTTTAACGGCTGAAATTTCAGCGCTGATTCAGCGCAGAAATTCAGCTGCTTTTGCTCAGTGGGAACGAGCCCTAAGCAGTTTCAGGAAACATGGCTTAAGGGTCCATTCACACCTACAGGATCGGCAGCTACCCTAAATCTATGCTTGGAGATGACTTTTCTCCCGTTTGCCATGAAGAAGACACACTGAGTACCGGCTGAGGCCCCCCCCCCCTCCCGCCGCCCCTCCTAGACACAATCACAATCCTGACACGCCAGAGTATCCACATAACGGTGGATTCAGTCATACAGGGCCCAAATATCAGACCATGACCCGATATGAACCAAAAACACAAATTTTCTTCAGCTTTTTATTTCAACGCCTTTAAAAATTCCGACGGGTTTCGGACTCAACAGTCCTAAGTCATGGCTCTACATACAAACATACAACATAGATTACATACTGAGGGATTAGTGATACAAAACAGAGTAAGCAAATACTGTACAAACGTTAAAGGGGTACTCCAACAAAAATCTTTTTCTTTCAAATCATCTGGTTTCAGAAAGTTATATAGAATTGTAATTTACTTCTATTGAAAAATCTTAGGTCTTCCCATACATAGCAGCTGCTGTATGTCCAGCAGGAAGTGGAGTATTCCTTTCCAGTCTGACACAGCGCTCTCTGCTGCCACCTCTGTCCATGTCAGGAACTGTCTAAAGCAGGAGAGGTTTTCTATGGGGATTTGCTGCTGCTCTGGACAGTTCCTGACATGGACAGAGGTGGCAGCAGAGAGCACTGTGTCAGACTGGAGAGAATACACCACTTCCTGCAGGACATACAGCAGCTGATAATTATAAGTTTTACCACATCCCTCTTTACAGTTGTTTGAAAATTGTCGATGTATTTGTTTCGGGCTTCTATGGGATAGAGAGATGGATTACTAGTTTGTACAGATACTTTGTCGATGATTCTGACCGTCTAGATATTTTAATAATGTATCCTCTCCTCTGAGCGTATCCTCTCCTCTGAGTGTATCCTCTCCTCTGAGTGTATCCTCTCCTCTGAGTGTATCCTCTCCTCTGAGCGTATCCTCTCCTCTAAGTGTATCCATTCTAACATGTACCTAGCCTAGAGCATATCCTCTCCCCCTGTATACAGACCCCACACACCAGTCCTCTCCCCTGTATACAGACCCCACACACCAGTCCTCTCCCCTGTATACAGACCCCCCACACACCAGTCCTCTCCCCTGTATACAGACCCCCCACACACCAGTCCTCTCCCCTGTATACAGACCCCACACACCAGTCCTCTCCCCCTGTATACAGACCCCACACCCCAGTCCTCTCCCCTGTACACAGACCCCACACACCAGTCCTCTCCACCTGTATACAGACCCCACACATCAGTCCTCTCCCCTGTATACAGACCCCACACACACACCAGTCCTCTCCCCTGTATACAGACCCCACACACCAGTCCTCTCCCCCTGTATACAGACCCCACACACCAGTCCTCTCCCCCTGTATACAGACCCCACACACCAGTCCTCTCCCCCTGTATACAGACCCCACACACCAGTCCTCTCCCCTGTATACAGACCCCACACACCAGTCCTCTCCCCTGTATACAGACCCCACACACCAGTCCTCTCCCCTGTATACAGACCCCACACACCAGTCCTCTCCTTCTGTATACAGACCCCACACACCAGTCCTCTCCCCTGTATACAGACCCCACACACACACCAGTCCTCTCCCCTGTATACAGACCCCACACACCAGTCCTCTCCCCTGTATACAGACCCCACACACCAGTCCTCTCCACCTGTATACAGACCCTACACACCAGTCCTCTCCCCCTGTATACAGAGCACACACACCAGTCCTCTCCCCTGTATACAGACCCCACACACCAGTCCTCTCCCCTGTATACAGACCCCCCACACCAGTCCTCTCCCCTGTATACAGACCCCACACACCAGTCCTCTCCCCTGTATACAGACCCCACACACCAGTCCTCTCCCCTGTATACAGACCCCCCACACACCAGTCCTCTCCCCTGTATACAGACCCCCCACACCAGTCCTCTCCCCTGTATACAGACCCCCCACACCAGTCCTCTCCCCTGTATACAGACCCCACACACCAGTCCTCTCCCCTGTATACAGACCCCACACACCAGTCCTCTCCCCTGTATACAGACCCCACACACCAGTCCTCTCCACCTGTATACAGACCCTACACACCAGTCCTCTCCCCCTGTATACAGAGCACACACACCAGTCCTCTCCCCTGTATACAGACCCCACACACAAGTCCTCTCCCCTGTATACAGACCCCCCACACCAGTCCTCTCCCCTGTATACAGACCACACACACCAGTCCTCTCCCCTGTATACAGACCCCACACACCAGTCCTCTCCCCTGTATACAGACCCCACACACCAGTCCTCTCCCCTGTATACAGACCCCACACACCAGTCCTCTCCCCTGTATACAGACCCCACACACCAGTCCTCTCCCCTGTATACAGACCCCACACACCAGTCCTCTCCCCTGTATACAGACCCCACACACCAGTCCTCTCCCCTGTATACAGACCCCACACACCAGTCCTCTCCCCTGTATACAGACCCCACACACCAGTCCTCTCCCCTGTATACAGACCCCACACACCAGTCCTCTCCCCCTGTATACAGACCCCACACACCAGTCCTCTCCACTGTATACAGACCCCACACACCAGTCCTCTCCCCTGTATACAGACCACACACACCAGTCCTCTCCCCTGTATACAGACCCCACACACCAGTCCTCTCCCCTGTATACAGACCCCACACACCAGTCCTCTCCCCTGTATACAGACCCCACACACCAGTCCTCTCCCCTGTATCCCCCCATGTTACTGTGGATATTGGAGCTTCCTTTGTTTCTATACCAGTGAATGGTACAGCAGCTCACTGAGGATACACTCTAACATTTACTGAAGGAACGTAGCGCCCTCTTGTGGTCGGGTCCTGAACAAGTGTAGAGTTTATCCATCTCTGTTAGACTGTGTCCACACATTGCGGTTTTCCCTGTAGTATTTCTCCAGCTACCTGTGAATTGTCTCTTTGCTGTGCCCCATAAGGATCTATCCCCTGTGTCATATACAGGAGGTCACACACTGCTGAGGCCATAGGATGGGATCTAGCAGAGTTACATAGAGGCGGCCATTATTGGGGACTATCCACTACTGACACATCCGGCTCTTTCCAGCTCTAGGAAACTTATACAACTAATAAAACTTTTACATCTTTCCTATTGGAAATAATGAGGGAGATTTATCAGGGCTGTAAAGTAGAGCTGGCATAGCTGCCCCTAGCAACCAATCAGATTCCACTTTATACTTTACAGACTTATTGCAAAATGAAAGGTGGAAGCTAATTGGTTGCTAGGGGCAACTGAGCCAGCTCTACTATACAAGTTATTGTGGCCCCTCCCCCTACATGATGACATCACAAAAGGCTCCTGTATAGGTCATGATGACATCACACACAGTATATAAGCAGCTGCAGAGCTCTAGAATCTCCAGAGGTGTTTAGTGGTTGGCGGAGGTAAGTCTGCTGTGTCCTTCCTTCTCTTCTATAACAAAGGGTGAAACTATTGCTAGAATTTCCTCATCCCTACAGGTATATACTATATTATATATGATAGGACTACCCCTCTATTCTGATCCCTACAGATATATACTATATTATATATGATGGGATTACCCCTCTATTCTGATCCCTACAGGTATATACTATATTATATATGATGGGATTACCCCTCTATTCTGATCCCTACAGGTATATACTATATTATATATGATAGGACTACCCCTCTATTGTGATCACTACAGGTATATACTATATTATATATGATGGGATTACCCCTCTATTCTGATCCCTACAGGTATATACTATATTATATATGATGGGATTACCCCTCTATTCTGATCCCTACAGGTATATACTATATTATATATGACAGGTTCCCCATTGAGTAACTCCTGACTGTTCTTCTTTATTTGTAGGAGAGAGAAAAGCGAGCAGAAGAGTTGGTGTTGTCGGTGGAGGAGGTAGTGTTGGCGGAGGAGGTAGTGTTGGCGGAGGAGGAGATGGAGGAGGAGGTAGTGTTGGAGGAGGAGGAGATGGCGGAGGAGGTAGTGTTGGTGGAGGAGGAGATGACGGGGGTAGTGGTGGAGGATGTGATCATGCTGATGGAGGATGTAGTGATTGTGGTGGACGATTTTGTTGTGGAAGGACAGTTGGTGAGAGTGGTGAGAGAGGTGTTGGTGCAGATGGTGATGGCGGTGAGGCGTGTGGTAGTGGACGGAGCGGTAGTGCTGGTGGAGGTGCTAGTGATGGTACTGGATGAGATGGTGGTGATGGAGGCAGTGATGGTACTGGGAGAGATAGTGGAGGAGGCGGTAGTGCTGGAGGAGGTAGTGGAGGAGGCGGTAGTGCTGGAGGAGGTAGTGGAGGAGGCGGTAGTGCTGGAGGAGGTAGTAGTGCTGGAGGAGGTAGTGGAGGAGGCGGAAGTGCTTGAGGAGGAGGTGGTGGAAGAGGAGGAGGAGCTAGTGGAGGAGGAGGAGCTAGTGGAGGAGGATGAGGTGCTGGAGGACGGAGTGGTGGAGGAGGAGGTGGTGGAGGAGGAGGTGAGGAGGAGAGGATGGTGGAGGAGAGTGTCGAGGTGGTTGATGAGGTGCTGGAGAAGCGGATGTTGTGGAGGAGGAGAGGATGAAGGTGATGGATGAGGTGGCGTGGTAGGGGGAGGGGGTGGTGCAGAAGTCTGTATGATTTTATGCATAACATTCAATCCATATATTAATGTTATTCAACACATTGAGCCATGTTATCCCTTCACCCCACAACTGTGTCCAGGTTATGTATTTCACTGTTGCCCTCTTTCTTCCCCAAATCTGAGAATTTAATAGGACTGCCAATATAGTCCTGAGGGTGAATAATCATTTTAATGATCCCGATCCTATCAGCCATGGAGATCGGCATCTTAAAAAAAAAAAAAAAACAGAGACCTTGACTGTGCAATATTTCATGGCCGTGGTACTTCATAAGGGTTACATATTATTAAAGCAGTAAATAACCAACACATTAACAACATAAAGTAAATATAAAAAGTCCATCAGTCAATTTCCTATCCTCCCCGACTAAACCAGGAGACTACACCCCACTATAAAGTCTGCAACAGTCTCTAAAGTCTCAAACAAAAGGGTGGGCGGCTGGGAGCTTCTTCCTCCAGGCCATTCGCGGCGATTTAGTGGGAAGCGGGAGCAACCTCTTTATATTTGAATCCAGATTCCTGCTCAGACGCAGCCAATTACAAAGTGTTTCATTTGGGTTCAGCGGTTCCCGCTCGCTCCAACGCTTCAATCGGCTGCCTGCTCACTACCTCCCCCAGGTGTTCCCGCAGCATACTAATGCCGCCATTGTTCCTACTCAAAGCCCCTAGCTGACCCCCTGTCCTCATCAGTAGATGCAGGGCGGACACCTCATGATGTTCCATGATGGTGTTAATGTGGAGGCGGCCTCTCTGTGTGTTTCAGATGTAAACGGCGTCTGTCCGCTGGTCTCCCCAATCCCGGGCACATTTATCCCACCAGAGTTTGTTTCCTGTAACAAGTAGATTTTCCGGTCTCTGCGTGGTGTCTGTAAGCGCGGTGTCTGAGCTTTCTCCTTGCTGGGTGAAGATTTCAGCCATTATAGATAGTCTTCCATCACAGTCTTCTATAGGTTTCAGGCTGACACAGCTAGATAGTGTGGATGTATCTATAGCTCAGAAGCAGGTGAAGCTGGTAATTTGTATATGTAATGACGGGTGGGCGTTTCAGCCGCGGCATGTTCATTCACCGCTGCTAGTCCTTGAGGCCTTCGGGCTTAGCCACGTGTCCCTTGCATGTAATATAGATCCGGCCACTAGAGGGGGTGTGTGCGCTTCCTTCCTTTTATCTGGTGTGTCCTGTGTGTGCATATTTGTCTGTACTGTCAGTTTGGCAGAACACAGGTGCCATCTCATTTGCCCGGACCAGCTATCACATGCTTTGTCTATCTCGAGAGGTAGCGACCTGGCGCATCCTCTGGGAAAGTCTATCTCCACCATCAGGAGTATCTCGTGAAGAACAGAGGATACGCTTAGACAACGCCCTTAGGGATAGACGAGCACATGACATAGTGGGCTCACCTTCCCCTGATCCTGACAGTATGGACTTCAGAGCTGGCAGACGTGTTGGAGCACAGAAAGAACTCCTGCAAAGAATATAGAAAGAAAGTCCCAGCTCACCACACCTGATTCCAAATTTGCTCCACCCGGTGCTCGGATAATCGGAGTTCACCACAGAAAAATAAGAAAGGAGAAGGAGCAGGAGATGGTGGAGAAGGATCAGGTGCAAGAGACGAAGAGCGATGAGGAGGAGGAGAACTACCCACATGAAAAGTAAGTATATCACTGCAAAGTTTTTTTTTATAGGTGACATTGACTTTATAGGTTTATAAAGCTTACAGTAAATAAAGTGTAGTGGTTGCTATGGACAATATAGTTGCATAGAATAGTCCTAACCTGGATATGTTCTGTTCCTCCCCACAGATGGAAAGAGAGAGTGCAGCGCTCCAAGAGGCCAGTTCTACTATATGTCCCATATGGAATCCGGCCCTGATAGGTGTCATTGAGTGATCATGGTGAGGTAACAGAGAGACCATTTCCAGCCATCCACCAATCTGTCTAGGTTGGATTGTAACAGACACGGCCATTAAGTCATATCCACCCGTCCTCTTCTTTCATACACAGAAAATTCCATGAAAGTCGGACCAGGGACCCAGGCCACTATATAGAGCAAGAAAAGCAGCCCTCATCCGAGGAATCAGTGGGGATCCAGGAGGCCCAGTAAGTATATAGAACACTGCAGGAGGAGCCCAGGGGGTCACATACTTTTTGTGCATTAATCTCTTCCTCACTGAGTCTCCTCTCAATCTATAGACCCCTATAGACTGGTCCTGGGATCATCACATGAGGCTGATGCTATTTTTCTCTTTTCTTTAGGTGCAGATAGAGATACTCCTGGATTCCCAAGTGTCTGAGGAGGAAGAGGAACAAGTGAGTAATAATTTACCTGATGCTGCTGCCACTAGAGAGCGCTCACTGCACAGGGATGTATATAGCTCCTACTGATCTGTATAGTGGAGCAGTATGTAGTGAGCGCCCCCTAGTGGTGGCAGGGATATAATAGCTATATATAGACCCTACTCCCCCATCCTGCCCCCAGTATAGACCATACTCCCCCTAACTCTGCTCTTCTCTCCTTTAGAGTCATCAGATTTCTTCTATGCTGCTTCAGCACTGACAATGTGGAGTGAAGAATCCTGAAAAAACCAATTATACAGAGAAAATAAATAAAAAAAAGACTTGTCACAGTCAGTATGTAACTAGTGATAAATATAACTCTGCATGACCACACTTCCGTCCTGTAACACACAGTCCCATGATGCTAATTGCCGGAGGGGATTACCTACAAGAGATGTCTACATGAAGAAATCTATATACTGTGGGCCTTATTACTAGTGAGTTACCTACACAAGGATGCCTGCCTACCAGGCTAACTACCTACAGGGGGCCTAACCACTATATTGATACACAGAGGGGGTCTTGACTATATTGGTGCACAGAGGGGAGTAACTACTATACAGAGACAGGGCGGTCCAACTAATATATGGGGGCACAAATAGGGCCTAACTACTACATTGGGGCACAGGGGGACCTAACTATTATACGTGAGCAAAGAGAGTAACTATAATATATGGAGGCACAAAAGGGTTTAACTACTATATGGGAGGACAGAGGTGCCTTACTACTGTATGGCGGTACATAGGTGTCTAGCTACAACATGATTGCTCAAAGGGGGACCTGATTACTATATGGGTGCACAGAGGGGCCTATACGGAGACAGAGTGGCCGAACTACTATATAGAACACAGAGACGCCAGAATACTATTTAGGGTACAGTGGGGGCTTCTCTTCTACATGGAGTCACAGAGAGGCCTGACTACTTAATGAGGGCATGGATGGTGGCCTTACTACTAAATGAGGGCGTAGAGGGGCCTAAGTTATATTTTAGGGACCAATTTGGGTCTTTATACTACACAGGAGCAGAAAGAAGAACTATTACAGTGTGGAGAACTATAGATATTGTATGAAGCAGAGGAGGAGGATGCTGGAGCAAAGAGCGTAAAATGTTTGTCTGGGAGATTCTGTGGAGACAGGTTGTCAATAGAAGAAGGCTTCATGATGGCCGTGCCAGATGAAGAAGAAAAAGTAAAGTGAGAAAATCTGATCAAAGAAGACACTCCCTTTGAGTCACTGGTTGTAACTGCACTGTAATCCCCTATATGGTGTGCAGAGTCATTGTACTGGGGGTCTGAGCAGGCATTACATTTTTCTGTGTGTGACAGGTGTCAAACTCCAGCCCTCAAACTGTTGCAAAACTGCAATTCCCATCATGCCTGTACAGCTAAGGCTTTTGTGGTGCTCAGCCAGTGTTGAAACCAGATGTCGTGGTCTTCAGCTGCCCCTAATGGTCGGTAACCTCAAGGAGTGTTTAGGGTCACTTGGGCACCTATCACGGTAGCCTGGAGTGGTAGCAGACCCACCCGGGTGGTTTGTACCGCCGTTCACTGAAAAGGGGAAATAACCCAAGTATACGGTGGTATGGAGGTGCAGCCGTTGACAGAATAGACCCATGTGTTTAGTAAAAAATATACTTTACTGTAGTATAACTCAAGTTCAACAGTAGCAATAGTGCAAATCTCGACACAGAACGTTGGCACTTACAGTGAGGTAGAACCAGTGCTTGTAGAAGTAATAGGTGCTTTGCAGGGAGAGAAGAGGAGAGGAGTTGCCAGAGGAGCCCTGCCCAAAGTAGGGAATGTGCTCTGCCGGAACAGGTATAGATATAGCAGAGATAAGAAGATACTTTTACTCACGGATGCCAATAGTGACTCTGAACTGTCTTATGCCCCCTAGTTGCGAGGTACCCGTCCTAGGTGGGTAATACCAGGCCCAGTCGTCTGTTATCTGGGTGTAGCAGACTTCCGAGGCTTCCCAGTTGTCCTGCGCTATGCAGCAGGATATGTAGACCGTTGCACGGTAGCTTTGTCCTACTGGGATCAGTTCCTCTTACTTCAGGAGACTGCCCTTCACTTTTTACAGAGGCTCCTGGTGTGGGCAAGGATTTTTCTAGGTGGCTCCTCTCCTCTATGCAGAGCTTAGCACTACATACTTGCTTTAGTTACTTGTATAGAGAAATCTGTAGTTGCTATCTTTGGTCCCTGTCAGGGGTCCTGGCCAAAGCCAGGCCCTACTTAACTTCTGCAGTGGGTTTTTCAGCTTCCTCCCACACTGAAGACTAGAGACTGACTCACTTCCTTCTACCAAAACTAACTTGTCCTACAGCGGCTAAAACTAAACCCTCCTGTGAGTGAAGGGGCTGAGTGTGTATGAGAGAGAAGAGATAGGTTAGGTAAGAACAAGCACCTCAGATTGGTCAGCATAAAACATGTGATACAAACAGTTTAACCCTTGGCACTTCAGCTGTACAATACGTTAGCTAGAGACAGTAGTGACACCTAGTGGGGAAAACACAACACTACATCTCCCACTCTTGTGATCCTGAGGGAGTGACTTACTAAGGTGCCATAAACAGCCCCAGAGGTGGGACACCACACTTTGGCATTCCAGGCATGATGGAGGGCTGAAGTTTAACACCCATAGTCTATAGGATTTGGACAAGCGTTATATCCTCAGTGTATGGGGTCTGGGCAGGCGTTATATATCCTCAGTGTGTGGGGTCTGGGTAGGCGTTATACCCTCAGTGTGTGGGGTCCGGGTAGATGTTATATCCTCAGTGTGTAGGGTCCAGGCAGGCCTTATATATCCTCAGTGTGTGGGGTTCGGGCAGGTGTTATATATCCTCAGTGTGTGGGGTTCGGGCAGGTGTTATATAACCTTCCCTCATGTAGTTCAAATATTTTATTGAGTTTCACATAATATAACATTGGTACTGAAGAAAAGTATCAGTAGCAGTATAAATTCACAAATATACATAACTAATAAAACAAGGCCGACAACAATAACTAAATCTTACTCTACTTATACATAAAATGTAGATAGTAGATATATGGTGCTATTTATCACAAGAATATAGTGTACAAATACAAAGTAAAGTTTACAAGAATGGATCTAGGGTGCCGGCAGCCGACATCTTATAATACCAGGTGGTTGAGGTAAAGTGAGACATGATAGGGCGTCTTTCTGCCTGCGAGAAGCCATGGATAAGGAATAGTTTTCATTTCTTAAAGAAGGAAGCTGTAAAGGCCTCCTTATTGCGTACAGTGTCCAGCATCTCCCAGTGTAAGGTTTCCTTTAGAATAGAGGTCAATTCTGAAATAGTCGGTAGGCTAGGCTGTAGCCAATGGTATAGTAAACATTGAAGGGCTAGTAATAGGGTGAGATGTTTCGCCGGGGGGGGGGGGGGGGGGGGGGGATAGGATGGTGCGACATGGGATCAGCCACAGGTCCAGTGTCTCCATGGAATATATAAGTTATCGGATCTAAAGGAACCGTAAGCGACCACATGTCATGTATAAAGGATTTTACTAGGAGCCAATAGGATTGTACTGAGTTACAAAGCCATAAACAATGGAAGAGGTCCGCCTGCGGCTCATCACATTTAGGACATTTTTTGAGATAATGTTCCAGAGAGTAGGTAAAGGAACGGTCAAAGGCGTATACTGCTTTATGGAGGATTCGGAAATGAAGTTCACTTAGTTTTACACTGGGAGTTGCTGCACGGACTGAATGAATCCCTTTAAGCAGTTTAGTTTCTAAATCGTCTGAGGCCAGGACAGACGACCATTTCTTCAGAAAAGGAGGAGAAGACTTATTAATGGAAACCGAGCAGAGGAGGTGGTAGAGTTGTGATAGGGGTAAGGGTGCAGGTAGGGAAACACTAAGGCTATGGAATTGTCCAGGTTTTTCGGCGGATGCAATAGAGGAAACGCGATTCAGAATGAATTTTCGTATCCGGGTGTAATTTCTAAGTTGGTCTGAGAGCAGGTCGTATTTTATCTGGGTCTCAGGCCAAGACAGAAATGTTCAGTTTTCTAGGTCTAATAAATGGCCGAGATGGTGGATCCTTGTGGGAAAGAAGGGGAAGACCATAAAGGGAAGAACTTAGATAAGCGGAAAGGCAGATTGTATAATTTACGTACATGTTTCCAGGATGCTATAGTGTCTCGGAGGAGGATGTTTTGTTTCAGGAGAGGAGGTAGCTCAGAGATTGTAGAGTGTAAGAGTGCGGATAGGGACCAGGGACGGACCAGGGAGGATTCTAAGGTGTAGTTACAGAAATAGGAGGTCTGATGGAGCCAGTCTCTGATATGTCTGCACATGGCAGCTAGGTTATACAGACGTATATTAGGTAATTGGGCGCCACCCTTGATTGATGACATACATAAGGTATCATAGGCTATACGGGGCCTCTTAGATCTCCAGATGAAGTTAGTAAAGAGGGATCTGAGTTTTGTGACGTCTTTATGTGTAATGAGGAGTGGGATCATTTGCATAGGGTAGAGCAGTTTAGCGAAAGACATCATCTTAATTAATTGTATGCGTCCTAGGATAGATAGGGGTAGATCTTTCCATTTTTTTAATTCATTTTCTATTTTTTTAAAGAGAGGGAAGTAGTTAAGAGAATAGATAGAAGAGGAAGAATGGCCAATCTTAATACCCAAATAGGTGAGATAATGTTTGGCTATTGTGACTCCTTCAGGATAGTTGTCTTGGGCTAGATGTGGGAGCAGAGGCAAAAGTTCACATTTTGAAGTATTGATTCTAAAGCCAGTGAATGATTTGAAGAATCGAAAAATATTAAAAATTTGGGGAATGTCTATATGTGGACGTTCTAAGAATATTAGAGTGTCATCAGCAAAACATAATACCTTTGCTTCCACATCTCCCACTCTAATACCATTGACTTCTGGAGAAGTTAGAAGATATTGGATAAGGGGTTCTAGTGCTAGATTAAATAAGACCTTCCCTCATGTAATCTCTATCTACACTCTGTCCGCTCCATACATTACTGACCCAATCTCCATCTACACCCTGTCCCCTCCATACATTATTGACCCAATCTCCAGATGACCCAATCTCCCCTTAAGTAATCTCCATCTATACCCTGTTAATTGGGTTTAAGTTTATCAATATACAGTAAAACCTCGGTTCCCGAACACCTCGGAGTGCGAACAATTCGGTTTTCGAACTAAATTTCCCCCTGAAGTTTTGATCGGTAACCGAACAAAACCCGGGGGATAACTGTCAGCTGAACTGATGTTCAGCTGACAGTTAAAGGTGTTCGGGAACAGTGAGAGGCAGGAGCGGGCGGCTATTTAAACTTGCCGCCGTGCTCCTGCTCCAATCAGCTGCGGGGGACACCCTGTAAAGAAGTGGGGAATCCCATCATAATGAGGGGAATCCCCACTTCTTTACAGGGTGTCCCCGGCAGCTAAGAGGAGCAGGAGCACGGCGGCAAGTTTAAATAGCCGCCCGCTCCTGCCTCTCACTGTTCCCGAACAGAGCAAGAAGCTGGTGAGCGGGGCTGCGGGCGCGCCGCAGTCTATAGGGGTGTACAGGCTGGGTAAGTTTATCGGAAGCGCTCCGGGCCGGCGGGGGCTGGTGGGGAGAGACAGGAGGACAGTGCTGGGAGCCGGCTTCTTTACAGCCTGTCCCCGCAGTGAGAGGCAGGAGTGGGCGGCTATTTAAACTTGCCGTCGTGCTCCTGCTCCTCTCAGCTGCTGGGGACACCCTGTAAAGAAGTGGGGAATCCCATCATTATGATGGGATTCCTCACTTCTTTACAGGGTGTCCCCCGCAGCTGATTGGAGCAGGAGCACGGCGGCAAGTTTAAATAGCCGCCCGCTTCTGCCTCTCACTGTTGCGGGGGATGTGGAGTGTTTTTGCTCTGCACCTGACCCACGGAGTGTAAAAACCAATTAATCACATTTACATTGTTCCCTATGGGAACTTACAGCTCGGTTCTTGAACTGCTCGGTTATGGAACAGCCTTCCAGAACCAATTATGTTCGAAAACCAAGGTACCACTGTATTGTCTATAGTGACAATACAGAGAGAGGTGTACAATATGGAAGACCCTTTTAGACATCCATAATACAGACCCCAGAATCAGGCATCTCTCCTGGCGCCTCCTGCAACACTTTGCTATCCATGACTACCTTTGCCTAAAAAAAGAGACAAATAAATAAGATCAGCGTTATGTGATGATCACGGGATCAATCTATAGGGTTATATCTATACATTAAGATTGTCCTTTGTCATGTGGAAACTCAATAAGAATGAGGTCGAGATTTTATATGTCTGTATATAATCGACTTGTCATGTCTGGACTTTGTCCTCACTTCCCCTTTCCTTCCTGTATCTGATGGTGCTCCTCCTCCTTTTTGATATTATCCTACTTCACTATCTCCTCTGCTTCCTCCTCCTTCTTGATGGTATCCACCTCTGCTTCCACCTAGAGATTAATGATGAGCGAACCTGCCGAGGTCCTCCGGATGTATCCACCCTCTCCAGGGAGCGGGCAGACAGCGGCAGTCAGAAGCAGAGAGTTCAGGTTCATACGAACCAGAACCTCGGCAGGTTTGCTCATCTCTACTCCTCATCCTCCTCCGCTGTAACCTCATCTCCTCTCCTTTCTCTCTCCAACAAGTAAAAGAGAACAGTTAGGACTTACTCAATGAGCTTTACAGATGAAAAAATGAACATTAGACAGTAGTGGATATGGGTGTAAAGGGCAATTCTCATATATCAGACTTGTTCTTTAAGGAGTTACCCAGGCTCAGAAAAACATGGCCGCTTTCTTCCAGTAACAGCACCACCTTTGTTGTTTGTGGTATTGCAGCTCAGTCCATTAGGGGGCGCTCACAGTATAATGCTCCTACTACTATGCAGATCAGTAGGAGCTCTATAAGTCCTTATGCGGTGAGCTCCATCTAGTGGTAGTGGTATGAGGTAAATTATTACTCACGTTTCTTTCCAGGCGCTTCCTACAAACCTGTGCTAACCTTGACAAACTTTCTCTTCGCCTAAAGAAAAGAGAGAAAGTGATAAGATCAGCGTCATGTGATGAGTCTATAGGGTTCTATACATTAATATTGTCCTGTGTCATGTGGAGGCAGAGATTATTACACAAAAAGTATAAGGCCCACTGGGCTCCTGCAGTGTGCTTTCACTCGTATCTTCTATATACTTGACCCACACAGACGCATCATAATCCCTATAAAAGAAAGCACAGAGATTCCCCCTATAATTAATGTATATAATTGTTTTGTCATGTCTGGGAAAAACCTCTACCTTCCTTCCTGTATCTGATCTTGCTACTTTCCTTCTTAGTGTTACACTCCACTTTCTCCTCCTCCTTGATGGTATCCTCCACTCTGTCCTCCTCCTGGATGGTATCCTCCACTCTGTCCTCTACTTTCTCCTCCTTGATGTTATCTTCCTTCACCATCTCCACTTTCTCCTCCTCCTGGATGGTATCCTCCACTCTGTCCTCTACTTCCTCCTCCTTGATGTTATCCTCCTGCACCATCTCCAATTTCTCCTCCTCCTTCTCTATATCTCCCTCCACTCTGTCCTCCACTTCCTCATCCTCCTCCATCTCGAAGATATCCTCTTCCATCATCTCCTCCACTTCCACCTCCACCTTCTCCTTGATGTTATTCTACTCCATCTCCTCCTCCTTGCCTTTCTCTGTCCTACAATTGAAGAAGAACAGTCCGGACTTACTCAACAAGCTTTATAGATGCAAAAAAGAAAACAAACCCCCCACACCCCAAACAATCAGACAGTAGTGGATATGGGCATAAAGGGCAATTCACATATATCAGACTTGTTCTTAAAGTGTACCTGACGTTATAACTTCCAAAATCAAAATCAACAGTAGATGTGATATAGAGGAAGTTTGCAATTTACATTCATTATTTTTCATGGAAAACACGGCACACTTCCTGTGTTCTGACTTTTTTTCTATACAAAGGAAATCCTGTGCCTCCAAGGTCATCTGAGCGCTCACATAGAAGGCAGTCATGTGATTGATCGACCCATTGAGCCGCGACTCTCTGTACAGGTCAGACTTTAAAGGGGCTACCTGGGCTTAGTAAAACATTTTTGCTTTCTTCCAGAAACAGCACTACTTGTCCTCTCAATACCTGGTCATACATGCCACCATCAGGTCCATACAAACCTAGCCTTTTTCTCCTGTTCCCATCCCATCCCCTATCATGCAGTTGGCCTTGGTTCCGGCATACATTATGTATAAAAAGATCGCACCTCCACCTATTTGGAACTTCTCGCATTCCCATTAAAAAAAACTGTTCTAACCATGTAATCCCTAATCTCATCTTCAGCTAGTAGACAGCTTCTGAATCCTATAGCCTTGGCAGATCGGGAGCATACGAGCCATAAATAAGTGCACACCCATCTACCCCTCCGTTCATCAAATTGGTTGGATAAATTGTTTTCTATGGATTCATTATCTAAAAAGTTACACTCTGAGAACTTCACGGCCTTGTTGGCCCCAACTCCAGCCTATAAACCTTCCTATATTCTTGGGTGAGAGAGAGAACTAGGGACGACCTTTACCACACAAGACCAGGCTTTACTAGCTGCAGATTTCCATAGGTTCTCCTGCTGTGTTAAAACACAAGAGAACTCACATAAACTCTACACCAGGAGGTACAAAACATCCACTTTTTTGTTTAAAGCTGTACTGGTGGCAAACAAGATTTGCTGGCGATGGCTGCAGGCACTTCCAAACACATCTGCTAGGATTGCCATGTCATTAGGCCTTATTGGGAGTCCGTTTAATCCACATTAGAGAAAGTGACTAACAAGAAAATAGAACTTGATGAACAACTGATATTACCGTGGCTCCTAAGGGTGCCTTCACACCTACCGGATCCACAGCGGATCTCACTTCTGCGGATTCGAAGCGAGAACCGCTGCGGATCCGGTACCATTGACCCCCTATGATAGCACATACTCGCAGCGGGACTGACATCCCACTGTCAGTATGTGCTTTAACCCCCCGCTGCCCGCAGCCCCGCCGTCCGAATCTACCATCCCCGGTCGCATCAGTCTATCCCCGGCGCATCCCCCCATCCCCGGCCACATCCTTCAGCCTGCCGCCGGCCACATCTCCGATCCCCAGCGCCTCCTCCCATCCCCGGCCGCATCCCGCAGCCCGCCGCCGAGAGCATACTGTACCTGCTCGGCGGCGTGGCTGCAGTAAGGCTGCCGGCTCCAGTCCCGCTCAGATCAGCTGAGCGGGACCGGAGTCGGGAGCCTCACTGCAGCCGCGCCGCCGAGCAGGTACTGTATGCTCTCGGCGGCGGGATGCGGCCGGGGATGGGAGGATGCGCCGGGGATCGAAGATGCGGGCGCCGGCGGGATGCGGCCAGGGATGGGAGGATGCGCCGGGGATAGACTGATGCGGCCGGGGATAGGGGGATGCAGCCGGGGATGCAGACGACGGCGGGCTGCTGGATGCGGCCGGGGATAGGCTAATGCAGCCGAGTATGGAAGATTGGGGCGGCGGGGCTGCGGGCAGCGGGGGGTTAAAGCACATACTGACAGCGGGATGTCAATCCCGCTGCGAGTATGTGCTATCATAGGGAGTCAATGGTACCGGATCCGCAGCGGTTCTCGCTTCGAATCCGCAGAAGTGAGATCCGCTGTGGATCCGGTAGGTGTGAAAGCACCCTAAATGTTAGTTTTTGCCCTAGACGCAATGACTACCCACCTACTGACTGCATCAAAATTAATAATTCCAAAGCACTGGAACTCACAGGAGGTCCCGCAGACAGCTGAGCAGGTATCTAATGGTCCTTTTACACGGAACAATTATCGTTCGAATATTCACAATAACGATTGCATTTGAGCAATAATCAGCTTGTGCAAACACAGCAAACGATTAAGCGTCAAACGATAAATCGTTCATTGTGATCTTTCAAGGTCTCAAATCATCGTTGGTCGTTCACTAAAAATTCACAGATCGCTTTGTGTAAACAGTCTTTCAACGATTCACCCTATGCGTGACATGGGCTTAAGCGATATTAAAATGATCGCAATAACAATTTTTTCAAATGATATATCGTTCCGTCTAAACACTGATATAAAAACACTGTTATAAAAAAATACATTGTTACTTCAAAACCGTTAATCATTCGATTGGGCGAATTATTGCTCCATGTAAAAGGACCATTAGTGTGACCAATTGGCTCGGTTTGAAGAATTGTTGGAATAGGGATACCCATGAACAATTCCTGGCAGTCTGGCAACCATGGTTGCACTACCGCTGATATAAACGCTGTTATACCTCTCCTTCTCTTTTTCCCCTATCTCCTACTCTTAGGATGCTGAGTCGCCTTCCTCTTACCCTCTTCCTCGCCTTCATTGTCCCATTTTATAGGATCCTGTGGATTATTGCTCATGCCCTTACATTATATGGAATAATGATATGTCGTCACAACTGTTACTGGGTCTACCTCACTCTTACTTGTTTGGTTTGGTTTGCTCGCCTATGTATTATTGTAACCCTCCTGTCTTTCTACTGATTTGCAACTGGTGTGGTTGCAAATGTTTGTATTTTTTTTTTTAAACCCAATAAAACATGTTTAAAAAAAAAATATATATATATTTGGATATTTAAAAAAAACCCCAACATCCACAATGTATGAGTATAAGGCTGAAAACACTCCAAGAACGGCAGATAATGGGGCTGCCTGGAAAGTCAATGACATAAATGACAATATCTAGAGGGCCACGTACAGGATTGAAGCTACAACGGCCACTGATGGATTTCTGGTGGACACAAGGCTCCTCTCCCGGTGATATAGAAGGAACAGTGAGATGGTCCTGACAATCAGCTGCTGGCACCTAGGAAGTATTCTCTATGTAGCTCTATGAGAATGGACCAGGCTCTGGAGGACCCAGCACATCCATGCAACATGTGGACACTCACTGATAATAATGTACTGAATTCTCTATATGTTGCATGAATCTAATGTATACATAATAGCTCTTATTTGTATCAATCTTTTTTGCATCCATTTTGTATGTCCACCTTATTACCTGTTTGTAACAACTTAAAAAGGTAAAGACCTTTAAAACTATTTCTCCAGCTTCAGATAAATAAATGAAGCAACGTAAGCCCCTATAACACGGGGTGATGGAGAGGAGCAAACTCGCTCCTTGTTCCCCGCTCGCTGCTGGAGCTATTGCACGCGTCGGCAGCAAGCCGGTAAGAGCAGGGTGATCGCTAGATCATCCGGGCCGCCCATAGAGGATAGCGGCAGTCTGCTGACACCGCTCCTATTCCACGAAGAGACGGCAGCAGATCGTTGCTATCTTAGTCGTTTGTCTTTAAACATGTTGAAAGACAAATGACCGACAACAATCAGCCGACATCGTTCATGTCGGCTGATCGTTGTCTTCCATTACACAAGCCGCAACGGCCGATATTCGTTTCATGTAATGGAGCCTTTAGACTGTGTTTCCACATGAAGTCTGAATAGTGTGGATACCACGCCTTCCTTTCTCCTTCAATACTCACGTTATGTCATTAGGATTATTAGACACATCAAGCGGTTATTGTGTGGAGAACTGGGGGTGTGGTTTCCACAGTGTTCACATGTGGAAACAGACTCAAAGGGGTGCTCCGGAGGAAGAAAAATGTTTCCACATCAACTGGTACAATAAAACTATACAGATTTGTAAATTAATTTAAAAAAATAAAATAAATAAAACCAAGTCTTCCAGTACTAATCAGCTGCTGTATGTCCTGCAGAAAGCGGCATATTTTTCGGTGTTCTCTGCTGCCACCTCTGTCCATGTCAGGAACTGTCCAAAGCAGGAGAGGTTTTCTATGGGGATTTGCTGCTGCTCTGGACAGTTCCTGACATCTACAGAGGTGGCAGCAGACTGGAAAGAATACACGACTTCCTGCAGGACATACAGCAACTGATAAGTACTGGAAGGCTTTTGTTTTTTTAATTTAATATAAGTAATTTACAAATCTGTATAACTTTCTGACACAATTTCAGTTTGAAAACAATTCTCTCTGGAGTACCCCTTTACATAGTATGTACTGTACATGGACTCGGAGGACGTCCTATCTCTCACTCATTAGCCTTGGGTTCCTTGTGGCCTTTAGCCTCTCGGCCTAGAATTGCACAGATGGTCAATTCCAATAGCTTATGTTTGATATCTTAATATAAAATGTCTGGCAACATACCAGCTGCAGGTCGTGCTCCCACTTCCATGCCAGTAAGATACGTTACTGCTGTTTTTCTATGGTTGCCATTAAAACCAGAATACACATAAATAGTATTTGCTGGAAAACTTTAAAAACATGTTACTATATCATGGCTTCCTGACCACTTCTAGCAAAACGGCAAAAAATGCTGAGCCAGCTCTTTTATTAAATTTGTGTAAGTCCCGACTGACCTGACATTCGGGGAAAGTTGCATTAAAGGGGTTATCCAGCGCTACAAAAACATGGCCGCTTTCTTCCAGAGACAGCACCACTCTTGTCTCCAGTTTGGGTGGGGTTTCTCACTTAATACCATTGAAGTGAATGGGGCTTAAAGGGGTTATCCAGTGCTACAAAAACATGGCCGCTTTCTTTCGGAGACAGCACCACTCTTGTCTCCAGTTTGGGTAAAGTTTGCCACTTAGTTCCATTGAAGTGAATGGAGCTTAAAGGGGTTATCCAGCGCTACAAAAACATGACCACTTTCCCCCTACTGTTGTCTCCAGTTTGGGTGGGGTTTTGAAAGTAAATGGAGCTTAATAGCAAATCACACCTGAACTGGAGACAACAGTAGGGGGACAAGTGGCCATGTTTTTGTAGCGCTGGATAAACCCTTTAAAGGGGTTATCCAGTGCTACAAAAACATGGCCGCTTTTTTTCAGAGACAACACGACTCTTGTCTCCAGTCAGGTGCGGTTTGCAATTAAAGGGGTTATCCAGCGCTACAAAAACATGGCCACTTTCCCCCTACTGTTGTCTCCAGTTCAGGTGCGGTTTGCAATTAAGCTCCATTTACTTCAATGGAACTGAGTTTCAAAACCTTCACCCAAACTGGAGACAACAGTAGGGGGAAAGTGGCCATGTTTTTGTAGTGCTGGATAACCCCATTAAGCTCCATTCACTTCAATGGAACTGAGCAGCAAAACCCCGCCCGAACTGGAGACAAGAGTGGGGCTGTCTCTGGAAGAAAGTGGCCATGTTTTTGTAGCGTTAGATAACCCCTTTAATAGTTTCTGTAACACCAGGACTTACATGACCATATATCAGGGTCTGTCTAACTATTAGCATTAGCGGTGATAGGATAGGAGGTGTATAGCAGATGCATATTTTACTCTGGCTCAATACATAAAAATAAAAAAAAAAACTGAAAAATAGATTTTAAAAATAAACTTTAAAGCTATGTTCACACACAGTATTTTGGTCAGTATTTTCCAACCAAAACCAGGAGTGAACTGAAAACACAGAAAGGCTATGGTCACACACCACACTGTTGAAATTTAGTGGATGGCAGTCAGTCAATGGCAAATCATTTTAAAACAGCGGCCGTTAAATGGCGTCCATCCACTCAATGTCGGCACACTGTGAACATAGCCTAAAAGTTACAAACAAAAGGCAAGTACTCCAAAATACCAAAGTAATAAATGTCAGGAAAAAAACGACTTCATGAGCGACATTCCACGCTTCCCCGTATTTCGCCAGATATGACATTTGCTCAGCACATGTTCATATCCAACTAGGCTGCAAGGTCATCCTGATCCGCTGGTATTCATAGCCCCCCCGTCTCATCTCTGCAAACACCCCTCCTCCTGGTTACAAAATACAGCAGGATACAGCCAAAGTGCAGCTCTCCCCGTCACACTGGTTGTGCCCCACAAGCCGACAGCGGTCGCCATGTATGTGAGGTCACTATTCTTCCTTCTAGGTAAGTAGAACAATGATCTCTTACAGATGTGTTTACGTGTAATTCCAGAAGTTCTTCTATTTGTTCAGATCCATAGAGGGAAGTATTATAGTATTTCTTTTAGTATATAGAGGGCGATGATATATTCTTCTGCAACGGAAGCAGAATTACAGTAGTTATGTAATAAGTTATGTTATATACATATAGGGAGGTGATATTCTATTATACATAGTACCAGTATTGTATAGTATATACGGTATAGTAGTTATATTCCTGTATATAGGAGCAGTATTATAGTAGTTATATCCCTGTATATAGGAGCAGTATTATAGTAGTTATATCCCTGTATATAGGAGCAGTATTATAGTAGTTATATTCCTGTATATAGGAGCAGTATTATAGTAGTTATATTCCTGTATATAGGAGCAGTATTATAGTAGTTATATTCTTGTATATAGGGGCAGTATTATAGTAGTTATATTCCTGTATATAAGAGCAGTATTATAGTAGTTATATTCCTGTATATAGGGGGCAGTATTATAGTAGTTATATTCTTGTATATAGGGGGCAGTATTATAGTAGTTATATTCTTGTATATAGGGGCAGTATTATAGTAGTTATATTCTTGTATATAGGGGCAGTATTATAGTAGTTATAGTCTTGTATATAGGAACAGTTTTATAGTAGTTATATTCCTGTATATAAGAGCAGTATTATAGTAGTTATATTCCTGTATATAGGGGGCAGTATTATAGTAGTTATATTCTTGTATATAGGGGCAGTATTATAGTAGTTATAGTCTTGTATATAGGAACAGTATTATAGTAGTTATATTCCTGTATATAGGAGGAGTATTATAGTAGTTATATTCCTGTATATAAGAGCAGTATTATAGTAGTTATATTCCTGTATATAGGAGCAGTATTATAGTAGTTATATTCTTGTATATAGGAGCAGTATTATAGTAGATATATTCTTGTATATAGGAGCAGTATTATAGTAGTTATATTCTTGTATATAGGAGGCAGTATTATAGTAGTTATATTCCTGTATATAGGAGCAGTATTATAGTAGTTATATTCTTGTATATAGGAGCAGTATTATAGTAGTTATATTCTTGTATATAGGGGGCAGTTCTATAGTAGTTATATTCCTGTATATAGGGGGCAGTATTATAGTAGTTATATTCTTGTATATAGGAGGCAGTATTATAGTAGTTATAGTCTTGTATATAGGAGCAGTATTATAGTAGTTATATCCCTGTATATAGGAGCAGTATTATAGTAGTTATATTCCTGTATATAGGAGCAGTATTATAGTAGATATATTCTTGTATATAGGAGCAGTATTATAGTAGTTATATTCTTGTATATAGGAGCAGTATTATAGTAGTTATATTCTTGTATATAGGAGCAGTATTATAGTAGTTATATTCTTGTATATAGGAGCAGTGTTATAGTAGTTATTCAGTAGAGGTAGATACAGAAGCCGGCACTACTTGAATGTATAGGCTACACACCTACACGCACTGTGTGGAAAGTCCAACGGTGTAAACCTCACTGACAAACACCGGGGTGCTCCAATATAGAAATATAGAAAATCAATAACTGATGGAAGAAAGGGAATCCGAGCACTCACTAATAGAAGGTGAGTGCTCGGATTCTCTTTCTTCCATGAGTTATTATAGTAGTTATATTCTTGTTTACAGGGGGTAGTATTATAGTACAGTGGTGCCTTGGATTACGAGCATAATTCGTTCTGGGACCGCGCTTGTAATCCGAATCCACTCTTAAAGCAAAGCAAATTGTCCCATAAAATATCACGGATATGCAGACAATTGTAGAACAGATGAAACAAACAATGAGAAGCAGCTGAATATGTGATATTATAAGTTACTGTACAGTATAGCAATCAGCATGTGGAGTATATTGTATAGTAAGTGCATAAACCTGAAAGAACAGCAGCAATTTGTAGATACAGAATGGAGGTGCAGATCCCCATATTACAGTAGCGTAGTACAACAGGCTAGAATAGAGAAGCAGGGCTACTGTCAGAGGTCTGTGTGGTCACATGATCACAATGGGGAAGGGGGTGGGTTTAGCACGGATCAATCAGGAAGTGAGAATCACAGAGCTGTGCAGGAGGACAGAAGCAGAAACTTTATATACAGCAGTTTGAATGGCTGAGTGTAAGTGCAAGAACATTATAGCAGCAGTGTATATAGCTGAGTTTGAGTGCAGGCACGTTATAGCAGCAGTATGTTTAGCTGAGTGTGAGTGCAGGTATGTTATAGCAGCAGTATGTATAGCTGAGTGTGAGTGCAGGCACGTTATAGCAGCAGTATGTATAGCTGAGTGTGAGTGCAGGCAAGTTATAGCAGCAGTGTGTATAGCTGAGTGTGAGTGCAGGCACGTTATAGCAGCAGTATGTATAGCTGAGTGTGAGTGCAGGCAAGTTATAGCAGCAGTGTGTATAGCTGAGTGTGAGTGCAGGCACGTTATAGCAGCAGTGTGAATGGTTAAGGAACTACAGCGAGCATGAAGGAATGAGCAGGGCAGATGTGGGCACATAAATGCAGCACTCTCTGTCCGGTGGAGCAGTATTACAGTATTTCTTTGTACATATGGTCAAATATTCAATTCAGAGATTAATGAATTTACAGTAAGTTCAGGTTCGCAAAGAGAAAATAGTTGCAGCCTTAGGGCCATAAGCTAAGTGCATGTTTTCATGGCAGCCCTAGGGTTGCATTCATCTTATCCTACCACCAGGAATCAAATGCTAAACTTACAGAAAATTTGTATTCTTCTACATAGGAAGCAGGATTACTGCTTCCTATAGGTATGTTCCTATACATAAAGTGTAAATAACCTTTCACATTACTATCATTCATCAGTCTGTTTTCTTGTTTTGCAGTGTTGGCGGTGGGAAATGTAGGTGAGTTTTTCTTGTTACAATTGTCTATAGTAATGAAGGGGAATATTTTAAATTATTTTTACAATAAAAAGGAGTAAGTGAAAGCTCTGATGTTCTACAATGGACGCCCTAACGGGAAACACTAGAAATAGAAATGTCTCTTTCAATACTGAAGTGTCCTTGTGAAGTAGTTTTATTGTTATCTATATGGTATTTTATTCTTATTTAGGATGATATTAGAGTAGTGAACTCACTTATATCACTTTTATTTTACAGGAGCAGTAGTCAGCCCAGTGGTGGCTTTTAACCCAGACTGGAACAAAATCTTCACAGGAGAGTCTATAAATCTGACCTGTAATGTGGAAGCTATTATGGAAGGGGACGTTGTATATCACTGGTTCAAAGATGAATACTGGATACACTCAGGAAAAACATTCACAATAACATCTGCAAAAAGGTCAAACAGTGGAATCTATCAATGTCAGACAAGTATCGGTGACAGAAGTGACTCTGCCAGACTGGAAGTCCATAATGGTGGGTAAGACTATATTATATAGGAGGTCAGTCCGGAAAGTATCCAGCCATTGGTAATATAGATGACACCAATGTCACCTGAAGAGGACTGGAACGTGCGTGCATGAACAATGATGACGTCAACGTGCTCATCTGTGGGGGCGCCAGACACCATTGTATAAGTCTGTGCACTGTGTGGCCACCTTATTCAAAATCTTATCAAATTTTCCTTGAAGTGTGAACACTACTATTAGAATGGGTTGCAAGGCTTTCTGGACAATGCAATAAGTTCAGTGCAAATGAAAGTGTGGTACAAACGCTTCTAAGATAGACAAGGATCTATTGAAAGTGATCTACCTGATCTGACCTGAAACAAGCAGAATGTTTATTGTGTATGGGCTGCAGTGATAATAGATTGGTAAATGACTGTTCCAGAAGCTGATCTGAGGATTCCTAAAACGGCCGAGACAGAAGAGATGCTGGGAGAACTGTGTGAGGTCCCCAGGTGCCTACTTTGAGAGGGGCTGAAGCCTTATTGTTCTGTGTGTTATATTTTTCATATTACATGGCTGGATACTTTCCGGATGGACCTTGTATATTGGCACATTACATCATAAAAGCCTCAAACATAATGAGAAATTGCTTGAGAGACAAAAAAGTTAGACACTTAAAGGGGTTATCTGCCCTTTCAGAAATAAAAAAACATTACTCTCCTCTCTAATGCTGCAGTGACCTAGTGCAGAAGATGTAGTGGGCCGTTACTAGAGGACAACATATGACTTCTGTAGCCAATCAGTGGCCTCAACAGTGACATGCCGAGCTTCTGCCATGTTGGCTCCCAAAGTTGAGTGGTGATGCCAGTAGTACTGCACAGGTCATGTGTCAGCCGCAAGTAACCAAAGCCTGTGTGCCCGCTGGATCACCACAGGGCCGGAGAGCTGGAAGCAAGTGCAACTTTCGAAACGTCATCTTTAATTTCACTAAGCAGTTATGAGTAAGCCATTCTATATACATGGCACAGATGAGAAACGTCAAACATGCTCAATACCATCATTGGTACTTTCTGAAAGTCATTACTATGAAGCTATCCAATAATGCTCTGCTTAAAGTGTGTTTTTTTTTTTGCAGAAATCAATAGTCCAGGCGATTTTAAGAAACTTTGTAATTGGGTTTATTAGGCAAATATGCCATTATCTGTATTCAAAAAGACTTTCCACAGGTCCCCCCCTCTCATTCACTGCTCATTATCAGGAAATCTCGACTCTTTTACATCAGTCGGCCCTGTGTAACCTATGGAGAGGGGAGGGGGAGGAGGGAGATTAGTCGCCAGCAGAGAACAAAGGATTACACAGTGGGAGCTGTGTGAAAGCTGGTATTCAGAGGTCAGAGAGGTCAGTGCTGACTTCAGAGGAGATGGCCAGTGATGTAGCTGTAAATTAACTCTTTGTTGTCCTGTTTTGGTGCCTCATCTCCCTCCACCCTCCATAGAAAACCATGAAGACAGGGGGGAGAGCTTCAAACTGCTTTTTCATGATAAAAATGCATTTTTCGGCTAATAAACCCAATTACAAAGTTTCTTAAAATCTCCTGTACTATTGATTTCTGCAATATTCAATACAGACAACTGTTTTCAATGACTCCTTATAAGAAATAAGACATACATTGATTGTATCCTTTCATATCATGCATTTTAGGCTATGCCATCTTACAAGTGCCTCCAAATGTTTATGAAAGAGACAACCTCACCCTACGATGCCACCATTACCCTGGAAACTTGGCAGGGCAGACTATATTTTACAAGAATAATGAAGTTATAAAGGACTGGGGTCCTGAAGATGAATTATACATTGAGAACATCGACATGACGTCAAGTAGCAAATACAAATGCACAAAACAGGTCAAACACCATCTACTGTACTATCAACATTCAGATGAAGCCTCCATTTCAGTTCAAGGTAAATTATCTTACAATTCTCTTAATTCTGAAATTTTTATATATATATATATATAAACTCAGGAACAGGAAAACGGCACTCAAGTAATGTGAATACATGATAATTTATTTATTCACCCGTACACGTACAGCGATGTTTCGACTCAAACGTGAGTCTTTTTCATATATATCCTGAATGCAGACAGCCTGATTTTGGCCGCTGTCTTGATAGGCCAGAGAAAGTCATGTCTACGTTCATGCTGGAATCACGCACAGCATTTTTTAAGCAACTTTATAACATAATTTTGTGACAAACAGAAATTCTTTAAAACTAAAGAATAAAAAAACCAGGGTGCGTTCACACGTACAGGATCCGCAGCAGATCTGATAGTGCAGATTTGACGCTGTGTTCAGTTATTTAGATGAAATCTGCTGCGGATCCGGTACGTGTGAATGTACCCTAATGCTGGAATCACACCCAGTTTTATTTTTTTTTAAAGTGTCACTGCAGTTTTTGTGCCAAAGCCAGATGTGGATTCAAATTGGATGGGAAATATAAAGGAAGGACTTGTCTTTCTGTTTCCTGTTGGATCCACTTCTTGTTTTGCCACAAAAACTGCTGTGTGTGAAACCAGCATAAAACAAAACAACTAAAAAAACAGGGGGGGGTTCTAGTGGGTGCTTCTAAACAGTTAAAGGGGTAGTGCGGCGGTAAAAAATTATTCATAGACTAACACACATTACAAAGTTATACAACTTTGTAATGTATGTTATGTCTGTGAATGGCTCCCTTCCCCGTGTCCCACCACCCCCACCCGTGTACCCGTAAGTGTGGTGCGCTATACTCACCTGTCACGTGCCGTCACCAGTCTTCTATCTTCATTCTGCGACGTCTTCTTCGGGCGGACGGCGAACAGCTCCGACTGTTCCGAATGCCGGCCGCCCGCCCTCTGCAGCGTCATCTGATGCTCAGCCGCGATTGGCTGAGCCTAACTGTGCTCAGCCAATCGCGGCTGAGCACAGTTGTGACGCGGCGGAGGGGGGACGGGCGGCAGCGACTCGGCCGTCCGTAGGAAGATGACGTTTGGCACAAGATGGCGGACGGCCCTTGACACGGATCAGGTAATGTATAATACACCACACTTCCGGGTACATGGGTGGGGGGACACGGGGAACGGGGCGATTCACAGACATAACATACATTACAAAGTTGTATAACTTTGTAATGTGTGTTATTCTGTGAATAATTTCTGAGCGCCGCACTACCCCTTTAAGCTAGTTTACTAGTTTCTGACATGTCAATGTCCAATATATATAAGTACACATATACACAGTGTCACATGTATGAGGTGATCCACCACATCATCACCTCCAAACACAAATTTAGTCAAGATGCGTCAAGAGATATAGCATATTTAACACTAACCATCTTGTTATTAATAAATCAACAAACAATTTCAAGAAAGGACGGCATCTCTGACATCTGAATATACTGGAAAACGTCCAGATGTAGTAGACAGGAAGGATTAGCAACCAATGCATTCAGATAGGGACATAGTTAATAAAGTTGAACAAAGTCCAACCTACAGAAACCCCACTGTGTTGATCCAGAGGAAGGTAAAAAAAAAAACACAAGGCAGACGCAAACTGCCCCGCCACAGGGAGAACCCCCCCCCGACTCCAAAACACATGGATCTCTCCATTACTTCTACAGGCGTTACAGATACAGGCAAATAGTGAGGGCAGTGGTTGGGTGACATCTGTTTTCATGTTCCGATTGTAGAAGCCATCTATGTAATAAATGTCTGAGATAGGAATACACTTATACTTATCATACCTATAAAACAGACCTCGTTCTATGAAGCCATTACCGGTGTCTACTCCTTACATATATGACGTATATCACATTTCTCTTCTAGAACTATTCTCCCTCCCGACAATCCTGCTGAGCTCTCATTCGATGGTGGAGGGTGAGCCCATAACCCTGACATGTCACACCAGGATTAGTTCCCTCAGGCAGAACACCCTACTGGAATTTTCTTTCTACCAAGATGGACAGAACATTCAGAAGTTCAGCTCATCCAATAAGTATGAAATCGGGTCTGCAAAACAGCGTGATGCCGGGGATTATAAGTGTGAGGTCAAGACGTCTGATGACAGGATAAAGAAGATGAGCACAATATTAACCGTACAAGTGAGAAGTCCTGGCGACAATGGTGAGTGGGAATATCGGAAACCGCAAATTACACTGTAGCATCGGGGGCTAATTATTTTGTACGGAGATTTCCACCTAGATGCAGTCTTCAGATTCATCATAGAATCGTGTGTAATGATCACTTTGGTATGGTCGGTGAGTTTGGTTTTGAATGGTGGGAATTTCCCAGACCCCATATCAAAAGTTTCTCTTTTAATGACAGTAACACTTTATATAAAACACGAGGGTGGAGAAGGGAACAGAGCTGTTCTTTGATCTTCGGAGTAGGATCTCTATTCAATCTGCTGTATGTATAAATGTCCTGCAATTGGCGAGAAGCTTCAAGGTGATAATATTCTTGCGACATTACTAAAGGTCGGGTCTGGACTTCAGCCAAGTCAGCACTCGATGTTCTCGGTCAGATAGATTAGAGTGTGGTTGGGGGTAAACCAAGGCTTTGATGTCACGTAACACAGCCTTAAAGGAGAAGTCCAGTGAAATTTTTTTATTAAAGTATTGTATTGCCCCGAAAAGTTATACAAATCACCAATATAGACTTATTATGGGGAATGCTTAGGAAATGCTTTTTTCCCTGCACTTACTACTGCATCAAGGCTTCCTAGATAACATGGTGATGTCACTTCCTGGATAACATGGTCATGTCACTTCCTGCATAATATGGTGATGTCACGACCCAACTCCCAGAGCTGTGCGGGCTGTGGCTACTGGAGAGGATGATGGTAGAGGGATGCCCTGTGTCCTTCAGTGTCCCCTTGCCATTATCCTCTCCAGCAGCCACCGCACAGCTCTGGGAGTCGGAGTGTGACATCACCATGTTATCCAGGAAGTGACATCCCCATGTTATCCAGGAAGTGACATCACCATGTTATCCAGGAAGTGACATCACCATGTTATCCAGGAAGTGAAGCCTTGATGCAGTAGTAAGTGCAGGGAACAAAGCACTTTATAAGCATTTCCTGTAAGAGGTTTATATTGGTGATTTATATAACTTGGGGGGAAATACAACACTTTCATTTTGCTGAAAACATTAAATATCAACAGTACAAGCGATTTTAAGAAACTCTGTAATAGGTTTTATGTACTAAAATAGTTTCCTTCTGTACTGAAAAAGCAATCTCCCAGCCTCCCCCCTCACTTCAGAAGAAGCAGGATTTCTGTCTCCATTATGTGGCTATGGAGAGGGGAGGGGCTGTTAGGAGTGACTGAGCACGGAGGATTTCTGCAAAGCACAACACCCTGCAATCTTCTCTCAGTAAGTTCATAGATAAGCACTGACCTTTCTGACGCCTGGATTTAGTTTTAGGTGCCCAGAGAGTCTACAAACAGCTCACCTTCATGTCACCTCTTCCTGCTCCCTCATCTCCCTCAGCCCCTCCCCCCTTCATAGGCTTACAATGGAGAGAGCAGAACCAGTCTTCACTGGCTTCTCTGTAATGAAGACGTGTTTGCCTGATAATGCACAGATAAGAAGTCAGGGGGGGAGGCTGGGAGATTGCTTCTTGAGTACAAAAGGAGGCTTTTTTGGCTGATGAAACCTATTACAGAGTTTCTTAAAATCGCTTATACTACTGATTTCTGCAATAAAAAAAAACATGACAGTTACGCTTTAAGGCTAGGTTCACACTATGTAACTGTGCGGCTGTATTTTTTAAGCGGCTGTAAATGTGCGGATGAAACTACGGCCGTGGGAAAAAATAGACATGCGGCTCAAAACATACGGTCATTTACTTGGAAATCTGGTTCAACTAAAAATAACAAATAAAATCTTAAGAAAGTGATGCAAACACCTCTGTAATGCATCTGGGAAAGCAGGGAAACAGTTTACATGAATTGCTATTACCGGGGTTTGCGATCCTCTGCACTATAGCCGATGTCTCTCATGTATAATATATTAAAATAATAAAACACATTTTCGTTGTAATAAAGTCCCTTTCGTTGTTCAATAATTAAATTTAAACTAATCCATCATTTTGCAATTAAATATACTGATAAAATAAATATATATATAAATAAATGTATATATATATATATAATTATTTTTTGACAGTATATTAATTGCACAATGATGGATTCGTTAGAATTAAATTATTGAATAACGAAACTGAATTTATTTCAACGAAAATGTGTTTTATTAATTAAATATTAATTAGTACAGGAAGCTCCATAAGCCGTTAATTCATATGCCGGCAAAAGAGCTTTCTGTACTGATCATCACTGTACTTTAATGAAAACATCAAATGTTTCTTCTAATTATGTTATCACATTAGCATTATTAGAAGAAACATTTAGAATTATATGTGCGCTCAGCTGATTGGCTGATCGGCTGAGCGCACATATAATGAGCGGGTCCGCAGCACAGTGACTTCATTGTGCTGCGGACCAGCGAAGAGACAACATCAGGGTGAGTATAGAGCTCTCCCCACCCCCTCCCCAGCACTGCACCCCTCCCAGCAAGGAAGGGGGGGTCACTTAACCCCTTCCTTGCTGGGATGGGTGCAGTCTGACATCAGTCTGGTCCCCAAGGGGTTAAGGGGGATGCAATACATCCTCCCTTAACCCCTTGGGGGCCAGACTGTAAGCAGCGATCTGTAAAGATGCTGCATACTGTAAGGAGCACAACACCGCTCACAATGATGGGTGTTGTGCTCCTGTTTGTGTGTTTCTCCCTTTTTGTTTTTCAGATATCGGTATCCAGTGGATTACGTCGGATTCCGTGGACTACGTCGATGACCAGCGTTTTTTTTTTTTTAAATAAAATGGTCAATGAGGGGTGTGGGGGTGTTTTTATTTGAATAAAAATTTTTTTTAACTTGTGTCTTCTCTTTATTTCTTTACTTTATAGACTTAGTAGTGGAAGCCGTCTAATAGACGGAATCCATTACTAAGTTGGGGCCTAGTGTTAGCCGGTATAAAATGGCTAACACTAACCCCCCATTATTACCCCAGTACCCAATGCCACCAGGGGTACTGGGAAGAGCCGGGTGCCAGTGGTCCCGGAGCGTCAAAATTGGCGCTCCTGGACCGGGCGGCAGCAGGCTGGTAAGATTTAGGCTGGGGAGGGCCTAAACCAATGGCTCTTTCCACCCTGGTGTTACCAGGCTGCTGTCGTTTGGTTTTTAACCCGGCTGGTTATAAAAATAGGGGGGACCCTATGCGTTTTTTTTAAAATTATTTATTTATTTAAAAAAAAACGCATAGGGTCCCCCCTATTTTTATAACCAGCCGGGTTAAAAACCAAACGACAGCAGCCTGGTAACACCAGGGTGGGAAGAGCCATTGGTTTAGGCCCTCCCCAGCCTAAATCTTACCAGCCTGCTGCCGCCCGGTCCAGGAGCGCCAATTTTGACGCTCCGGGACCACTGGCACCCGGCTCTTCCCAGTACCCCTGGTGGCATTGGGTATTGGGGTAATAATGGGGGTTAGTGTTAGCCATTTTATACCGGCTAACACTAGGCCCCAAATTAGTAATGGATTCCGTCTATTAGACGGCTTCCACTACTAAGTCTATAAAGTAAAGAAATAAAGGGAAGACAAGTTAAAAATTTTTTTTTATTGAAATAAAAACACTCCCACACCCCTCATTGACCATTTTATTAAAAAAAAAACAACAAAAAAACGCTGGTCATCGACGTAGTCCACGGAATCCGACGTAATCCCCAGGATACCGATATCTGAAAAACAAAAAGGGAGAAACACACAAAAAACACACAAACAGGAGCACAACACCCATCATTGTGAGCGGTGTTCTGCTCCTTACAGTATGCAGCATCTTTACAGATCGCTGCTTACAGTCTGGCCCCCAAGGGGTTAAGGGAGGATGTATTGCATCCCCCTTAACCCCTTGGGGGCCAGACTGATGTCAGACTGCACCCATCCCAGCAAGGAAGGGGTTAAGTGACCCCCCTTCCTTGCTGGGAGGGGTGCAGTGCTGGGGAGGGGGTGGGGAGAGCTCTATACTCACCCTGATGTTGTCTCTTCGCTGGTTCGCAGCACAATGAAGTCACTGTGCTGCGGACCCGCTAATTATACGTGCGCTGAGCCGATCAGCCAATCAGCTGAGCGCACATATAATTCTAAATGTTTCTTCTAATAATGCTTTTGTGATAACATAATTAGAAGAAACATTTGATGTTTTCATTAAAGTAAAGTGATGATTAGTACAGAATGCTCTATTGCCGGCAATATGAATTAACGGCTTATGGAGCTTCCTGTACTAATTAATAGTTAATTAATGAAACACATTTTCGTTGAAATAAATTCAGTTTCGTTATTCAATAATTTAATTCTAACGAATCCATCATTGTGCAATTAAATATACCGTCAAAAAATAAATATATATATAAATATACATTTATTTATATATATATTTATTTTAACAGTATATTTAATTGCACAATGATGGATTCGTTAGAATTAAATTATTGAACAACGAAAGGGACTTTATTACAAAGAAAATGTGTTTTATTAATTTAATATATTAACTATTAGAGGCATCGGCATTCGGCATCATTGCCGGCTATTTTTGAAGTACTCCGTACGGACCGCCTGTCAATCCACGGCCGCGTTTCCAGCCGCAAACAATGGTCTTGTTCATTTTTTACGGGTCCGTTTACGATAGGGCCGTAGATTCATACATAGTGTGCACTGTGCAGCCGTATATCGTATACTTTCCAGCGTACGCATAAACCACCAAAAATACCGCCGCACAATTACAGCCGCAAATACAGCCGCACAGTTACATAGTCTGAACCTGGCCTAAGATAGTATTTTATTCTGGGTTATAACCATTACACCAAAACCAAATTTACACAAGCTTCTAAGTTTTTTAGTTTAGCATAATAGAGACTATTTATTAGAAAAGAATTGTTTCACCACAATCCAAGCCTTTTGAAATTCTTTCTTGAGGTATCTGGATTGGGCACGCTTCCTTTAATGGTCAAGTTATTGTGAAATGAGGCTGATTGATACTCCCTTGGCCCCATAGTCACCCCCACCAAAGTGTAGCACTTACACCCTTATTGAATATGGGGCCTCACCCACGTGACTACAGCTCACCAAGGGCTACAAAATGTTGGTACAAAAAAAAAAATAAAAAAATAATAATAATAATAATAATTAAATTACCTCAAGTTTAAAAATTTCCAAGATTTCAACCTAGAATATTTTACAAAGGATTGGCATTATGGATTAGGTAGGTAATCAGAGAAACCAATACAGATGCCAGAACAAAGTGGGTTAAAGAATTCATGTTGTATCACTATCAAGCTGAAGGTGGGAGAGAAGAGATGCCCGTCACTACAGAGGAGATAAACAGCAGTGTGGTCCAAGAACCTCTGCTCGTGTTGTTTCGTGAACCATGTGATCTTCCGATGTGACTATGTCAGTAGATCACTCTTTCTGTACTTTTCTTAAGTACAACAATCCAAATAATTTATATCATTTCCTGAATATTCCCATTATTATTTATTTTTCTCTCTTGTAGAGCTGTTTAACCAAACGGAAATCGAAGCCACGTCCAAACCAGGTGACTTTCATAGTAAGCTAAGGATGTTCACCTGAATCCGCCACAAACTGGAACTTTCTTAAAGTGCTACTGTCATTTAAAGGGACTGTGTCACCAAAAAATGACCTACTGTTGAAATTGAATGTTTATGTTGAACATATATTTTAAGAGTTTTTAGTGATTTTTTTTTTCTCTAATATTCCATGTCATAAAATTATCCCCAAATCTTGCAGTTTTCATTCTCACCACTAGGCTTAAAACTAAGCTAAGGCTTTCTGTTCTGAACTGATCATTTCCCAGCAGTGCCCTCCTTGTCAACACAGGCAGGAGTACAGTGCAGTGATAGGTGGCACCAGTATATAGATAACACAGGCAGGAGTACAGTGCAGTGATAGATGACACCAGTATAGATAACACAGGCAAGAGTACAGTGCAGTGATAGGTGGCACCAGTATATAGATAACACAGGCAGGAGTACAGTGCAGTGATAGGTGACACCAGTATAGATAACACAGGCAGGAGTACAGTGCAGTGCAGTGATAGATGACACCAGTATATAGATAACAGGCAAGAGTACAGTGCAGTGATAGATGACACCAGTATATAGATAATGCAGGCAGGAGTACAGTGCAGTGATAGGGGACACCAGTATATAGATAACAGGCAAGAGTACAGTGCAGTGATAGATGACACCAGTATATAAATAACGCAGGCAGGAGTACAGTGCAGTGATAGGTGACACCAGTATATAGATAACACAGGCAGGAGTACAGTGACAGGTGACACCAGTATATAGATAACAGAGGTACACACAATAGCAATATCGAAATGGATCAGGTTCTTTCCATTGTGCTTATTGTCAGTGGGGCTTTGTAACGCCTGGAGTAGTGGATCCACTGGACCGTCACTAGCGATGGCACTAACCTCACCAGGGAGCGGAGTCTAAGGGGCCGCTGGTTTTCACCAGAGCCCACCGCAAGGCGGGATGGACTTGCTGCGGCAGGCGACCCCCAGGTCGCTACCCCTGGCTTGGTTGCTAGTGACGGCAGGCGAGGCGTGGCAGGAGCAGTAGGCAGGAGATGGTTCTGGCAGAGGTCTGTAGGCATAACCGCAGGTGACAGGCTGAACACAGGAGCAATGGTGAAACAGAGGAGCAGGAACCAGGAACAAGGACTAGGGACCAGGTAGCGGACAGGAATCAGGAACAACAGGGAGCTGGGCCAAATGCTATGGGAAGCATGTAGAGGCTCCAACACCTGGAAGGGGGCAGGGCTGGAACTTATAGGGGAGTGATTGACATACAGGCCAATTAGGAGCGCACTGCCCCTTTAAATCTGAGACAGCCGGCGCGCGCGCCCGAGGAGGTGGGGACGCGCGCGCCGGCCGGCACATCGACGGACAGGAGCGCGGTGAGGTGAGGCGCCCCCGGGGACGAAGCAACAGCAGCGCCGGGTCCCTGCCTACGGACACCGGCTGCTGCAGATGCAGGAGAGAGGGTGCGGCGGCGGTCCGGAGCACGGGACGCCGCTGTGGCCCTAACAGGCTTGCTGTAAAGCATATCACTAAAAGCTGTTAAAATAGCTCAGACAGGATGGCAACCCCCATAATGATGAACAAAAATTTACAATCAAGAAATCAGATTAGATAGCCATATGAAAAGTTTAGACTGGTGATGGTCTCAGTGCCCCCCCTCCGATCATTACAGATACCCATACTCCCCAGCTCTCCTGTAATCAATCAGATAGCACCCTGAATGAAGCGGGACTTTCTGACTGGGACTAATGATTGGAGGGGGTCTCAGCACCTAGTCCCTGACCAACCTAAACTTTTGACACGTTAAAATATAATTTACATGACAGTCGGCCGACCATACACATTATGTCAGCCAAACCTGCTGATTTTGGCAGGATCAGCTGATCACTTAAAGACTACATGACCTAAAATGCAGAAGGTGTTTAGAGGAGAAATCCATGAGCCAAAATATGTCAAACTGAAGGGGCAGGGGGGAACATAACAAACTATTCCAACACACGGGGAGAGGTACGCAATGCTTGATTGTTATGTTCTCCCCTGCCAGCTCTGAGATTATGCAACTAGTCGGAGTTCTCCTTTAGCTATCTTATAGAAGGAACAATTATGGAGAACTGTAATTTAGTATAGTAAACTTTTCACATGTCTGAACAGTTTTGCATAGTGACGAACTATAAACCTCATCTACACATAATACATTGGATTGTAATCTACAAATCTTCAATGGGAAAGGCAGGACCCGGCAGTCCTCCTACTATCGGAGATGGTCCCTCTAATTCTAGGAGAGGAGCAGCCATTCATATCCTCTAAGAGTTCTGCACATGTGTGCTGCAGTCATAGACCCTCTTTCTTCTGTTCCTATACCTACATATCAAATGAACCAGGAAAGTTAGGGCCCTTTTACACGGAACGATCATCAGGCGGAAAATCGTTATATCGTTCAAATTTAAATGAGTTGATCTAGATCTGACCCTAAAATTATCGTTAATCGTTCGCAGTAATTCCGCATTCGTTTACTAATCTTTCAGTGTAATTTTAAATCGTTCCTTCTTTTGCTGGAATCAGATGGAGTAACTGATCGTAGTAACAACAATCATTCTGTGTAACATGGTAGACGATTTTAAGTTAACGATAAACAATCGTTTGCGAGACAGGATGTTATTTAAAGTGTCACTGACAATTAATATATTTTTTTTTAAGAAACTTTGTAATTAGGTTTATTACCTGGAAAATGCATTTTTATCATAAAAAGGCAGTTTAAAGCTCCTCCCCCCTGTCTTCATGGTTTTCTATGGAGAGGAGAGGGGTTGAGGCACCAAAACAGGACAACAAAGCGTTAATTTACAGCTACATCACCGGGCTATCTCCTCTGAAGTCAGCACTGACCTCTCTGACCTCTGAATACCAGCTTTCACACAGCTCCCACTGTGTAATCCTTTGTTCTCTGCTGGCGACTAATCTCCCTCCTCCCCCCTCCCCTCTCCATAGGTTACACAGGGCGGACTGATGTAAAAGAGTCGAGATTTCCTGATAATGAGCAGTGAATGAGAGAGAGGAGGGAGGGAGGGGACCTGGGAAAAGGCTTTTTGAATGCAGATAATGGCATATTTGCCTAATAAACCCAATTACAACGTTTCTTAAAATCGTCTGTACTATTGATTTCTGGAAAAAAAAAAAATTAACATAATTATCAAGAGATGGGAGGTGCTAATAACTCAAAATGGCTGTTTGATCCTTTCTTCCAGGGACAAGTCACTTCATCATAGCGGTGTCAGTGACTTCACTGGTCTTGGTCCTGGTCCTCATAGTCACCGCTCTGATCTTCCTGTACAAAGCAAGACACGTTTCCAACCCACGGCCATCAAAAGGTAACCAAGCACAAAAAAGCACGTTTCCTTACTGACATCATATGTGATCAGCAGCAGAGAATAATTCTGCAAATACTTTCCTGAGCATCTTTTTATATTAGGATTTTACAGCTTTTTCGTGGTATTTCTCCATTCATAGAATTCGGGGGAGCTAACTATATTTGATAATATTCTGTGCTGTCTTCATCGTTATTAACCTGACGATTAAACATAAGCACATGATAAACATACCATCGGGGTCATGCTGACCTAAGGATGTCTGCTCTTTATAGAGGGATAACATAAGAGACTTGGGTGACAAGTGGCAGGTTTGGCCGTCGATATAAGGTACACAGGGCTCCCCCGACCACCGACAGATGAGGTTAGTGGAGGTAGGGGTCGGGAGCCAATCCTCAGCAGGTGGCATAACCCTGTACAGAATGTTTCTGCGTATGGGAAGGACTGAGGCTGATAACCGATTGCCGAACGATCGTTATGACATCGGTTATTAACCCCTTAACGATCACTAGCGTACATTTAGGCCCCCACAGCCTGGGCCTTGGCGCAAACAAGCATAAATGTACGCCCCACCAGGGTAACGGACTATGAGGTAAGCTCAGCCACAGACAGGCTCTATCAGAAGATAACAGATAACACTTAGCAGGGATCAGAGCATGCAGTCTAAGGTGTGTATGTAATAGTTCCCTTGGGGGACTTAAAAAGTGTAAAAAAAAATGAATGAATAAATGTTTTGAAAAAAACATGCCAAAGCTCCTCCCCCAATAAAAGTCGAAATCACCTCCCCTTTCTATTTTATAAATAAAACACAAAAATAAAATTAACATATTATATGTCGTAACATGCGTAATTGTCCGATCTATTAAAATAAAGCAATATTTTTCCCGCACAGTGAACGGCGTGAATAAAAAGCGGATTGTTGATTTTTTTTTTTTTTACATTTTATGTATAATTTTTTTTTTTTTTTAAAGTGATCAATACGTCCGATCTAGAGATCATGGAGCGAAAAATGACACCCCATACATCCCTGTAGGGCTAATAAAATAGTAAAGCATTAGAAAAGCTGTAAACATGCATATCGCTGTACTCAGACTGAGCTATAGAATAAAGATATCATGTCAGTTTTACAGTAAAGTGCATTACGTAAACACAGACCCCCCCCCCCCAAAAAAAATATTTTTTATCCCAATTATACCCCATAAATGATATTTTAGGGGTTCTGTCATTAATTTTATAGTACATTGAAAGACGTCATTACAAAGTACATCTGAAAATTGATTGGTGGTCCTTAAAGTGTCACTGTCGTTTTCATTTTTTTTTTGCAGAAATCAATAGTACAGGAGATTTTAAGAAACATTGTAATAAGGTTTATTGGCCGAAAAATGCATTTTTATCATGAAAAAGCAGTTTGAAGCTCTCCCCCCTGTCTTCATTGTTCTCTTATGGAGAGGGGAAGGGTGGAGGGAGATGAGGCACCAAAACAGGACAACAAAGAGTTAATTTACAGCTACATCACCGGGCTATCTCTTCTGAAATCAGCACTGACCTCTGAATACCAGCTTTCACACAGCTCCCACTGTGTAATCCTTTGTTCTTTGCTGGTGACTAATCTCCCTCCTCCCCCCTCCCCTCTCCATAGGTTACACAGAGCTCGACTGATGTAAAAGAGTCGAGATTTCCTGATAATGAGCAGTGAATGAGAGAGAGGAGGGGGGGGGGGGGGGAGGACCTGGGGAAAGGCTCTTTGAATGCAGATAATGGCAGATTTGCCTAATAAACCCAATTACAAAGTTTCTTAAAATGACCCGGACTATTGATTTCTGCAAAAAAATCAAAACGAAACGACAGTGACACTTAGGCTGGGTTCACACTATGTATATTTGAGGCTGTATTTGGTCCTCATAGCAACCAAAACCAGGAGTGGATTAAAAACACAGAAAGGATCTGTTCATACAATGTTGAAATTGAGTGGATGGCCGCCATATAACAGTAAATAACGGCCATTATTTTAATATAACAGCCGTTGTTTTAAAATAATAGCAAATATTAGCCATTATATGGCGGCCATCCACTCAATTTCACCATTGTGTGAACAGATCCTTTCTGTGTTTTCAATCCACTCCTGGTTTTGGTTGCTATACAGCCTCAAATATACGTAGTGTGAACATAGCCTAAAGGTGTATAGGGACCTTTAGATCAGCATTCTGTAATGCTACACAGAAACCTTTCAATAATCAATCCTTGTGGAGAAGATTCCATCTCAGCAGATCATCTCTCTATGGTCACATCACTAACTCGTCTTCCTATGTCACAGCAGTAGACTCTGAAGATCCTGATGATGTAACGGAGAACATTTACACAGAACTGGACACCAATGACAGATGTCAAGGTGAGTGCAATGTCAGAGACTTCTTTCTGGTAACATTTTCCTGCATGTTCAACCTAAGGCTATGCTCCCAGAATGTAAAAAGAAGGGTGAATAACATCATATCCATTAATAACGGACACGGTTTTCCAACAACGGCCGTCTTTTGCCCTTATTTTTGCACAGTGGGAACATAACCTGAACCTGCTTCTTGTAAAATATATGGACCAGGGTCTAAGGGGACATAGTCAGCACTACTGCAGGACACTCTGACCACCATGTGTAATCACTACTGGTAGTAATGCAATGTGGCCACAATACCTTATATATGGCACAGTGGGGAGCAGGTAAAGGGGTTGACATGAAGCTCTTATATAGGCAATGGTGGGAAGCCTCCATAGTATATGGCTATGATCCCACATCGGGAACATATCGGGTACAGGTGGCAGTCTGGTTAAATAGATCATGGTCATTATTAGTAGCCGTCTATTTAACAAGATGGCCTCCTTTACCCAATATGTTCTCGAAGTGGGTACATAGCTAACAATTGACTAATCTCTCTGGTCCCCAGCAATCCAGTGATCGTATGCTAATGAGATTCTAATAACCATCACAGTATCAGAAAGCCATCAGAATGACTGTATTATCTTCTCCACAGACTCTTCACAGAACCCCCATAAACCAATCGGGACAGAAAACCAATTTGTGTTAATTTAATGGCGTCTTCAGTAAGGTATTTGCCAATTTTTTTCTTGTAAAGCTTTGGCTTTAATCACTGGTTGTCAAGAGACCCTTTTCAAGTAGGGTTTGTTCAATTCCAAGAACCCTTTAACCCTTAGAGGACCTGCCCATTTCAATTTTTGCGTTTTCGTTTTTCCCTCCTTGTGCTTAAAAGGCCATAGCACTTGCATTTTTTTTACCTAGAAACCCACATGAGCCCTTATTTTTTGCGTCACTAATTGTACTTTGTAATGACAGTCTGAATTTTATCATAAAGTACACTGCGAAACCAGAAAAAAATTCAAAGTGTGGTGAATTTGAAAAAAAACCGCATTTCTATTATTTGGGGGGAATGTGTTTTTACGCCATTCGCCCTGGGGTAAAACTGACTTGTTATATTTGTTCCTCAAGTCGTTACAATTAAAACGATATATAACATGTATAACTTTTATTGTATCTGATGGCCTGTAAAAAATTCAAACCATTGTTAACAAATATACGTTCCTTAAAATCGCTCTATTCCCAGGCTTATAGCGCTTTTATCCTTTGGTCTATGGGGCTAATAGCCGCGGCCCCGGGCTACGAGTGGCACCTGGGACCGCGGCGGTTCAGTGGGTCGCCTAAGGGTTAAAATGTCACTGTCGTATTTTTTTTTAGGGAAAAAAACAATAGTCCAGGCAATTTTTTTTTTAACATGTTGTAATTGGGTTTATTAGGCAAATATGCCATTATCTGCATTCAAAAAGACTTTACTTACTTTACTTTACTTCTATTAAAAAATCTCAAGCCTTCCAGTACTTATCAGCTACTGTATGCCCAGCAGGAAGTTGTATTATTTCCAGTCTGGAGAGCAGGAGAGGTTTTCTATGGGGATTTGCTGCTGCTCTGGACAGTTCCTGACATGGACAGAGGTGGCAGCAGAGAGCACTGTGTCAGACTGGAAAGAATACACCACTTCCTGCAGGACACACAGCAGCTGATAAGTACTGGAAGACTTAATAGAAGTGAATTACAAATCTCTGGCACTTTATGGCACCAGTTGATTTGAAAGAAAAAAAAAATTGGTGAACGACCCCTTTTAACTCTTTGCTGTCCTGTTTTGGTCCCTTATCTCCCTCCACCCCTCCCCTCTCCATAAGAGAACCATGAAGACAGGGGGGAGAGCTTCAAACTGCTTTTTCATGATAAAAATGCATTTTTCGGCTAATAAACCCAATTACAAAGTTTCTTAAAATCGCCTGTACTATAGATTTCTGAAAAAAAAAAAAATTAAACGTCAGTGACACTTTAAGATCTCTACAGACACGTCTAAGGTGGATGCCATTTTTACCCTTGCTGCCTTTGACGCAAAATGAGTTGGTCCAATCAACTGGGCATGTCATTGTGCAGAATCTACATCCCTCACAGTATTAGACTCCAGCATTAGAAAAGGCACATCTAATATTTAGTAAAAATAGTGCCACCCCTGTCCCCAGGTTGTGTGTGGTATTATAATTCTGTTCCATTCATTTCAATAGAACTCAGCTGCAATACTGCAAACAAACTGAGGACGGGAGAGGCGCTGCGGCCATTTTTTTGTTCCTTAAGGGCAACTTAAGTTGTTCTTTTAGATCTGTTGTCAGAAAAAGATTTGTAATGTACTTCTATTAAAAATTATGCTTTATGCTGCTATATGTCCTACATATCTTTGTCTATGACAAACAGCAGCTGATACGTATTGGAAGATGAGATTTTTTAATAGAATTACAAGTCTCTGGCACTTTCTGACACCAGCTGATTTGAAAGGAAAACATTTTCGCTGGAGTTGCCCTTTAAGCCTTGACAAGCCCTTTACTGCTAAGATGGAAACTTGGGAAACAACAACAGCTTCCATTTTCTCATCCTTCTGTGATCTTCTTGCACTGCAATTCCTTCAAGCCACTAAATACTTGCAGGTTACTTTTCCCAATAGTAAATTTCAGCTCTCTCCAAGGAATTTAAACAGTCCAAGTCCCCTTCATAACCCTTTTTCCGTACTTTTGTGCGCACTGGGTCTTTATCCTGCTTTAGGGTCAGTTCACACTGAGCAAGATCGTTGGAATTCTGCGGCGGAGATTTCCACCGCGGAATCCTGCCATGCTCAGTGGGCTGCTGTAAGTGAATGAGAGGGCGCGCGCTCGTCCATTGCCGCCGCTCTCCGCTCAGAGAACTAACATGTTAGATCTTTGAGCGGAGAGGAGAGGGAGCGGACCAGCGCGCGTCCTCTTATTCACTTACAGCAGCACACTGAGCACGGCGGGATTTCTGCTGCGGAATTCCGCTGATCTTGCTCATTGTGAACTGGCCCTTAGGGTCTATTTAGATTGAAACATTTCACTGTTAAACTTGGGAGCACGTTGCATTCTAGAAAGCTCTGATACTTCTCAGATTACACTGTTCCTTTAACACCTCTATGGTCCAATTAGCTCAACTTTATGGATCTTCCACCATGTTGTACTGTAGGATGTGTTTTTTTTCTTTTAGGCTACAAGGGTCTATTACACATTATCTTGGTAGGCGCCTATCACATAGCTCAACTTTGCTTTAATCTGTGGAGAAGAACTTTTATTTCCCCAAAGTTCGGTCACTCTTATGTATCTCTTAAGCAGTGAGCTCCTCTTGTTTATCCTTTATTTGGTAAATCTCTTCTTTTGTATTCCAGATAGTCCATCACCCAAAGCGAATTATCATTAATAACTGACCCCTGAGGAAGGCGCTGTCCTCCTTATGGAAACTGGGAGAGACCAATACTCGTAATAATAAACGTCTATGTATTATGTTCTGATGTAACCATCTTCTAACAGGATTTCACACACTTCTTGAATGTCTTATGAAGATTGCAGAAAAAACAAAGTATATGTTAGATTTAAAGGGGTATTCAAGTAGTAGATGGATTTGACCAGCTTCCAGCAGATGTGGTTGGCAAATCCACAGTAAGTGTCTATGATATATCATATACTGTGTCCATCCTAGGAAAACAACTAAAGAAAATATCACATGGGCAGACTAGATGGACCTGGAGGCTTTTTTGCCGTCAGTCTTTACAGAAAGCAATGTTTGCACATGGTGGCGTCCTACAATGTGTTATTTCACTATTCCTTGTAATAACATGTCTTTTATATTCTTGTATTTTTCTGTAAGAGTTAGGATCGCTTTCCCAACTCCAAATTCGTGTCTTCTTTATATTCTCATATATTCGTTATGTCTGTAGTGTACATTCACTTTGGACTGTCTTTCGGAATTTTGGCAATTTTTATTTCTCTTCTGTCAATCCTTCAGGCTCTTTTGTAGTAGAGCCCATTATTATCTCATGTATTTTGTTGATTGTTATCTTGTGATTCACATATAAAAAAGTCCTTGTTTCACTTTGTTGATATAGCACATAGAAGATAGTAGAATTAAAGATTCCATATGTTTTATAGTGTAAGAATCTCCTCAGTAAGCTCACAGTCATTGCTTATTATTAGTCCAAGGTGTTTACAACCAGCCTTTTCCCCCAATTCACTCTGTTCCTTTCTGGAGACAGTAAATGGACTTTGTGTTTGATCTCAGTTTACTCGTATTATTATTCACCTGTTCAAAGGTGCTAATATTTGACCATGGTTCACACGTTGGCATTTTATTTGGTCCCAATTTGATATCTGTCGTGCAGCCTGCAGATCTGTGTCACTATTAGAATGGCGTGTATACAGTGCCAGCTCACCCGTGAATATATGAATGTGCTAAATTAATGTGAGACAGTCAGCTGCGGCTGGTGTAACAATATCCACCTTCTCTGTATTGGATTATGTACAGGAAGAGAAGTTAAAATCTGGATTACTTGGCTCAAAGTCTCTTGCTCATTACACGTCTCCCATTCATGTTCTTTAGTTGATATAGTTCTTGAATAATAAAAAGAATACAGGGTAAGGATCATACGCAACAATGTGGATATTCCTAATATTACTAGGTGGACGACACAGGAAGGCCTACATAATCTGTTACTTTGGATTTGAACATAGAACTTGTCATTGTTGAAGTCCCCATACTCTTAAACAGGCACTGTCAGTTCAACACATTTTACTTAGAGCAATAGTACAAGCAAACTTTGTAAATATATCTTATCCGACAAAAATGCTTCTTCATTCTCCTGTTCTGAAACATCCCCAGGGCTTTTTACAGTTTAGACGACTCCCTATAGCTTTATCGTGGCTTCCATGCTGCTGCTTTATAGGTTGTAGACAAATACATAGAAGTGCAGGATCTCTTCCTCGGTGTGTGCAGACACTATAGACAGCAGGCTATGTCCTCCAGCTCTGGGAGAACTCCTCATGCACAAAGACAGGACAGATTATCCTAAAAAGTCACCTAACACCAAAGGCCACTTTAAGTACAGCTTGTAGGATATGTCTTGTACTGTAACCGCAGACACAGGGGAATAGGCTGAATATGAAGCTGGAATCTAGTTGGAAGCCTTCTAGGAGTGTGTATTATTTTTGCAATTGATTCCTTTTCTTGCCTTTGAATACTATGATGTTTGACTCAGATCCTTATTCTGATGTATCAGTATATTTACTCTGCTCTTTTATTTTGTTGATATACCACATAGAAGATAGTAGAATTAAAGATTTCATATGTTTTATACTGTTAGGGTAGGTTCACACTACGGAATCCGTGTGGATAGGTCCCGGCAGATTCTGTTCGTTCCCGGCGGTGCGCATCTCCGACCTTCCCATAGACTAAATTCTATGGGCGGGTGAATTCTGCCTTCCGCCGAAAGAACTGACATGTCAATTCTTTCAGTGGATGGCGGAATTCCCCGTCCATAGAATTGAGTCTATGGAACGGGCAGATATGCGCGCCACGGCGAACGAGCAACAGAATCCGTCGGATTCCGTAGTGTGAACCCACTCTCTCCTCAGTAAGCTCACAGTCATTGCTCATTATTACGACGTTCCCTCCTAAGTCCAAGGTGTTTACAACCAGGGCCGTATTTACCACTAGGCACCCGTGGTCCGGTGCCTAGGGCAGCAGCTTTCAGGGGGGGCAGAAAAAAACTTTTTTTCTGTTTTGTTTTTTTACTCTCCCACCTCCCCTTCAGGCTTGCCAGTAAATCTGGTGTATTTTCAAGGTGGTGGTGAGGTGCTGGGGGTATGCATGTGGCGGAAACCGCGCTCCCATTTCTTTCCCACTAGTCATGTGCTGTTACCAGGATTGTTGACCATACACCTATTGGTTACTGCATGAGTGTCTGGTATCTGCTGCATGTGGTGATGTACAGTAAATGTGTGAACGCAGCTTAAGACTGATCATATATCAATGTGATGAGGAGTGAAGATGGGGCGTCTTCAGGTTTAGTGCCTAGGGCGGCAGCAGCTGTTAATACAGCCCTGTTTACAACCAGCTTTTTCTCCATTCTTCCAATTCACTTTGTTCCCCCCTGGAGACAGTAAAATTCACTTTGTGTTTGATTTGTGATTTGTTTTACTTGTATCATTGCTAACATTTGGCCATGGTTCACATGTTAGCATTTTATTTGGTCCCAATTTGCTGTCGTGAAGCCTGCAGATCTGTGTCACTATTAGAATGGCGTGTATACAGTGCCAGCTCTCTGGTGAATATATGAATGTGCTAAATCAATGTGAGACCATCAGGTGCAGCTGGTGTATCCACCTTCTCTATAATGACTATGGGCCGACTGTGTATCAGTCCCATCCCTGGTATATTTCCTTTTATTTTACACTTTTGGTACGGGGTATATTGTACGAATCTCTACAATAAGCTATTTATGAAGCTGATGAAGACAGACAATATATCCCTTATGTTCTCTTTCTTGTTGGTCAGTAGAGATGAGCATGACTCCAGCATGAGCAAGTCCCATCGTTTGCATTTGGTTACCGGAGGCCTAAGAAGTTGGATGCAGCCCTATGGAGTCCAGGAAAACATGGACACTACCATAGGCTGAATCCATCTTTTCTCTGACTCCCTCATTTATATCTTATTAGAGCCGGATACTGAAACATGTTCTTTCTAACCTGTTACTATGTTCTGATTCTAATCCTTTTCATTTCATGTTCTTCATATTATGGGGGCATCCATCTTGCCCAAGCAGTGTTGAACAACATTTAGAGATATACTTTACATGAACATAGACCTAGATATATTCCCCATGAACATAGACAAACACTCATATGAATGGCAAGTTTCTGGGCAGGCACTGTTATCCATACATTGGTGTCACTTTTTACTATCATCCTGTGTCACAATACAGGAGGACACTGGTGGTAGGGGATTTGTACAGAACAGGAAGTCTCAGTTTAGTTATAGGCCTAGTGGCAAGAATGTAAACTGCAAGATTTTAAAATATGGATAGAAAATGGAAAAAAGTTTGTGTAGTTATAGATACCCTATAGCCGTGTTTCTCAGCTCTGGTCCCCTGATTCCAACAGGTCTTGATTTGACAGATAAAATAGTTATAGCCAGTACATCAGGCGTCACCACGGGTGTATGTGATATCCTCAGATCATGACTTGATAGGGGACACTGATCTAAACTACATGACTAAAATGGTTACACAATGCAAGTTTCCAGAGAACTAGAGAGGAGGAGGTGCTCAACTGCCCATTTCTCTCTAGAAACTGGTTGGGGTCTGAACACACACTCGCTATGATCTGATCCCTAGGGCACGTCAAATGTTTTTCTTAATGACAGGTAAACTATGAACCCACTTATACATCACTGAACGTCCCAAGCCACAGCATAAACAGCCTCTCATGACTGGTCAACATTTGCCTATATCTATCTATTTATATGTTTATGTTGTGGCTTGGGATGTTCAGATTATATATATATATATATATATATTATGGCCCTTTATGTGTGAGTACCATATTGTTTGATCAGTAAAGAGATTTTTCATGCTATGCAGCTAAAAGAGTTGTACCTGGACAAACCTCTTAGTGACTATAGCCATGGTAAGTATGACTGAACATCACTCGAGTCAGCAACTGGGAGGTTTTATTTATATATATATATATATATATATATATATATATATATATATATTATATATATATATATATATTATATATATATATATATATATATATATATATTATATAGACACAAGGATTCTTTTTGATACATTTTATGGCCAGCCACTAATTATTAATAATTATATATAATAATTAATTATAATATTATTTAATTAATTATTATATTTTAAAAAAAATATTATTATTTAAAATTCGTAATTATTATTGGCAGGTGTCAAACTTATGCATTTTTTCTGTAATATTTCTACCTGGCACTGATGAAGGTACAGGACTGGGCTAGAACACATACATTCTAGAAATTAGCTGGATTTGCAGTAACCCTACAGTATGGTTCCACCAGCATCTATAGGATCCCACAGTGACCAGCATTGTGAGGTACACTGTGAGTTTTATAAGTCCTATAATAAGCATCATGTCAGGCGATGAGTAAAGTATAGAGTAACTTCGTAACTTACCTTTTGACCACAGTGATAGCTGAGACTGCAGCAACTCCTCAGGAACATCTACCACTTACCTCAACTACAGGTTCCTTGTGTCCATAAGACCATAACAAGTCCAGCATATGGAATATAAGTATAAAGCACCTACTACATAAAATGGCTGCACGAGGAGGAGTCAAATATTATCTGCACTTTGGCTGAAAAGTTGAATCCGTTTTCAGAAATCCCATCATCTCCCTGCCTGCTTTCACCTCATTTTATAATGTTTTTGGCTGAGCTGCAAACCATGAATGTGCCACAGTCGTCATCCCTTCACCAATCTCCATCCTCCGTCTTTCAGGTGAGAAAACACTTGAGCAAGATCAGGATTATTTAAAAGTTTTTGGAGAATATCAATAGCATGGAGAGCATTGTACGGATCCACACTACCATGCAACAATACAATACAAGAACGAAAAGAAAAAAGGCATCACTGCACGCTGCTCTTCTTTAATGCACATCATAAGTCAGTCATAAATAACTGATGTAAAACATTCGAGCCTGCGGTCACCGTAGAGACTGCAATCTAGCGCTGACAAATGCGGCCAACAGAAGTCTTAGAGGGGTAAAAAAAATCTTTCAAATCAACTGGTGCCAGAGATTTGTAATTGCCTTCTGTTAAAAAAATCTTTACTCTTCTAGTACTTAGCAGCTGCTGTATGTCCTACAGGAAGGGGTATGTTCTCTTCTGTCTGACAGTGCTCTCAGCTGCCACTTCTGTTCAGAGCAGTAATAAATTCCCATAGAACCCCCCCCCCCCTGCTCTGGACAGTTCCTGACATGGACAGAGGTGGCAGCAGAGAGCACTGTGTCAGACTGGAGAGAATACACCGCTTCAGGACATACAGCAGCTGATAAGTACTGGAAGACTAAAGATTTTTAAATAGAAGTAAATTACAAATTTCTAGCACCAGTTGATTTGAAAAAAAAAGAAATAAATTTTGCTGGAGTACCCCTTTAATATAACTAAAGTGCAGATAACTTGACTCATCCTTGTAAGATTTGCATATACCCCATACCTATATGTTTAATGACCTGAACACAGCCGGTGACTATGTTCACACCACATCCCGCACATGTACACTTATCTGTACTCAATAAACACAAGAGACCATATTACTGAGTCCAGCTAAATAAGGGAAGAGGCCGAAACGTCAACTATGGCTGGACTGCTGAAGACAAAAGGCAGCTGCACTGCACCATGGTATATGTCAGCATCCCTTTCATTTCATGGGATGCGGTCATATATGTAAAATAGAAGCAATAAACATCTTTGCGTATATATGTAGAAATATTTCAATGTATGTGTCCCAGAGGGTGATGTAAAAACTCCTGTCCCCAGTGTGGGTACAGACCCTGGTCTGGAGAGCTGTAAGGCTTATATTGTCCAGTAAGTAGTCAAAACTTCTGTTTAAAACATAAAGTGTAACTCCACATAAAACCTCAAAATTCACCCGGGACTACAGTAAATGTTATATGATAACATATGATGGAGGTCTATGGTAGCGGGGAAGAAACAGAAACCATTGCACAGGTGTAGTGTTGCACAGTGTCCCCAATCACTGGGCTGTACTCTGCTGTGTTGTTTTTTTTTACAATTTCTTTTACATTTACAATCCTATTTACATGGTGATACAAATATATTCACAGACATGTGCAGAGAATGGCTGCAGCCTGCAGCCTGCCACTCCATGGCTTTCTCCAGCATGTCGAAGAAATGGGTGGATCCTAAGGGCAATTTGGCTGGGGAGACCATAAAGTAAACGACATTCAGTGCCCAAAGTCCCTTCTTAATATCCATAAACTGTGCGTGTTCTTTCTGGACCTCCATTGAGAAATCTGGAAATCCATTCACTGGTAAAGCAGGATGATCCCTTACTGCACGAAGTATAGAGTCCCGATCTTTAAAACGCAGGATCTTCAGCAATATTGGTCTTGGAGGGGCCCCTGGTAGTGGCTCTCAGAACAGCACCCTCAATTGCAAATAATGGTGACGTTTTCTCTGGAAATTTCTCTGTTAGCCAGTGTACGGCCGTAGTTCACACTCTAGCGGACGGAAATAATTGACATGTCAATTATTTCCACTGCCATACCGAACAACAGCCGTTGTTCAATACAGTGTGAAAACAACGGCCCCCTGTTCCCATAAAGTTCAATACAGTTCATGGTGTCTATGGTGGCGGGACAGAAGAGGCTGTAATGATCTGCTTCTGGATACCGGGATTGCATGGGGCCATTTTCTCAGTCACACTCAACTGTGCACTCACCAGTCACAGGCCAACACCTCCCTCCCTGTCTGTTCCCGCAGCGCCATGTTGTTTCTAAGGACTGTCAGCTCCTGTCTCCTTCCTTGCCCTGCCACGGCTTGTTTTACCTCCGACCATAGCTGCAAGTGTTCTCTGGGTCTTCAGGGTATGTCCCCTCTCTTTGTGGGCAGGATTTATGCCGGATACTAGGGCAGGAGAACAGAGACGTGTGTCCGATCACATGCCTGGTCACGCCAGGCTCCTGTACTTCAGTCGCCCCATGGCCTGTGAATGAGGAAGGGAGGGGTACGCCCACTGCTGATCAATTTACCTGTGGGATAAGGGACCTCTACTCTCATGATCACTGGGGGTGTCCTTGTGGTCGGACCTACAACACTAAATGCTTCTCACCTACCCTGTGGACAGGTGACAACTGCTTTAAAGTTTTGAGGTTTTATGTGGAATCAGATTTTACACATTTTTCTTCATTTTTTTTGTCCATAAAAAATTATACTTAAAAAAAAAATTCTAATAATTTATTTTTCTTCTATAAATAGTAACCTTAAAAACACAATGGCCCAGATTTACTAAGATTTCCGACATTTACGGTTTTAGTTTCTCATCCCGTTAGTTTTCATATCCTATAGCCTTAGTGTATTTTGTTGGTTTTTAATGGGTGACTCCAAACAGCGCCAATTATGTTAGTAAATGTAAAAACCTAACGCCTTAAAGTTGGTGAACTATGCGTAAAGTCAACGCTTCAGAAACTGTTAAAAAACCCTTAGTAATCAAGGAAAAAACAAAAAAAAACAAAACAGATTGAATTCAGAACACACTAGAAAAAAAATCCTAAAAAAGTGTCAGCATTTTGTTAAGTAAATCTGGGCCAATACAAGTCTACTCTGCGATCTCTATCCTACCCTTAAATGACTCAAAGTGATCTCTTCCAGACTGTCAGACAGATGATGGACGCCCTTAGCAGCTACAAGGACCAGATTCCTCGGGGAGAACTCGGGTTTGAATAAAGGGATGACTTCACAATGAAATCCTGTGAGAAAAGATAGAACAATAGGTACAGCGATAAATACACATGGCCAATCAGGTCTGTGAAGCATCGTACACCCGGGGTGGTCTCATCCCTGACATAATACTAACCCTGCTCTTGGAGGAAAATCATCCGGTCCAGCAGAATCAGGGTTTCTACTAGGGGAGCCAGTAGCAGAGCCAGACTAAAGAATGACACCACTTTCTGGTGTTGAGCCAACATGTCGTCTACTAAGGTGGTATTATACACTGTATCAGGATCCAAGCCCACTCGCTGCAGACCCTGCTTGGCATATCTGCAAAACAAATGACACAGAATGAATATAATATAATATATATATATATATATATATATATATATATATATATATATATATATATAGATAGATATATATATATATATACACACACACATGCAAGATATATCTCTAATATGTCATACAAATATTTTAAAAGTTTGGACCCCTGGGACCACCATCCATAACACTAGAATGTATGGGAAGAAGTGGCCAGCTAGGTGTTTCTGTGCCAGTCTTCCTCATCACTCCATAAAACAGAGGAGCGGATCGTTTCTCTCCACTCGTTTTAGCAATCGGTGGAGATCTCAACTGATCAGAACTTTTGACATGTCTCTACGGGGAGAGTGACACTTTAAAGCTATTGTTCCGCCAACAACACTTAGCCCTTTAAAGGGAACCAATCACTGGAAAAAAGCATATAGAGCTTTTGAAATGTGCTGTTAGAGCACACAGCACACTTGCCACACGTGTTTCCATAGCCTCCGTGCCTTCCCCCTGTAAGCCGCAAAGTAACTTTATAAAACTGGTGCCCTGTATGCTAATTATCTGAGGTAGTCACCTGGGCGGTGTTCGTCTAGCTGGCTGTCACGGTCCCCTGGGCGTTCTTCCGCTGTAATCACGCCCCCTCTGGGCGTGATTCAAATGTCAGAGTGGCTGTGGAGTCACTCGGGAGCGCGCCGTGCCCAACGTCGGCGCGCTTACGTACTGATGCCGGACGCCGCCGCACATGCGCAGTGCAGCCGCTTCCATTCCGGTTGGACTGCGCCTGTGCAGAATAGCCTCGAACTCCGGCTAACAGGCTATTCGAGGCTATTCTGCACAGGCGCAGTACCGCCGGAATGGAAGCGGCGGCACTGCGCATGTGCGGCGGCGTCCGGCATCAGAATGTCACAGCTACTCGGCCATTTAAATCACGCCCAGAGGGGCGTGATTACAGCGGAAGAACGCCCAGGGGACCGTGACTACCTGCTAGCCGAACACCGCCCAGGTGACTACCTCAGGTAATTAGCATACAGGGCGCCAGTTTTATAAAGTTACTTTGCGGCTTACAGGGGGAAGGCACGGAGGCTATGGAAACACGTGTGCCAAGTGTGCTGTGTGCTCTAACAGCACATTTCAAAAGCTCTATATGCGTTTTTCCGGTGATTGGTTCCCTTTAAGCCCTTTCTTGTGGATAGGGAACGTCCAGAATTAGGAAAACATAGCTGTTTTCCTTTAAAAACAGTGCCACCGCTGTCCTCAGGATGTGTGTGGTATTACAATTTTTCTCCATTATTTTCAGTGGAGATGAAATGCAATAACACAATCAGAGGACATGTACAGCACTTTTTGCAAGATAGTAACTACACTTTAACTAATTCTGTATAACCCCTTTAAGTACATAATCACTGGGACCCCCAGTGATCTCAAGAATAGGGGTCCCAGTTTCCCCTCTGATTGAAGTGGAGGTCATGTGTTCACACTGCTGACCCATTTACTGTCCATTGGACTCCAGGCGATGGCCGATACTCTGCAGTAAATGAAGTGGCAGAGACCCTCACTATTTATGGGAGACTCTGCACCAACAATCTACAGATCTCTGGGGGCCCTGCACCTGGACCACCTGTGAACACATAATTCTTTCATATCCAGTCAATGGGGAATAGGTGTTGCTGGTGGAGAAACAGAAAATATCCTCATCCATATTACCTTCATGTAATATTATTACTGTTCTATGATTCAGGGTGGGGAGACACTGCAACAAATGACAGTCAGTCAATCTGGATGACTTAGCACCCTACTACATGAATTTCATTGAAATTTTACCTAGTAGTTTAAGAGGTTGTCCACCCAAAATTAACTTGTCCCCTATCCACAGGATTAGGGACCAGTAAGAGATTGCAGGGGGGTCTAACCTCTGTACCCCTCGACAATATCAAGATCGGCTCCCGGCTCCATGAATACAGCAGTGGGTGGGCAGCTATATTCATTTTCTCCATAGGAATGAACAGAGCCGCAGGTCACATGCCGTACACAAGGTTGTATTCATTCAGCCAAGGGCCGAACTGTAGATTGGCGGGGGGTGCAGAGGTTGGATCCCCCATGACCTCTTACTTGTCCCCTATCCTGTGAATAGGGAACAAGTTAGTTTTGGACAACCTCTTCAATGTATGGATAATATTTAACCTCATTAGACGTTGTACATACTCATTAAAAGGAAGCTTGTGGGCATTCTTGATTGTCTGGACTCCGGCACGAATCATGGTGGGAGCTATACCGCGGATCACAGTCTCCAGCACAGCTCTGTAACAATGAATCCTCAATATGTCACTCTCGCCTTTAAGGCGCTCTATATAGTCCTCAACAGCATGGCAGGCTACCTCTCTGGATTTGTAGGAAAGTTTGTGGCCAGGAAGACCAGAAACCCAGCAACTTACAGGGTAGCCATACTGCCGTAGGTGAGGGTCACACTGGTGAGATGGAGCCAGGACCCCGGGAGGCTGCGGCACTTCACACGTGGTTAATTTCATATAGCAGCAAGCAACTGAGGTGATGCCAGCAATGTAAGGGCACCTGGCAAAGTGCCGTAGCATGGCAACGCTGAGGTCTCCACAGGCATGGAGTCCAGTCAATATAAAGTTGTCCAGCTGAGAAGAGTGGCAGTGGTCCAAAGAGCTTACACTCCGGCAGGAATCTGCAGCTGGGTTTACAAATTCTTGTGATCTGGTAAATGAGGCACAAAAGCTGGATTCATCTGCGTTTGTCTCAGTCTCTTTGCGATCAGCTAACTGCGTCACAAATTCTTCCCATGAGGCTTGGGGGTCTACGCAGGCCAAGACATGCCGCGGGGGTGTAGATGACTTGATGATGGTAATATCATAGGCCGAGCTCTAAAAGGAGAAGGTGAAAAAATAGATTATAACCTATAGATTATTAGGGTTCAGAAAATGTGCCATAGCCCATAACAATCAGATAATTATTAGTATTATTTTTATAATATAGACAGAAAAAGAAAATATTTCCAATGACAACATGACGGCACTTGTGGAATAAATTGTAGTCAGTAATGAACTGTATGCAATGCCATATTGTCAAAACCATAATAACATTCATAATATAACCATAAAAACATAACTCCTGTCGTAAAAACTTTCATATGTTCAAAGCCTTGTTATATTTCCATATCTGCCGCGTAGTCATCAACCTAATCAATAACTATAAGGAGTAAGAGCCCTATTACAGGGAGCAATAATCTGCCAATGACAGCAATCTGTAAAGTATTCCCAGACCACTTCAGGTTAAGGTGGGTGGCGTTTACTTGCAGTGAGAGGAAAATTTCTACTATGGACTCGCAGCATTAAATCCACTGCGATTGTGATATGTGTGAAGCCTCTCTTAAGAAACATTGGCATAGGGTTTCTACATATCTGTATTAGAATGGCAGCCCGGTGCGTCAATTCATCCCCCTCAAATTCAAATGTTCTGGGGTAGAGATGAGCGAATCTGGAGCATGCGCGAGTAGATCCAAACCCGAACTTTCGGTATTTGATTAGCGGTGGCTGCTGAACTTGGATAAAGCCCTAAGGCTATGTGGAAATCATAGATATAGTCATTGGCTGTATCCATGTTTCCCAGACAACCTTATCCAAGCTTTATCCAAGTTCTGCAGCCCCCGCTAATCAAATACCGAAAGTTCGGGTTCGGATCAACTCGAACCCTAGCCCGGTTCGCTCATCTCTATTCTGGGGCAGTTTCTTCCGTGCATTGCTACATATAATAGCGATATGTGGCCGGTGGCGGCTGACAATTCAACAAACAGTTTACATCATCTCTCCGCGTTCCTGGTCTTCTCCTGCGCCCTGCTTCCTCCCCGATCCCGCTCGCTGCAGCTTCAGAGCGGCCCGTCATAGATGAGAGGCCGGTCAGCCAAACTGCATCCACCGCCCCCCCCCCCCCCCCCCCCGCTAGCTGCTGGTGCGTTGAATAGCGGCGGCAGCGAGTGGGGAACGAGGAGCAAACAAGCGCTGAGAGCGGCCGTTTGCTCCTCTAAACGACCCGTGAAATAGGGGCTTAAGATATTACATCTACCAATTACTGATAGGGGCTAGAGATGATGGAGTAGCGCTGAGGTTCAGGTTCGTACGAACTCGAACCATTGGTACTTGACTCCTGCTGCACTCCTGTTCCGTGGTAATAGGCTGTATTTCTGTTTTCCAGGCAGGACTCGGGCTGTCTCCACCTTCCCCACGGAACAGGAAGGCAGCAGGAGTCAAATACCAATGGTTCTAGTTCGTACAAACCTGAACACCAGCGCTGTTCCATCATCTCTAATAGGGGCAAGCGTAGCCAAGCACCCACTTTCATGACACTTTTTTTTAATAATTGCTGAAGTTTATCCTGAGTGTAATCTATCCCTTCCAGTACTTATCAGCTGCTGTATATCCTACAGGAAGTGGTGTATTCTCTCCAGTCAGACACAGTGCTCTCTGCTGCCACCTCTGTCCATGTCAGGAACTGTCCAGAGCAGTAGCAAATGCCCATAGAAAACCTCTCCTGCTTTGCAGGCTGGAAAGAATGCACCACTTCCTGAAAAAAAAAATCACTGTAGTACCCCTTTAATCCTGGCCTCCTACCAAATCCCTTAAAAATCTCCATAACGGGTTGATAGATTGGTCAGAAAGTCAGATGTATACAGCAGCATATCATCAGTATATAAGGATACCCTTTCCAACAAATACCAGATTATTAAAGGGGTTGGCCATTTTATAGTAAAATAGGTAAGTACAAAGTATTAGTAAGTGTACTGCCTGTATATACTGACAGCAGCTCCCTGTGTACCTCATAGAGCCAAAATCTGACTCCCCTCCTCCAGACTGGGCTGCCCTGCTCTGTTTTGTTTCTGTCCATAAAATGGCTGACATGGAGGAGCATGTGACCAAGCCCCGCCTCCTGTGTCCTCCATAGACATATACAGGCTCAGTGGTGGACACTGGGGGCCGGGGCCTGGTCACATGCTCCTCCATGTCAGCAATCTTATGGACCAAAACACGACAGAGCAGGGGAGTCTGATTTTAGCTCTATGAGGTACACAGGAAGCTGCTGTCAGTATATACAGTGAGTACAGTTACTAATACTGTACACTGAGCAATTTTACTATAAAGTGGCCAACCCCTTTGAATTCTGCTATTAAATCCAGGCCATGTGCATGAACTAGATGTTAAAAAAAAACAAACAGAACCTTCAGGCCCAAGATTATGAGATCTCCGGCCTATGAGAAAACTACCAGCCCCTGCAACCCGAGACATGGGATAAACGTGATGCACATACACTATACCGCCCCTATGCACCACAAAAGAAGGGTGAAGATGACAATGTAACAGCTCAGGGTGAACACATTCTTTTCCTTCTGGAATGAAGTTACCTTTGTCGGTCTCATTCGCTTCTTCTTCAGCATGTAGATTAGATCATGGTCAAACTTGGTGGCCATGCTGACCAGGTTGTGGTCGGCTTCTACTGCTGTGACATTGAGTCCTTGACTGAAGGATAAGACCCTGGATAGGTGACCCTAGAAAGACAGTACAGCGGTCAAACCTCCCCATGATCAGCTAGGCATAATTAGCGTGAAGAGGAGAGGCAGTGATTTCTCGGCGGCAGGACCAGCAAGGGGTGGAGGGTGGGTTGTCCCCAGTCTCCCGGCTGAAAGAGTCCCTTTAAAAGCGTTGTTCACCCCAAATGTATTTCTTTCAAATCAACTGGTGCCAGAAATTTGTAACTTACTTATCAGCTGCTGTATGTCCTGCAGGAAGTTGTGTATTTTCTCCAGTCTGACAAAGTGCTCTCTGCTGCCACCTCTGTCCATGTCAGGAACTGTCCAGAGTAGCAGCAAATCCCTATAAAAAACCTCTCCTGCTCTCCAGACTGAAAAGAATATCACTTCCTGTAGGACATAAAGCAGCTGGTAAGTACTGAAAGACTGGAGATTTTTTTAATAGAAGTAAGTTATAAATCTCTGGCACTTTCTGGCATCAGTTGCTGTGAAAGAATTTTTTTTTGAGTGAACAACCCCTTTAACCCTTTGAGGACCAGGCCCAAAATGACCCAGTGGACCGCGCAAATTTTGATCTTAGTGTTTTCGTTTTTCCCTCCTCCCCTTCTAAGAGCTCCAGCACTCTCAGTTTTCTATCTACAAGCCATGTAAGTGCTTGTTTTTTACAGGAATAGTTGTACTGTGTAATGGCGTCTTTCATTTTACCATAACATGTATGATGGAATCCAAATATATTATTTATGAAGATATATAAATAGGTGAAATCGTAAAAAAGAATGCAATATGGTAACGTTTGGGGGGTTCCTGTGTCTACGTAATGCACTATATGGTAACAGCGACATGATACCATTACTCTATAGGTCAGTCCGAACACAACCATATGCAGGTTACACAGATTCTCTAATGTTATACATTTTTTTATGAAATCCTTTTTTTTGGCAATTAAATATTAATAAAATGGGCCTATTGTGACGCTTATAACGGTTTTATTTTTTCACCTACGGGGCTGTATGGGGTGTCATTTTTTCCGCCATGATCTCTAGTTTTTAATAATACCATATTTGTGAAGATCGGACGTTTTGATCACTTTTTATTAATTTTTTTAAATACATAATGTAACATAAAATCGGTAATCCGTGCACTTTTTTCCCTCTTTTCGTGTACGCCGTTCACCGATCACAATGACGCTTGTTATATTTTAATAGATCGGACAATTACGCACGCTACGGTATATTATATGTTTATCTATTTATTTATTTTTATATGTTTTATTTATATAATGGGAAAGGGGGGTGATTTAGACTTTTATTGGGGGAGGGGTTTTGGGGTAGTGTGTTAGTGATTTTAACTTTTTTTTTTTTTTTTTTTTTTTTTACACTTTTGAAGTCCCTTTGGGGGACTTTTACATACACTACTCTGATTTTTACACTGATCATTGCTATGCCATAGGCACAGCATTGATCAGTGTTATCGGCGATCTGCTCATTGAGCCTGCCTGTGCAGGCTTAGTGCAGCAGATCGCCGATCGGACCGCACGGAGGCAGGTGAGAGACCTCCGGCGGTCCGTTTCAACGATCAGGACCCCCGCAGTCACACTGCGGGGGTCCCGATCGGTGACAGGGGACTCCCCCTGTCACTTACACTTAAACGCCGCGGTCGCGCCGCGATCGCGGCGTTTAAGGGGTTAATGACACACGGCAGCGCGATCGCTGCAGCGTGTCATTACCGGTGAGGTCCCGGCTGCTGTTTGCAACCGGCCCCCACCTGCTATGAAGCGCGCTCCGCTCCGGAGCGCGCTTCATAGCGGGAGAAACACCCAGGACGTAAGGTTATGTCATGGGTCGTCTGGGGACAGACTTCCATGACGTAACCCTACGTCCAGGGTCGTCTAGGGGTTAAGATTGATACTAGGTTTTGTGTACCCCTCTGCCCATGGCTTGTCCTGTGCCAGACTGTTTTACTGGTGCTGAAACGGACCCTGTACAGTCGCTCAAACAACCCAAAGACTTTTTCATTCGGCTTCTAATTTAACCTTATGTATGCCACTCTATTCCAATTCATACGTACAGCTCACATTTATATTCACACCGTTCTTCAGCAATTAAGAGGCTTTCTGTGTCCTATATCCTCCATATACTCACATGTTCACAATTTTTTTTTTTCTTTTATATCAACTGTTGCAAGAAAGTGCCCTGGATACAGGGTCCAGGTGTGTAACTTACTTTTATTAAAAAATCTCCAGTCTTTCAGTACTTATCAGCTGCTGTATGTCCTACAGGAAATGGTGTATTTTTCAACTCTGGAATGCAGTAAAGGTTTTCTATGGGGAAAATTCACCTGGGCTCAGCGATGCAGTGCTTCAATAAACTTGCTTTATTTGGTGATCCAAAGAACAACGGAGACATGTAGTGCGCTCTCTCAGACCCACGCCAACGCGTTTCCGGTACGTCACGTACCCTTAATCATGGCTGAAGGGTAACCATGCAGGTGTGTATAAATAGGTAACCTGGCCTACGCTCCGAAGCGTGATGGCGTCAGGTCTTTACATGAACCAACACCTCTTAATAAACAATGGTATAGCTAAAACCCAATCGTACATACAGGTTTGCTGTGTGTCAGTAATATGTTAAGTCACAACAAGATATTTATCATTTAAGTTGCAATAAATACTAAAGACAACATGCAAGATACACTTTAGTAATATAGCAGACGTTCTCTACGAAGATTTAGGCCATTGGGGGCAGTAGTGTTTAAATGGAAAATCCATCTTGCGGTTGGAATGGTGTCCCACATCGTATAAGTGCTCTACAACACGGGTTTTAAATTTTTGTGTTGTGCAACCAACATACATGAGGTTGCATATAGTGCACAATATGATGTAGACTATGTTGGTACTATTACAATTTAGAAAGCAACCAACCCGGAATTCCTTACCTGAACTGCTAGTGAAGGATTTGCTAGGTAAGGCTACAGTGCAGGTGCGGCAAGGATGTTGCCCGCATCTGTAAAAGCCTTTGCAGTTTAGCCATGTGGAAGATCGTTTACATTTAGGGCTAGAGGGGGAGAGAACGTCCCTTAAAGTAGAGGCTCTTCTAGATACCACCCGACAGCCGGACTGTAAAATTTGGTCCAATAGTGGATCACCCCGCAGTATGTGTACATGTTTAAATATGATTTCCCTAATCTGTCTAAATTGTGGGCTATATTTGGTTACAAGTGTGGGGACATGATTGACCTGTGGTTTATCTTTTTTGGTGAGCAATGCTCGTCTATCTCTGTTGGTTAATTTATGGGTCGCACAATCTAACATCCAATGTGGATAACCCCTGGGGGTTTGCTGCTGCTCTGGACAGTTCCTGACATGGACATAGGTGGCAGCAGAGAGCACTGTGTCACACTGGTGAGAATACACCACTTCCTGCAGGAGATATGGCCGTTCTTGTCATAAAAAATGTGTGTGAACATAGCAGTAATCCACAAGGGGCCTGCAATGATTTTATCTGTACATTGGTTTGTTTGCACTTATTATTTCTATGTCACAATTCAGATCTATTCTAATCCGCTTTAATAAATGTTTGTGTGTTGCTATGTCTTCCTGGTTCACAAATATCATTGTCAATATATAGGGGGTTTGGAGGACTAAGTATTGTGCTTTGTATATTTGTCCATTTGCCCTTGAAGCAACCAATAATTACACCACATATAACCGTACCTGACCACTGCCGATATCCACCACATGGTCGTACCCCGTGATGTCACTCAGCTTCTTCACTAACTATGAAACAGAAAAAAAAAAAACGTGAACTGCCATTATTATGTGATGGAGTTTTACAATTTATATACATGACAATGACACACGGTTCAGGCACTTGCTATGTCCTTCCCTTCTGACAGGGATGGGGAACCTTCGGCCCTCCAGCTGTTGCAAAACTACAATTCCCATCATGCCAGGACAGCCAAAGCTTTAGCTGTCCAGGCATGATGGGAATTGTAGTTTTGCAACAGCTGGAGGGCCGAAGGTTCCCTATCCCTGCCTTATGATTACATGGCATATTACATGGCCCGATGACTTGGTGTAAGCGAGCGCCAATCTAGCATACACATACAGCTCCATAATCGTGCAGCAAGGGCTGTATGGTTGTCTTTATTACATGGAGTGATGATCTGCTGGATCGGCCTGATTTGGCAGAGTATTGCTCCGTGTCATAAGCCCCTTACACTGCCGCTCTGCTTGTTCCATTTACTTTGCAGTCAGAAAGAACTAAATAAGAGTAGAAAACGGAAATTCACTAAAAGTTTCTTTTATATGAAATAGTGATTAATCAAATTAATAAAATTAATTTGTCCTTAACTTGCAAATCAATCTGATTGGCGCTCTGACCTGCAGGGGGAGCAGTGGTGCTCAGGGCCCGGGTGGTATGGTTACCCACAGCTGCACGCTGCAGTTCAAAAGCACCCCCTGCTGAATCCAGCACTGCCACGTACAGACCCAGGAGATCCTAGCTGCCACCTACCCCCAGGAGATCCCAGCTGCTGCGTACAGACCCAGGAGATCCCAGCTGCCACCTACCCCCAGGAGATCTCAGCTGCCACCTACCCCCAGGAGATCTCAGCTGCCACGTCAACACCCAGAAGATCCCAGCTGCCACCTACCCCCAGGAGATCTCAGCTGCCACGTCAACACCCAGGAGATCCCAGCTGCCACCTACCCCCAGGAGATCTCAGCTGCCACGTCAACACCCAGGAGATCCCAGCTGCCACTAACACACCCAGGAGATCCCAGCTGCCACCTACACCAAAGAGATCTCAGCTGCTACCTGCCCCCAGGAGATCCCAGCTGCCACTAACACACCCAGGAGATCTCAGCTGCCACCTACCCCCAGGAGATCTCAGCTGCCATCTACCTCCAGGAGATCCCCGCTGTTGGCCACACCCGGGACATGCCTGCTGCCACCCGCACCCAGCAGGTTCCTGTTGCCCACACTTAGCAGATCCTCTAGGAGCAGCAGATCACCGGAGAGCTGTGCCACCCTGTAGCTACAACTCCTACTCCCACTACAACTACTACTACAAGGACCTATGTGGCCCCCTCAGTGAACCCTCCCATTAGGGCGTATAACAGTTCTGACCTTGCCTAGGCCATTGTGTTGGTGATCCCTTTGCCAAACCACAAAAAATGTTAAAGAGCAGCAGCTGATACTGTATGAATGATGATGGAAGCTAGTGTGTACCCAGTTACCCGTGCAATTGTTTACCTTTCCCAGCCGTCGGATTTCATGCTGCTTTTTAGGCTTCACGTGTTTCCGGAATAGAGGGTCCAGTAAGGAGCTCTGGCAATGGTTTGTCTGGAACTCAGCTGGTCTCTTCTTATCTGCACTACCAATGTCGTAGCGCGGTACTCGCTGAAAAGCCAAGGACTGGGCCGAGACCCTCAAAGCCAAGAGACTAAGCGGCCACACTGACCTGTAACTGGACAGAAAATGGGCAACCTGACTGACTGCGCCTCATTGTCTATATATGTGTATAATGTAGAGAGAAGACTGAACAGGATACACAAATGCAGACAAACACTGAAACTATTCAGCCAGCTGCATAACAAGGGTATGGTAAGAGCTTATACTTAACATTTAGTGGAGACACAGAAGAGCAGGCACTTGTTGCTGTTTGTATCCGATAGGGTCTGCATTAGCCTCTGCTACATAGAGCCTACAATCCTTGGGCCACCTCAGCTCCTGGACAGTGAGTAGCCGCAGCTGTCGTCTGATAATGCCTACACCACTCTAATGTCTGATATGTGTCAATAAAAAGCATATGACTTCAATGTCTTCATATATTATCAGTGTCTACTGTTGCATAATAAACTGTAGCACAAAACACCTCCTGCCTCATAGGCCCTGATGAAGTCACCAACATGACTGACCGAAACTCGTTGGGCATCAGGTGATTGATATACTTTACATGTCCCGGTATGATGGGATCAACTTGTTAGCTGCTGTCTGACTAGTCCTGACTGTATAAGGGACAGGGCCGGGACACTAGCAGATGTATGGTTGACAAATACCGACCTGAACAGACCTACAGGACTGGAGGCGTACTTACCGTTTACCTTGTTAGTATACTAGCCTGCATGTATTCCGTATTGTGCATTTTGAAGCAATGGCTCAGATTTTGGATAGACCGACATGGGTCCGGACTGGACATTAACCATTGAGACATCCTGTAAGGACAGTACTGCACATCTTGTCGCTTTGGTTCCCTGACTTAGTTTGGAGACATCTAGTAAAGCTGTACTATGAAGTTGCCATGAGAAAAAAAAAAAAAAATCCATCTACGTTTCTTCCTTACAGGCCGCTGCACTTATCTGTGGCTATGGAAGACACTGCTCTGGCTACTGTTTGGCTAAGCGGCCTTTGACCTCATGTCAGATCAAGAATACTGGCAGGGGTGAGAGGATAGTAGACATTTTTTTTTTTGGTTCACAGAAATAGCAAAACAAACATCCTTGTATCCAAAATGGCCGTATTCACCCACTTTGTATTCCTCGTGTTACCAATAGAGAGGAGTTGATCGGCCAGTTCCGGAGCAGTCAGGTCTGACAACACTAACCTCCAGGACTCAGGCAGCGTCTCCCACAGGTTGTCAGTGAAAAATTCCTAAGAAAAAAAATATATATTTTTGAGGAGCCATTTAAAAAATTACATAAAAAAATATAGAAAATAAAAAATCCCTATGACTTTTTCACAGATTTTGTGCCGTCATACAGCAGCACGGGCCTCATTCTCTCAGGAGTCTGTATCCATTTACAAGAAGGCATCTGCTGCTGGAATCATCACCTGACTCCTATGGACCCCGGTGTAGTTGTGTACAGTCTGGGGGGAGACCGGATATACATTTCTCCCTATGGAAAATGTTTGTTGTTTCCAGGCACCGACCCTGCATTACAGCTGTCAGTCTGAACAGTCTTCCTTTTCATTGTACTTGTAAGGAGATACTAATTACATAAATTTAAGGACAAATCCCACTGTGGTATTATGTCTCTCTGGTATGTATGGTGATGCATTCTCAAGACTAACCACTAGGGGTCATCATAGTATTCCATACATGATTTCACTCCATATCATCCTGTAGTGGTTTCTGGAGATACTGGAGGATACTGAGTAATAACACTTACTGAGTACTATGAGGACCCCTAGTGGTGTGTCTTTAGAATGCAAGTAAGTTTGAATTTGTAACCAACAACCTATAAATGTCAAACATCAAACCATTCTCTACCATCTAAATACTTCATATACATGTCATAATATTACGATTAAACAGTCAGATGATACACATTATAATATAAGAACATCACTACTATTACATACAGTCTGCCAAGTATATTACCGCGCAGGTGATACTCAATATACAGTGGTGCTCAAAGTTTACATACCCTGGCAGAATTCTAGCTTTCTTGGCCCTTTTTTTTAAGAGAATATGAATGATAACGTAACCCCCCTCCACACACACACTCATGGTAAGTGGTCGGGTGACGCCATTTATTGCAAAACTATTGTGTTTTCTTATTAAATCATAATGACAACCAAAAACATCCAAATAACTGACCAAAAGTTTACATCCCCCTGTTCTTAATACTGTGTATTGCCCCCTCTAACATCAATGACAGCCTGAAGGCTGTTGTGGTAGTTGTGGATGATGCTCTGTATTTTCTCAGATGGTAAAGCTGACCATTCTACTTGGCAAACAGCCTCCAGTTCTTGTATACTCCTGGGCTGTCTTGTATGAACTGTGCGCTGAGATTTCCCCAGAGTGGCTGAATGATATTAAGGTCAGGAGACTGAGATGGCCACTCCAGAACCTTCACTTTGTTCTGCTGTAGCCAATGACAGGTCGAATTGGCCTTGTGTTTTGGATTGTTGTCATGCTGGAACATCCAGGTACGTCCCATGTGCATCTTCCAGTTTTTGTTGCATTCATTTTTCCTCCAGCTTTGACTAAGTTTCCTGAGCCTTTGTAGCTCACACATCCCCAAAACATCTGTGATCCATCTCCGTGCTTTATCAAAACAAAGTGAAGGTTCTGGAGTGGACATCTCAGTCTTCTGACCTGAATATCATTGATCCACTCTAGGGAAATCTCAAGCGCACAGTTCATGCAAGACAGCCCAGGAATTTACAGGAACTGGAGGCTGTTTGCCAAGTAGAATGGGCAGCTTTACCATCAGAGAAAATACAGAGCCTCATCCACAACTACCACAAAGGCCTTCAGGCTGTCATTGATGTTAGAGGGGGCAATACATGGTATTAGGAAAAGGGGGATGTAAACTTTTGATCAGGGTCATTTGGATGTTTTTGGTTGTCATTATGATCTAATAAGAGAAAACACAGTAGTGTGACAATAAATGGCGTCACCCGACCACTAACCATGAGAGGGGAAACAAATGTTTTATTATCATTCATATTCTCTGAAAAAAGGCCCAAGAAAGCAAACATTCTGCCGGGGTATGTAAACTTTTGAGCCCAACTATAATGTAACTATATTACCATTACATACAGTCCCCCAGTACATTACCCCCAGGTGATACTATAATGTAAGAATATTACCATTACATACAGTCCCCAGTACAGTACATTACCCCCCAGGTGATACTATAATGTAAGAATATTACCATTACATACAGTCCCCCAGTACGTTACCCCCAGGTGATATTATAATGTAAGAATATTACCATTACATACAGTCCCCAGTACAGTACATTACCCCCCAGGTGATACTATAATGTAAGAATATTACCATTACATACAGTCCCCCAGTACATTACCCCCAGGTGATATTATAATGTAAGAATATTACCATTACATACAGTCCCCAGTACATTACCCCCAGGTGATACTCACTATAATGTAAGAATATTACCATTACATACAGTCCCCAGTACATTACCCCCAGGTGATATTATAATGTAAGAATATTACCATTGCATACAGTCCCCCAGGTGATACTATAATGTAAGAATATTACCATTACATACAGTCCCCCAGTACATTACCCCCAGGTGATACTCACTATAATGTAAGAATATTACCATTACATACAGTTCCCAGTACATTACCCCCAGGTGATATTATAATGTAAGAATATTACCATTGCATACAGTCCCCCAGTACATTACCCCCCAGGTGATACTATAATGTAAGAATATTACCATTACATACAGTCCCCCAGTACATTACCCCCAGGTGATACTCACTATAATGTAAGAATATTACCATTACATACAGTCCCCCAGTACATTACCCCCAGGTGATACTCACTATAATGTAAGAATATTACCATTACATACAGTCCCCCAGTACATTACCCCCAGGTGATACTCACTATAATGTAAGAATATTACCATTACATACAGTCCCCCAGTACATTACCCCCAGGTGATACTCACTATAATGTAAGAATATTACCATTACATACAGTCCCCCAGTACATTACCCCCAGGTGATACTCACTATAATGTAAGAATATTACCATTACATACAGTCCCCCAGTACATTACCCCCAGGTGATACTCACTATAATGTAAGAATCGGTGATGTAGCCGTATAGAGAGAGGATACGTGTTATCTCGGTGGCATGACGCCTGTTCTGCTCCAGGGACCTTACAGACATGCTGGACAGACAACACAATGACAATTAGTGAGGAAGAACTACAACACCCAGCAGTATCTCAGCAAATAATATGTGATACAGTCTGTTCAGCTGATATAGCTATTATGTGTAATACTGTCTGCTGAGCCACTATATACAGGTCTATAATGTCAGATAATGTCTGTATAGTTGCAAGCATCATTGTGTGCTGTGGGGAGTTGTGATGCGGGCATGCATGGATGCGCCTGCATCAGAACTCTGCAGCCCTAAAGATCATCCGGTCGGGATGGTCTTTTCAGAGACCGGCCGTTCTGTGACCCGGCCAGGTTTCAGAACGGCCGGTTTCATACATACTATGAACATGGCCTTATTCTGTGTACCGAGTCAATGTATACAGTCCTATCATGTGTGATACAGTCTGCTGAGCTGAGTATCTAAGTCTATCATATGTGGTACTGAGTATCTAAGTCTATCATGTCTGCTGAGCACCTGAGAGTCTTGAAATGTATAGGCTTTTTTTGATACGGAAACCATGAAACAGGCAGAAAGCGCAGTGTGAATCTGCTGTATAAATGAGGGTTTTTCATGTGAAGAAAAATAAACCCCAAAAACATAGCAGATGTGAACGCAGCCCTTTAAAATAAGGTTTTTAAGGGAACTAATCAGCTGATCTGGTTCCCAGCTGCACACTATAGATGTACTGTGCCGCTCGCGGAGCATACCGGCTGCACATTATAGATGTACTGTGCCGCTCGCGGAGCATACCGGCTGCACATTATAGATGTACTGTGCCGCTCGCGGAGCATACCAGCTATGGCCGCAGAGGTCACTGTACATGGGAGAAAAAGGAGCTCTATTCCGACAGCAGAGGGGTGGCACCTGGTCATCCGAGGGGGAGGGGGCGGAGCCGCTGGTGACTAGTCACGGCTCTCTGCCTGTCAGCGCACAGTGCGGGGATGAATGACAGGCAAAGAGACCGGTTACTGGCCCCCCCCAGGTGGTCTCGGGGGGCTGCACAGTAGATAATCTATAATGAGCAGCTGGGAACCCTATCAGCAGAATCATACTGATTGATTCCATTACAGGGGTTTGTTCACCAGAAAAATTCTTTTTGAAATCAACTGGTGCCAGAAAGTTATAAAGTCTTTCAGTACTTATCAGCTGCTATACAGTGAGTCCAAGAAGTATTTGATCCCTTGCTGATTTTCTTTGTTTGCCCACTAATAAAGACACTATCCTTCAGCACTTTTAATGGTAGATATATTCTAACATGGAGAGACAGAATATCAAGAAAAAACTCCAGAATATAATTTTAAAGAATATATTTTAATTAATTTGTATTTCAATGAGGAAAATAAGTATTTGATCCCTCTTGCCAAACACACTCAATACTTAGTGGCAAAGCCTTCGTTTGCAAGCACAGCGGTGAGAGGTTTGTTGTAGTTAACCACAAGTTTAGCGCACACACCAGGGGGAATTTTGGCCCACTCTTCTTTGCAGATTCTCTCTAAATCATGAAGGTTGGTGGGCTGTCGCTTGGCAACTCTGACCTTCAGCTCCCTCCATAGATTTTCCATCGGATTGAGGTCTGGCGACTGGCTGGGCCACTCCATGACCTTAATGTGATTTTTCTTGAGCCAATCCTTTGTTGCCTTTGCTGTATGTTTAGGGTCGTTATTATGTTGGAAGACCCAACCACGGCCCATTTTCAGAACCCTGGCAGAGGGGAGGAGGTTGTCCCTCAGGATTGTGCGGTACATGGCTCCATCCATCTTCCCAGTGATGCGGTGAAGTAGCCATGTACCCTTGGCAGAGAAACACCCCCAAAACATTATGCTTCCACCTCCATGCTTGACGGTGGGCACAGTGTTCTTGGGGTCATAGGCAGCATTTTTCTTCCTCCACACATGGCGGGTGGAGTTGAGGCCAAAAAGTTCAATTTTGGTCTCATCTGACCACAAAACCTTCTCCCAATAACTTGGTTCATCTTTCAAATGATCATTGGCATACTTGAGGCGCGCCTCCACATGTGCTCTCTTCAGCAGGGGTACCTTTCGGGCACTGCAGGATGTGAATTCATTGTTGTGCAAAGTGTTGCCAATTGTTTCCTTGCAAACTGTGGTCCCAGCTGCCTTCAGGTCATTTGCTAACTCCTGCCAAGTGGTTGCAGGACGATTTCTGACTGTTCTCAGCATCATTGCCACCCCACGAGGCGAAATCTTCTTTGGAGCACCGGGCCGAGGTCTGTTGATTGTCATGTTATACTCTTTAAACTTTCTGATAATTGTACCAATAGTTGTTACTTTCACATCCAACACCTTACTAATCTCTTTGGAGCCCATTCCAGCTCTGTGAAGGTCAACAATTCTGACTCTGAGGTCCTGTGACAGCTCTTTGGTTTTACCCATGTTGGAGACTTGAAATCTGTGTGATCTGTCTGATTCTGTGGACAGTTGTTTTTCACACAAGTGATTAGTGAGAACAGGTGACTTCAGGTCAGGTAACAAGTTGATTGGGAGTGTAACTGGTCTGTAAAAGCCAGAACTGCAAATGAATACTAAGGGATCAAATACTTATTTAACTCCATGAAATACAAATCAATTAATATATATTCCTTAGATTTTCTGGATTTTCTATTTAATATTCTGTCTTTCCATGTAAGAATACATCTACCATTAAAAGTAAAGAATGATCATGTCTTTATTAGTGGGCAAACAAAGAAAATCAGCAAGGGATCAAATACTTCTTGGACTCACTGTATGTCCTGCAGGAAGTGGTGTATTCTCTCCAGTCTGACACAGTGCTCTCTGCTGCCACCTCTGTCCATGTCAGGAACTGTCCAGAGCAGTAGCAAATCCCCATAGAAATACTCTCCTGCTCTCCACACTGGAAAGAATACACTGCTTCCTGCAGGACATACAGCAGCTGATAAGTTGGGCACTTTTCAATATTCCTGGGGAGGGGGTGGATGGAAACCCTCCAGCGCTGACACCCACACTATGCCACTCTCTGGAGGACCTGATCCATCACAGTATTTAAAAGGGATCCACGGGGGGTGTCCCCCGTCCTCTCTGCTATGAATAGAGCTGCAGGTACAGCACGTGACCCGCGGCTCATTTCATTCCTATGGAGCGATGGAAGAAGCACTGTACGCTACTCTCTCAGGCACCTCCATAGCAAAGAATACAGCCGCGGGTCACATGCTGTACCCACGGCTCTTTTCATAACAGAGAAGCCGGGGGCCCGATACGGAGATCAGAGGGGGGCTTGGAGGTCGGACCCCTGCAATCTCTTACTCTTCCCCTATCCTGTGGGTAGGGGAAAGGTTGATTTTACCCAAACAACCTCTTTAACTTCCTCACACAGAATTTTCTGAATCCCATTCTCTCTCAGGACCGGTCCGGTCTCCTAAAGATGCAGTGACTTTTTTTTTTTTTTTTGTATTTGGTTCAGCTTGTAGCAGTGAATAAAGTGACACCAGTGATCGGTGGATAATAAAGTCTTGATAGTGATTTTGTTTTGAGCACTTTTTTTTTTTTTGGGGGGGGGGGGGGGGGGGGGGGGGGACAAACAGCAACTATGTGATGTCAGCGAGTGTTATGTGTGATGGTACAGGACGACTCCTGACATCAGATCGCATGTCACTGCCACAATATTATATCTGTCACAAGTCACTTATGATCACCACATGACGTCTGACCTTTGCACAACCAAAGGTCACTATGTAACCTTCGTCTTAAAGGAGAAGTCTGGCAATTTATTATTATTATTTTTTTTAAGTATTGTATTGCCCCCCAAAAGTTATACAAATCCCCAATATACACTTATTACAGGAAATGCTTAGAAAGAACTTTTTTTCCAGCACTTACTACTGCATCAAGGCTTCACATCCTGGATAACATGGTGATGTCACTTCCTGGATAACATGGTGATGTCACTTCCTGGATAACATGGTGATGTCACTTCCTGGATAACATGGTGATGTCACAACCCGACTCCCAGAGCTCTGCGGGCTGTGGCTGCTGGGGAGGATGATGGCAGGGGGATGCTCAGTGTCCCTCCAGTGCCCTGTGTCCCTCAGTGTCCCCCTGCCATCATCCTCTCCAGCAGCCACAGCCGACACAGCTCTGGGAGTCGGGTCGTGACATCACCATGTTATCCAGGAAGTGAAGCCTTGATGCAGTAGTAAGTGCAGGGAAAAAAACACTTTACAAGCATTTCCCGTAATAAGTGTATGTTGGGGATTTGTATAACTTTTGGGAGACAATACAATACTTTAATAAAAAATTTTGCCGGACTTCTCCTTTAAAGGGGTTTACCAAAAATTTTCTTCAAATCAACTGCTGACAGAGATTTATATTTTTATTTACTTTAAAAAAAAAATGATTTATATTTTTATTTACTTAAAAAAAAAATGTTTTCCAGTCTTCCAGTACTTATCAGCTACTATATGTCCTGCAGAAAGTGGTGTATTCTTAACAGTCTGGTGAGCAGGAGAGGTTTTCTATGGGGATTTGCTGCTGCTCTGGACAGTTCCTGACATGGACAGAGGTGGCAGCAGAGAGCACTGTGTCAGACTGGAGAGAATACACCACTTCCTACAGGACATACAGCAGCTGATAAGTACTGGAAGACTGTAGATTTTTTAATAGAAGTAAGTTACAAATCTATGTAACTTTCTGACACCAGTTGATTTGAAAGAATCTTTTTTGTGAACTACCCCTTTAATACAAGAAAAGACCCTTCTGAGTGATGGGATTTCGCCAGTACATATAGAAATGACTTATTTCCTCAAACAGTCTGGGGGCATTTCATCCGCAGACTGGAGGGGCATTATATTTGTATTTTTGTGCTTTTTTTTAATACTTCTGTGCTGACATCACTAATTCCCTCTCTTCCTGCCCGCTGTGCCCTGAAAACCTACTCTGATAATCTCCTGCGCTGTGTGTAAATTAGGGCAGACTACTCCTTTGGGCGGCCTGGAGGTTTGGCTTGTCTAGCGCTGTAATCTCCTCTCTGGGTGTGACTACAGGGCTGTATACTTGCTGTGTCAGAGGGAGGCGGCCTGGATGCTGGTAACCGCTCCCATATCGGTATACCAGTGGACATGCACAGTATAGCTTCATCCTATCCCCGGCTGTACTGCGCATGTTAGAGGATATACAAACACAGCATCCCTCTGACACAGCAAATATCGCATAAGGGTGGGTGCACACTACGGAATGGCGACGGAAAACCAGTTGCGGATTCCGCAGGTCTCCGTCCCTGTCATAGACTCCATTCTGTGCACGGACAGATTCTGTCATGAGTTCAAAGAATTAACAGGTTCATGCTTTGAATGGACGACGGAATCCGCCTGTGCATAGAATGGAGTCTATGGGGACATACTAAAAAGCATGAAGAAAAAGAATGAACATTTCATAAGTAGCACTAAGTAGATCTATAGGGCAATCGTATGGCTGATGAGGTGCTAGCGTGTCAGCCTGCTTTTCGGAGAACTCATCAGCAAAATCCTGTTACTGGCCTGGGAGACCAGGCAACGGCTTGGAAGAGTCAGACGGTGGTGAAGGTACCCGGTTGTGAGAGGTCTGCAGACATCGTCTGAAGCAGTCTGGCCCCCAACGCAAGACCTCCCTGGTCTTCCAGTCAAGGCTAGGGGCGTGCAGCTGTAGCTAAAGGAGACCCAACAGGGCGGCAGAAGAGGAGAGGGACAGAACGTAGAAGGTGATCTTCTCTGTACTGGGACTCGCCAGTAACTGAGGAGATAGTCAGAAGTTTGGCAAGCCGGACCACAGGCAGTAGCCACTTCTGGACCAAGGATGCCGCAAGGAAGTTGCCTGCTGAGCCAGAATCCAGGAAGGCGGTGGGCTGGAATCGCTGTCCAGAAGGAGCAGAGATCGTAATTAGCAAGGACAGGCCAATTGGTGCAGGAGTTTCCCGGCTGCTGAAAACGTTGAGCACAATTCAGGTGGAAGTGGTTGGGTCTGGCACAATAGAGGCACAGGTTCCGCTCCCAACAACGAGTTCTCTCTTCTGGCATCAAGTGACCTCTATCCACCTGCAAGGGCTCCTCGGAGGCTGGCGGGGACAAAGGTCTTTTGAACACAGGTGTAAAGCGGAACATATGGCAAGGATGCACCAACACATGTTCTTGACAAACCTCCTCTTCCCTCTCGGAGAACGAACATCGATCCAAGTGGCAAGAAGATCAGGTCATTCAAGGAGAATGGGAGGTCCTGGCTGGAAAGAATGTCTTTTACCCAAATGGAAAGGCCCTTCTTGAAGGTGGTGACTGCAGCATTATCCCAGTCAAGTTTGCAGCCACCATGCGGAACTATATCGCACACTCCACAACAAAGCAGTTCTTCTTTGCCCCCGCCAGCCTCCGAGGAGCTCTTGCAGGTGGATAGGTCGCTTGATGCCAGAAGAGAGAACATGTGCCTCTATTGTGACAGACCCCACCATTGTGCTCAACGTCCTCAGCAGCCGGGAAACTCCTGCACCAAGGCCAGGTAAGAGAGGCCTCCCTAGGTGTGAATGCTTTCTTCCCACACCTGTCCTTACAGATTACGATTTCTGCTCCTTCTGGACAGCGATTACAGTCCACCGCCTACCTGGATTCTGGCTCAGCAGGCAGCTTCGTGACGCGTCCTTGGTCCAGAAGTGGCTACTGCCTGTGGTCTGGCTTGCCAAACTTCTGACTATCTCCTGGCGAGTCCCAGTACAGAGAAGATCACCTTCTACGTTCTGTCCCTCTCCTTTTCTGCTGCCCTGTTGGGTCTCCTTTAGCTACAGCTCCACGCCCCTAGCCTTGACTGCAAGATCGGGGAGGTCTTGCGTTGGGGGCAGACTGCTTCAGACGATGTCTGCAGACCTCTCACAACCGGGTACCTTCACCACCGTCTGACTCTTCCAAGCCGTTGCCTGATCTCCCAGACCAGTAACAGGGCTTTGCTGATGAGTTCTCCGAAAAGCAGGCTGACACGCTAGCACCTCATCGGCCATACGATTGCCCTATAGATCTACTTCTTAGTGCTATGCCCACTCGTGGTAGAGTGTATCCACTCTCTGTCCCGGAAACCAAAGCCATGTCTGCGTACATCAAGGAGAACCTGCAGAAGGGCTTCATCCCAAAGTCTTCCTCCTTAGCTGGAGCAGGGTTCTTCTTTGTCCAGTAAGATGGATCTCTCTGCTCCTGCATCGACTATATATTCTACTCATTCCAGGTGTACCTTGGACAGGTAAGGTATTACCAATCGCTTTCTTCTCCTTGCTCTGTGCACTACAGATACATTTAGTTCATTTCAGGTCTATCTTGCACAGGGAAAGAACTACACCTCTTTTTCTATGGAAAATGCCCCCATTTCAAAACCTATATATCCCATTCATTCCAGGTGTACCTTGCACAGGTAGGGTATCACACATCGGTATTTATGGTGTATACGCTCAGACCACTGAGCACTACAGAAAAAGGCTGTCCATTCCGGTACTTTCTATCTAATTAAACCAATTAAAACCATATTTTATGTTTCCCCATAGGAAATAATGTTCATTCTTTTTCTTCATGCTTTTAAGTATGTTCAGGTCTACGACAAGGGCGGAGACGTGCGCAGGCTACGGGCGGGTGCCAGCAGCGGAATTCGCTTCGAATTTGTATCGCTTTTCTGAAGTGTGCACGTACCCTAACAATGGAGCCACCAGCCCCCATCCCTGCAGAACATCACATAACACTACAGCCACCAGCCCTGTCTCTGCAGACCATTGCATAACAGTACAGCCAGACCCCTGTCCCTGCAGAACATCACATAACACTACAGCCACCAGCCCTGTCTCTGCAGACCATTGCATAACAGTACAGCCAGACCCCTGTCCCTGCAGAACATCACATAACACTACAGCCACCAGCCCTGTCTCTGCAGACCATTGCATAACAGTACAGCCGGACCCCTGTCCCTGCAGACTATTGGACAACAGTACAGCCAGACCCCTGCAGACTATTGTATAACAGTACAGCCAGACCCCTGTCCCTGCAGACTATTGTATAACAGTACAGCCAGACCCCTGTCCCTGCAGACTATTGTATAACAGTACAGCCAGACCCCTGTCCCTGCAGACTATTGTATAACAGTACAGCCAGACCCCTGTCCCTGCACCCCAGATCACTTTCCACTGCACAGAAACCTTTGGAGAAGCAATACCTGCTGTACCGGCCCCCGGCCCGAGCTGCACTGACAGGAGAGCCGGGAACACAGCCGCCTGACGACACTGCCGCAAACATTGGTCACATGGGCGTGACGTCACCGGAGGGCCTGCTGAGTTATGGGATCCAGCGTTTACCGTGTCCGCCCCGGCCCGTGTGTCTGGTAAGTGCCCGGCCCCCTCCTCCGCTCCTGGTGTCCCCGTATATTCACCGGCTAAATATGGGAGGGGCCTGGCCTGTCACTCCCGGGCCTCTCCCCGCAGCGCTCGCCTCTGTGAGGTAACGGCCCGGTGTGCGGCCTCCGGAGCTGTGAGGTGACGGCCCGCTGTGCGGCCTCCGGAGCTGTGAGGTAATTTCCCGGCCCGGTGTGCGGCCTCCGGAGCTGTGAGGTAACTTCCCGGCCCGGTGTGCGGCCTCCGGAGCTGTGAGGTAACTTCCCGGCCCGGTGTGCGGCCTCCGGTGCTGTGAGGGAATCACACCGTCTATAAATCTATATATTGTATGTAGTCGTCCAGTCAAACTGTAAAATAGAAGCAACCAATCACAATTCAGCTTACGCTGTGGTAAAATAAAAGCTGAGCTGTGATTGGTTGCTGTGGGATCTGAGGTGAAATTGACTGGTCTGTGAGCTGAGCTGTAATTAGCTGCTATGGGAGAGCTGAGCCGTGATTGGTTGCTGTGTGAGCTGAGCCGTGATTGGTTGCTGTGTGAGCTGAGCCGTGATTGGTTGCTGTGTGAGCTGAGCCGTGATTGGTTGCTGTGAGAGCTGAGCGGTGATTGGTTGCGGTGTGAGCTGAGCCATGATTGGTTACTGTGGAAACTTAGCTGTGATTGGCTGCTATATGAGCTAAGCCGTGATAGGTTGCTGTGTGAGCTGAGCCGTGACTGGTTGCTATGGGCAGTGTACAGCAGCTTCTCTATTACACAGTTTGGGCCTGTGTGTATCCCAGGTGCAGTGCAGTTTACATACATACATTTTTGGAGAATAAACGCTGCTTGTAGTCTATAGAAAAGGAGAATATACAGAATATATATATTATACAGGATCCACAGTTTAGAAGTTTTATCACTTGTTTGGTCTGTTTCCTGACAACCCATCAGTATATACAATATGGGGATGAGATACACCCCAAATACTGCCACAATACAGACAAATAATAATAATAAATCCTGACACCAGTCTATGAACATTTCCAGTTTTCTGCTCTGCCTTAGGGAAAGACAAGGGGGGGGGGGGGGGGGGTTGTGAAGCTGCAGGCCGGCTGTGTCAGTACAGTAGCAGGAAGATCTAAAGAGGTATGAATCCCCCCGCATCATAATGATACGTGATGCCGGCCCGCAGCTTCACGCTCCATAGCATCCGTGATCTACAGAGAGTAGGAGTGCCCCCTAACCGTCCGCATCGGTGGGCCGCACAATGGCTCGCCCAACCTAGATGGATAACACCTGCCGATGTGTGTATGAGGCCATAGAAAAGAATGGGTCCGCATTGCAGACAGAATAAATGGATGTGTGACAGGGGCCTAGGTGGTATTCACACCCATTAACATACATGTAATGGCGGCAAGTTCCAGCCTGGCCGCGGGTCTGATGACCTAAACTGACAGCTATCGGGATCATCACTTGTCAGATTTGGAGCCATAATACAGATGTGTATATGCAGCTATAATACATCCAGCTTAAAGGGGTAATTCGGTGATAATATTTTTATTTTAAATCAACTGGTGTCAGAAAGTTATATTGTAATGTATATTTGTAATTTAATTCTATTTAAAAATCTCCAGTCTTCCAGTACTTATCAGCTGCTGTATGTCCTGCAGGAAGTGGTGTATTCCTTCAAGTCTGGCACAGTCTGCTGCCACCTCTGTCCAGGTCGGGAACTGTCCAGAGCAGGAGAGGTTTTTTATGGAGATTTGCTGTGGTTAGTTCCTGACATGGACAGAGGTGGCAGCAGAGAGCACTGTGTCAGACTGGAGAGAATACACCACTTCCTGCAGGACATACAGCAGCTGATAAGTACTGGAAGACTGGAGATTTTGCAATAAAGGTAAATTACAAATCTATATAACTTTGTGAAACCAGTTGATTAGAAAGAAAAAGATTCAACCCAAGCATGTGGGTATAGATCTGTAATATTAGATATTACATCAGTATGGAATCCATTTGGATTACCTGGCCGTGTATAGGTAATACTGTCCGTGTCTTGCAGGTGATGCCGCTTATTCGCCGCTATACGCCCGGATACCACATACTGTCCGGTGAAGCAGGGACGATACGCATCAGTCAGTCCACCGCTCACGTCGGTGTGATCCATCATGGCGGACCTGCTTGTAAACCTGGATTTTTCCTCTGACCCTTCGAGGGGACAGACCGGGAAACGAAATAAGAAGCATGAGCAGTTTCTGAGGAAAAGGAAGTTCCTGGAAAAACGCGGTTACCTCAAGCAGAAGCAGCTTCCGCACAAGTTACCGAACAGGAGACCGCCACCGCCGCATCCGGGGAACACATGGGACCATAATAGTCAGAACGGACAGGTGGACAGTGAGAGAGGCGGCCATGAAAGGACGGGGAGGATATATAATAACTCATTCCACCAGCAGGGGGCACCAAACACCTCATCCCGAGCTGTAACTGTGGGCAAACCGCACCAGCCTGGCACACTGAACGTCAGTATAAACTGTGCCCCGGGTCACCCCCATCTTGCACCGCCCTCCAAGGGCCATAGTTTACCCTCAACAGATGGTGCCAAAAAACCTGCAAAGCCCTTTATACAGCAGCCTAACCTGCTCAGCGAGTACGAGAGCTGCCTCCCCCCCGTATCAGCACCCAGCCACAAAATAGTCGCCATCGACTGTGAGATGGTGGGCACAGGGCTAAAGGGGCGCAACAGCGCCCTGGCACGCTGCAGCATTGTGAATTACCAGGGGGACGTGGTGTATGACAAGTATATAAAGCCCCCCTGCCCCGTCACCGATTACAGGACCAGGTGGAGCGGGATACGGCGGGAGCATCTAGTAAATGCCGTCCCTTTCACCGTGGCTCAGAAAGAGGTGAGTGTCCTGGATAAGGTAGTCTGAAAGGGCTGCTATGGCCTCAGTACACAATTACAGTGTGTGATGGTGATCCAGCTATAAAGCAGTGGTCAGCGCCGTTCATACATGTGTGGCCATGTCTGGTACTGCAGCGAGTCTTGTTGAATAAGAGTGGGCTGTAGTACTAGATGGATGAGCAATCAAACTGTGTAACCAACAGAAGGACACCCTCATAGTGCTGAAAGATAGGAGACTTGTAAGGATAGCTCCTTACTCTTTAGGAAAAGAAATACCTAGTCCTAATGTAAATCTATGGGGCCATCTTGTGTCATGGCACACTCTCTGCTTGGTCTAGTGATCGGCGGAGGACCGGGCGCTCAAGAGATGCTCTCACCAAGTCATTCACATCACAGTTTGGCCCTTGTCGGGGTCGCTCAGATACTTCCTAACATCAACCTCAAGTCACTTGGTCCCTAATATATTCCTCCTCTGAATGTCAGTCACAAGTGGTTTAAAGGGGTACTCTGGCAAAAATCTTTCTTTCAAATCAACTGGTTTCAGAAAATTATATAGATTTGTAATTTACTTCTATTTAAAAATCTCCAGACTTCCAGTACTTATCAGCTGCTGGATGTCCTGCAGGAAGTGGTGCATTCTCTCCAGTCTGACACAGTGCTCTCTGCTGCCACCTCTGTCCATGTCAGGAACTGTCCAGAGCAGTAGCAAATTCTTATAGAAAACCTCTCCTGCTCTGAGCATAGGCAGCAGCAGAGAGTGCTGTGTCAGACTGGAAAGAATACACCACTTCCTGCAGGACGTACAGCAGCTGATAAGTACTGGAAGACTGGAAATTTTAAGTAGTAGTAAATTACAAATCTATATAACTTTCTGACACCAGTTGATTTGAAAGAAAAAGATTTCTGCCAGAATACCCCTTTAAACTTTATTGGGGAACGGTGTCTATTTTTATTATACATGTGATATCCAGATTCTGCCAGCAGAGGGCATCTGACCTCCATACAAGTTACGTTAATTTCCCATTGGACAAATACATGAGAGATGGTCTCAGGGTTGTGTCTGGTTGTTATTTTTCCGTTGTCCCATGATGCTTTGTGCAGCCATTTATACAGCTGCTACTGACATCAGTAATGTATCTGGTGATAATTTTTAGTTATTTAGACCCTTCTTCTCAATCCTACAGATCCAAAAACTGCTCCATGGTAAGATTGTCATCGGCCACGCCATACAAAACGACTACAAGGCTCTTGGCTACTTCCACCCTAAGGAGATGACGCGAGACACATCCAAGATTCCCTTGCTGAACCAAAGGGCTGGCATCCCGGCTAACCAGACCGCGTCCCTGAAGACTCTCTCCAAACATGTTCTGCACAAGGAGATCCAGGTACTGGCCCAGCAGCCATCTATCCTGATGGCCAATGTACATGTATATGTCCAAGCACACAGGTCTGATGCACCTGGCTCCGCTGTCCTATCCATGGCGAGCTTACCAGGGCATCAGCTGCCATGTCAGCACAGTGACGCCACAGCAGAAGCGGGTTACACAGCTGCCATGTCAGCACAGTGACGCCACAGCACAAGCGGGTTACACAGCTGCCATGTCAGCACAGTGACGCCACAGCACAAACGGGTTACACAGCTGCCATGTCAGCACAGTGACGCCGCAGCAGAAGCGGGTTACACAGCTGCCATGTGAGCACAGTGATGCCACAGCACAAGCGGGTTACACAGCTGCCATGTCAGCACAGTGATGCCACAGCACAAGCGGGTTACACAGCTGCCATGTCAGCACAGTGATGCCACAGCACAAGCGGGTTACACAGCTGCCATGTCAGCACAGTGACGCCACAGCACAAGCGGGTTACACAGCTGCCATGTCAGCACAGTGACGCCACAGCACAAGCGGGTTACACGGCCAGAATCAGAGCCAATGATAGTGCCTGTATGGAGCAGGATTAGCTCTCCAGCCTGTAACTAATCACCACCGTGATTTCTATGTACACCTTGTAGCACAAGGGGCTTATGATTTGGGGGAGATAGATTACATCCATTTATCTACAGCTGCCCATAGGTTGTGTATTGGTCATACCATATATTTTGTCTTCTTTTAGATGGGAAGGAGCGGCCATTCCTCTGTAGAAGATGCCAAGGCCACAATGGAGCTGTATCGAGCCGTGGAAGCGGATTACGAGAAGGAGCTGGCATCGGGCAAAGTCCAACCATGACCTGACATTCCCCTTTCCCCCAAGTTTTATCAGGTGTTTTATACAATGTCACGGTTTATGGGAATAAAATCCTGCCATCTGTCCTCTGTGTCCTGTATGGGATGAGATCTGTGGGAATAAGCTCCACAACCAAAGGCCGCCCGGGCATGCTGGGATTTGTAGTTTTAAAGTGTCACTGTCGTTTAAATTTGTTTTGCAGAAATCAATAGTACAGGCGATTATAAGAAACTTTGTAATTGGGTGTATTAGCCGAAAAATGCATGTTTATAATGAAAAATAGTCCGTTCACTGAGAGCTGCAGTGCAGAATGATAGTGACATGACCGAAATGTGACTGTGAGAAACCAGGTTGGTATTACCTTGCTGCCGGTGAAGTGGGGTAATTCCTGTTTTGTACACTAGGTGGCAGCGCTGTACCTTGTCTGCCTGGAATTAGAGCTGATGATTCAGTGATCTGAGTGTAGCCAGTGAGCTCTATACTGTCATACATTGCAGTGCCTATAGATGTCTCGTCTGTCTAGTGATAGGGTATACAGCAATACGTACAGCCTGGTATGGCACATCTATAGGTAGCCTCATGCCTTGTACTGCTGTACATGTCAGAGCGGGAACAACTGTCAGCCGAGTCTTCATAAGCTATGGAACGCAGGCAAGGACAAAGGACTCCTATCTCCGTACCTGCCGGGCACAAGTCACATTGGTGCACACAAGTATGCAGCGTAATGAAAAGCTTAAAAATTACACACAAGACGTACAAAGCACCATTGTCTGTAGATCATGGGGAGCACACTGCCCCGGGGATAATGATATAGAAGTAGAGGTCTGTAACCGTATATGATGAGGAAGGTAGCGGCTCACCTGAGACTGTACCACATATCAAAGGCTGAGATACAGACAATACACCTGCTAAAATGCCTGCATCGCACCTTACAGGCTTAGATACAGGACACAGTGTCAGACATCATAGACTTAGAAGTCAGTATAATACATCATAGGCATTTCTATGTCTGGCCAACAGACTGTATCACATGCTTAGATACACTGACTGAGGAGATGTATCACGTGTTCTAAAATTAGTTAAAGTAGTTGAGCCGAAAGTATCACATGTGGCAGGATTAGAGGCTCGGCAGATAATATCATACATATAGGGCTTAGATACAGCTGTATCACACATGACAGGCTGAGATACGCTGGCTCACCAGGGAGGATAGGATGCAACAGGCAGTACCACACATATTAATGGCTTACATACGCCTCCTTGACAGCCAGTATCACAAGTGAGAGGCTTAGATACACTGTGTCATGTAATCGGCATACAGACAACAGCTCGCCATCACACACATGATTTAGATACACCATCTCAGCATACAGTATTACACAAGCCGCTTAGGTACAGCAGCTGAGAAGACAGTATCACACATGATAAGGTTAGATACACCATCTCAGCATACAGTATTACACAAGCCGCTTAGGTACAGCTGCTGAGAAGACAGTATCACACATGATAGGGTTAGATACACCAGCTCAGGAGACAATAAAAAAGGCAGGCTTAGATACACTGGCACAGCGGATAGTATAAAATCAGCAGATGATACGTTTTGATACACCATCTCGGCAGACAGTGTTACACACGAGAGGCTTTGATACAGCAGAAGAAGACGGTATGACAGGTGATAGACTTAGATACAGCAGTTTGATAGACACTCACACAATAGGCTTAGATACACCAACTCAGCAGACAGAATCAGAAAGGGCAGGCCTTGATATACAGGCTGCGATACAGTAGCTCAGCGCCCCCCAATACTACTGAGGTATATAATGGTTGGGAAGCTCTTGTTGTTAGAGTGCCCCTTTAACCCTTCAGTTATAGATCAGACATTCAGTCTGTCCCGTGACCTGTGATTCCAGTGCTGGGACTCGATCGCTCAATAGAGCGCGCTGTGTTTTCAGCCTCTCCCCAGCCGCAGCCCCTGGGGGGTATAGAGTTTCTGTGGGGGAGAATGAGGCCTTCTCTCTCAGGGACAACACTGGTGTCTCCTTATCATCGGACCATTGTTCAGACTTAAAGTTCACAGAATTAATGTCGGTCTGGAAACAAGTGAATCCTGGCCGCCATGAGACACGGGTCCCAGAGAGAAGTCACACCTCATATCTACCACACGGCATCCTGGGACGGGGACAAAGGAGAGAACAGTCAGTGTCTTGGCTTAAATGTCACTGTGGCGCCCTCCCTGCCCCTGTGTGTGCCCAGTAACCCACATACAGTACATGAGATATGATATCAGGGCAGAGCTGCCCCTGTGTGTGCCCAGTAACCCACATACAGTACATGAGATATGATATCAGGGCAGAGCTGCCCCGGTCTGTGCCCAGTAACCCACATACAGTACATGAGAAATGATATCAGGGCAGAGCTGCCGCTGTGTGTGCCCAATAACCCACATACAGTACATGATGTATGGCATTAGGGCCCCCTGCCCCGGTGTGTGCCCAGTAACCCACATACAGTACATGATGTATGGTAGTAGGGCAGAGCTGCCGCTGTGTTTGCCCAATAACCCACATACAGTACATGATGTATGGTATTAGGGCAGAGCTGCCGCTGTGTGTGCCCAATAACCCACATACAGTACATGATATATGCTATTAGGGCAGAGCTGCCGCTGTGTGTGCCCAATAACCCATATACAGTACATGATATATGGTATTTTGGCAGAGCTGCCCCGGTGTGTGCCCAATAACCCACATACAGTACATGATATATGGTATTAGGGCAGAGCTGCCGCTGTGTGTGCCCAATAACCCACATACAGTACATGATATATGGTATTAGGGCAGAGCTGCCGCTGTGTGTGCCCATTAACCCACATACAGTACATGATGTATGGTATTAGGGCAGAGCTGCCGCTGTGTGTGCCCAATAACCCACATACAGTACATGATATATGGTATTTTGGCAGAGCTGCCCCGGTGTGTGCCCAATAACCCACATACAGTATGTGATATATGGTATTTTGGCAGAGTTGCTCCATTGTGTGCCCAATAACCCACATACAGTACATGATGTATGGCATTAGGGCCCTCTGCCCCGGTGTGTGCCCAATATCCCACATACAGTACATGATGTATGGCATTAGGGCCCTCTGCCCCGGTGTGTGCCCAATATCCCACATACAGTACATGATGTATGGCATTAGGGCCCCCTGCCCCGGTGTGTGCCCAATAACCCACATACAGTACATGAGATATGATATCAGGGCCCCCTGCCCCAGTGTGTGCCCAATAACCCACATACAGTACATGATGTATGGCATTAGGGCCTTCTGCCCCGGTGTGTGCCCAATAACCCACATACAGTACATGATGTATGGCATTAGGGCCCTCTGCCCCGGTGTGTGCCCAATATCCCACATACAGTACATGATGTATGGCATTAGGGCCCTCTGCCCCGGTGTGTGCCCAATAACCCACATACAGTACATGATGTATGGCATTAGGGCCCTCTGCCCCGGTGTGTGCCCAATAACCCACATACAGTACATGATGTATGGCATTAGGGCCCTCTGCCCCGGTGTGTGCCCAATATCCCACATACAGTACATGATGTATGGCATTAGGGCCCTCTGCCCCGGTGTGTGCCCAATATCCCACATACAGTACATGATGTATGGCATTAGGGCCCTCTGCCCCGGTGTGTGCCCAATATCCCACATACAGTACATGATGTATGGCATTAGGGCCCTCTGCCCTGGTGTGTGCCCAATAACCCACATACAGTACATGATGTATGGCATTAGGGCCCTCTGCCCCGGTGTGTGCCCAATAACCCACATACAGTACATGAGATATGATATCAGGGGCCCCTGCCCCGGTGTGTGCCCAATAACCCACATACAGTACATGATGTATGGCATTAGGGCCCTCTGCCCCGGTGTGTGCCCAATATCCCACATACAGTACATGATGTATGGCATTAGGGCCCTCTGCCCCGGTGTGTGCCCAATAACCCACATACAGTACATGATGTATGGCATTAGGGCCCTCTGCCCCGGTGTGTGCCCAATAACCCACATACAGTACATGATGTATGGCATTAGGGCCCTCTGCCCTGGTGTGTGCCCAATAACCCACATACAGTACATGAGATATGGTATCAGGGCCCCCTGCCCTGGTGTGTGCCCAATAACCCACATACAGTACATGAGAAATGATATCAGGGCAGAGCTGCCACAGTGTGTGCCCAATAACCCACATACAGTTACATGATGTATGGCATTAGGGCAGATCTGCCACAGTGTGTGATATGAGATATGGTATTAGGGCAGAGCTGCCCTGGTGTGTACCCAATAACCCACATACAGTACATGATATATGGCATTAGGGCAGAGCTGTATACAGGATAGCCATTGGATACACACTGTCCCTGGGGGTGTAATGGAGCCGTATGCTGATGCAAAGGGTCTGTGTATTATGCTATAAAGCAGCTGCGTAACATCTGCCTGGTCATAGTATAATGTTACCTGTCAGATCCCGGAGATACGGAGTGACACATATATCTCTATGATCATTGTGCAACTTCTTATATTATACTGGGATGGTCTCATAGGAGTTACCCCCGGATTAGGAATCCCTGTAAACGCCACACCTGGCCTCACCTGGCTATTCGGCCACCATTTTAGGAGTTTAGGGGCCCGTATATATATATATATATATATATATATATATACTGATATAACAGAAGACCCCAGTGACATCATAGGGTACAGTCACAGAGCGCTCACATCTCTCCCCATATACATGAGCCGCATGTTAATAAGGACTAGATAACCGGATCCAGGCTTAACTCTTATCAGCCCCATTTTACCTTCCCATGGGGTAGAGAAAACCATTTACTGTGTAGAGATTCACCTGCTAATAGGATTATGCGTTCAGCCCTCCCCCACCCCTCCTTATAGCCAGGGGGAGAATTTCCCATCTACAAGGGTAATGGCTTTAGCTGTAATTGACTTTGTAGGGGATTAGTAACATACCTGACCCCCAAATCCTACTCCAATGCCCCTGCTGTCCGCAGTATTTAGGGAGGCCGAAGATACAAACACAATGCAAATCAGCTTCATTTGTGAGACACTGGTTCCTAATAGGTGAAGGAGCGGAACCCATTATCTCATTAACTGATAAGACCCCCGAGGAGGAGGGGGCTTTTTGTTATGAGTAAACCAACAAAATGTTTAGGTAAACTGATTGGATTGGAGGTTGGTGAACATGTCTGGACACTTCAGATCAGGCCTCATTTGTTTTATATGTTTACCTTAATATGTCTCGATTGCACCCCCCAAACCCCCCCCACCAACACCACCCAACCGAAGCCAATCCTCACATGATCCGCGAAGGAAAATTCCCAGTTGCTGAGAAGTCCTCTTCCACATTTCTCATTCCATGTTCTATTTAGACTCAGCTGCCCCTTCTCTATGGGCCTCAGCTACCCTTTACCTATGGGCCTCAGCTGCCTTTTCTTTATAGGCCTCAGCTGCCCCTTCTCTATGGGCCTCAGCTACCCTTTACCTATGGGCCTCAGCTGCCTTTTCTTTATAGGCCTCAGCTGCCCCTTCTCTAGGGGCCTCAGCTGCCCCTTCCCCTGTCCCAGCTGCCCCTTCTCTATAGGCCTCAGCTGCTCTGTCTCTATGGGCCTCAGCTGCCCCGTCTCTATAGGCCTCAGCTGCCCCGTCTCTATAGGCCTCAGCTGCCCCGTCTCTATAGGCCTCAGCTGCCCCTTCTCTATGGGCCTCAGCTGCTCCTTCTCTATAGGTGTAAGCTACCCAATCTGTAAGGTCCTTAGCTGCCCCTTCTCTTAAGGTTTCAGCTACCTCTTCTCTATGGGCCTTAGCTGCCCCTTCTCTATAGGTCTTAGCTGCCTCTTCTCTATAGGCTTCAGCTGCCCCTTCTCTATGGGCCGTAGCTGCCCCTTCTCTATGTGCCTCAGCTGCCCCGTTTCTATAGGCTTCAGCTGCCCCTTCTCTATAGGCCTTAGCTGCCTCTTCTCTACAGGCCTCAGCTCTCCCTTCTCTACGGGCCTCAGCTGCCCCTTCTCTATGGGTTTTAGCTACCTCTTCTATATGAGCCTCAGCTGCTTCTACTCTATAGGCCTCTGCTCCCCCTTCTCTATGGGCCTCAGCTGCCTCTTCTCTATAGGCCTCAGCTGCACCTTCCTCTGCCTCAGCTGCCTCTTCTCTATGGGCCTCAGCTGCCCCTTCTCTATAGGCCTCAGCTGCCCCTTCCTCTGCCTCATCTGCCTCTTCTCTATGGGCCTCAGCTGCCCCTTCTCTATGAGTTTCAGCTACCTCTTCTCTATGGGCCCTTAGCTGCCTCTTCTCTATAGACCTCAGCTGCCCCTTCTCTACAGACCTCAGCTGCCCTTCTCTATAGACCTCAGCTGCCCCTTCCTCTGCCTCAGCTGCCCCTTCCCCTGTCTCAGCTGCCCCTTCTCTATAGGTCTCAGCTGCTCCTTCTCTATAGGTCTAAGCTACCCAATCTGTAAGGTCCTTAGCTGCCCCTTCTCTAAAGGTTTCAGCTACCTCTTCTCTATGGGCCTCAGCTGCCTCTTCTCTATAGGCCTCAGCTGCCCCTTCTCCATAGGCCTCAGCTGCCCCTTCTCTATAGGTCTCAGCTGCCTCTTCTCTATGGGCCTCAGCTGCCTCTTCTCTATAGGCCTCAGCTGCCCCTTCTCTATAGGTCTCAGCTGCCCCTTCTCTATAGGTCTCAGCTGCCTCTTCTCTATGGGCCTCAGCTGCCTCTTCTCTATAGGCCTCAGCTGCCCCTTCTCTATAGGCCTCAGCTCTCCCTTCTCTATGGGCCTCAGCTGCCTCTTCTATACAGGCCTCAGCTGCCCCTTCTCTATAGGTCTCAGCTGCCCCTTCTCTATAGGTCTCAGCTGCCCCTTCTCTACAGGCCTCAGCTGCCCCTTCTCTACAGGCTTTAGCTGCCCCTTCTCTATAGGTCTCAGCTGCCTCTTCTCTATAGGTCTCAGCTGCCCCTTCTCTTTAGGCCTCAGCTGCTCCTTCTCTATAGGTCTCAGCTGCCCCTTCTCTACAGGCCTCAGCTGCCCCTTCTGTACAGGCCTCAGCTGCCCCTTCTCTATAGGTCTCAGCTGCCCCTTCTCTTTAGGCCTCAGCTGCTCCTTCTCTTTAGGCCTCAGCTGCCCCTTCTCTTTAGGCCTCAGCTGCCTCTTCCTCTGTTTCAGCTGCACATTGCTCTGTCTCAGCAGTCTCTTCTCTGTAGGCCTCAGCTGCCCATTGCTCTGCCTCAGCTGCCCCTTCTTTTTAGGCCTCAGCTGCCTCTTCTCTATGGGCCTCAGCTGCCCCTTCTCTATTGGTCTCAGCTGCCCCGTTTCTATAGGCCTCAGCTGCCCCTTCTCTATAGGTCTCAGCTGCCCTGTTTCTATAGGCCTCAGCTGCCCCTTCTCCATAGGTCTTAGCTGCCCCTTCCTCTGTCTCAGCTGCCCCTTCTCTATAGATCTCAGCTGCTCCGTTTCCATATGCCTCAGCTGCCCCTTCTCTATAGGTCTCAGCTGCCCCATTTCTATAGGCCTCAGCTGCCCCTTCTCTATAGGTCTCAGCTGCCCCTTCTCTATAGGCCTCAGCTGCCCCTTCTCCATAGGTCTTAGCTGCCCCTTCCTCTGTCTCAGCTGCCCCTTCTCTATAGGTCTCAGCTGCCTCTTCTCTATAGGTCTCAGCTGCCCCTTCTCTATAGGTCTCAGCTGCCCCTTCTCCATAGGTCTCAGCTGCCTCTTCTCTATAGGTCTCAGCTGCCCCTTCTCTATAGGTCTCAGATGCCCCTTCTCTATAGGTCTCAGCTGCCTCTTCTCTATAGGTCTCAGCTGCCCCTTCTCTATAGGTCTCATCTGCCCCGTTTTTATAGGCCTCAGCTGCCCCTTCTCCATAGGTCTCAGCTGCCCCTTCTCCATAGGTCTCAGCTGCCTCTTCTCTATAGGTCTCAGCTGCCCCTTCTCTATAGTTCTCAGCTGCCCCTTCTCTATAGGTCTCAGCTGCCTCTTCTCTATAGGTCTCAGCTGCCCCTTCTCTATAGGTCTCAGCTGCCCCTTCTCTATAGTTCTCAGCTGCCCCTTCTCTATAGGTCTCAGCTGCCTCTTCTCTATAGGTCTCAGCTGCCTCTTCTCTATAGGTCTCAGCTGCCCCTTCTCTATAGGTCTCAGCTGCCCCATCTCTATAGGTCTCAGCTGCCCCTTTTTCTGTCTCAGCTGCCCCGTTTCTATAGGCCTCAGCTTCCCCTTCTCTATAGGTCTCAGCTGCCCCTTCTCTATAGGTCTCAGCTGCCCCTTCTCTATAGGTCTCAGCTGCCTCTTCTCTATAGGTCTCAGCTGCCTCTTCTCTATAGGTCTCAGCTGCCTCTTCTCTATAGGTCTCAGCGGCCCCGTTTCTATAGGTCTCAGCTGCCCCTTCTCTATAGGTCTCAGCTGCCCCGTCTCTATAGGTCTCAGCTGCCTCTTCTCTATAGGTGTCAGCTGCCCCGTCTCTATAGGTCTCAGCTGCCCCTTCTCTATAGGTCTCAGCTACCCCTTTCTCTGTCTCAGCTGCCCATTGGTCTGTCTCAGCAGTCTCTTTATACAAAAATAAATATAATTTAGACACACATAAATTGAACTTTTAGAATGTTTTAAGTAAAGAAAGACTAAGGACAGAAAGGGTTAATGGTTCAGACTCTGCGGAGGGAAGGATAAGACACCGGGACATCAGCTGCCACCTACATACACACATCTGTGCCAAAGTGACACATGGCCGTGGCCTGACTTTGCTAGGGCTGGGGTAGGGCCGTTCTCATGGGAGCACTAACGTCTTCACACGTCCCGGACATTTCCCTCGCTAAGTGCTTTTGGGAACAGCTGTGCCATAAATGATGCTTTATGTTATCGGTCAGGCCTAATGGGGGCCGAGGCGAGATATAACAGAACCCGCCCAAAGCATGTACAGCACACGTACAAAACACCAACAACACACAAATACAGATCACATGACGTACAAAAGACTTAGACACTCAGGACATAGGAGAACACCACGTACATATAACCCTGAATATATATGTATAAGATCATAGAAAGTATACTCCCAAACACATACAAAGACTAAAGAAGCGACAGGTACCAGGTCTGCTCATAGGGGCTGCACCCATCATCGGACCCCCCTATAAGCATAGGGCCTTAGGCAGCTGCCCGGTGTAGCCATCTTCTCACAGGACACCACCACATTACTGATCCGCTCCCCCTGTCATTGGCTGCTGGAAAGCATCTGGGGTAGAAGGCAGCGGCGGGCAGTGATGGACTCATTAGCGGATAGGTCACGGCATGTGACTGAGCATGTCCTGCTGATAGCGTGGTAACCGCATCTGTGCCTGTCACTGGATATTAGTACAGTCTGACTCAGCCATTGATCAAAGCTCGCCCGTCCTATTGTGGCTCTAGTGTTGATCTTGCTTAATCTCCTCAGTTCTCTGACCTTTTGGGAAACCATTACCTTCTCCCCAGCTGTGATCTCCAGTGGGGGAAACCGTCTCCATACTGATATCTGCCATGTATAAATATTATCCTGTACCCCAAGTGTCAGCATCATTATCCTGTACCCCAAGTATCATCATCCTGTACCCCAAGTGTCAGTGCCACCATCCTGTACCCCAAGTGTCATTATCCGGTACCCCAAGTGTCATCGTCCTGTACCCAAGTGTCATCATCCTGTACCGCAAGTGTCATCATCCTGTACCCCAAGTGTCAGTGTCACCATCCTGTACCCCAAGTGTCATTATTCTGTACCCCAAGTGTCCTGTACCCCAAGTGTCACTATCCTGTACCCCAAGCGTCAGTGTCACTATCCTGTACCCCAAGTGTCATCATCCTGTACCCCAAGTGTCAGTGTCACCATCCTGTACCCCAAGTGTCATTATTCTGTACCCCAAGTGTCCTGTACCCCAAGTGTCACTATCCTGTACCCCAAGTGTCACTATCCTGTACCCCAAGCGTCAGTGTCACTATCCTGTACCCCAAGTGTCATTATCCTGTACCCCAAGTGTCATTATCCTGTACCCCAAGTGTCCTGTACCCCAAGTGTCCTGTACTCCAAGTGTCACTATCCTGTACCCCAGCTGTCAGCGTGTCACTATCCTGTACCCCAGCTGTCAGCGTGTCACTATCCTGTGTGCCTTTGCATATCACTGTGTTATTGTTCCCCAGATGTCCGTGTTTTCTATCCTGTATCCCGATTATCAGTGTGTGGTGGATGTCCCCCCTATGATCAGCACATCACTGTGGGTCGGGTACTGGACTGATCTGGATATCTGGTATCATGTATAGAACCATAAATACTTGCCGTGTTGTCGGTGCCCCCTCTCCCCTCTATATTTGGTTTCTCCATCCATCCAGCTTACTGGGATCCAGTGACAATCACTGCTGTCCGTTCTCTCTCAGCGTCGCTGCCATTAACATCAGGACAATGGAAGTTTTTGAAAGCACATAGAGACTTGTTAGAGGAGGACGGGGCCCTGACACGAGGAGCCCAGGGATCTGATAGATGGTTACTGGGGGGTTGTCCCTGCCCCATTCATCCTTACTGGGGGGATTCAGCCTCTATGAGTGATGACAGCAAAGTTTTTTTTTCTCCCAGGATATGTTTTTTCCTTTCAGCCATTATCATCCTGGGGTCTGTTCTTCCCTCTGTGTTTCGGCTTTTCCTATGTTAAAGAGCTCTTTAGAATACCTATACCCCAGTCATTGGGATGGATAGTAGAGATTGTATTAGCTGTTTTTATGGAAGTGACAGAATTGGCAGGGGGCTCAGGGAGTGGGAAGACTGGCCCCCCACCCCCTTCTACATTCTGACCGCCATGGTTTAACCCTTTCAGGGGCTAGCTATAGACACAACGGTTCCACCCTAGTTCACTTGGTTTGTAGCTTCCAGAATCCTTTACCTAAAGTACATACACAAATAGGAGTCACGGCCTGTTGTTCGGGTTCTTGTCCTGTTTGTGAGCCAATAACTATATAATATACAGAGCTGCAGATCACATTTTACAGAGACGTGTAAAGTCTGACACGATGGCTCAAAAGAAGGAGGGTCCTGGTAACGTGAAAACTTCTCCAATGATGTAATTAAAAGGTTATAAGCAGGAGTACAGTCGGGGCGAAATAAGGGTCACGTTACATAGCTCTGGTAAAAGGGCCCTAATGCCATAATGCTCAGCCCAATGCAAATATCATTCCTATGCAGCGCTTGTTGAACACCACCATTATGAGCAGCAGCTAATATCTAGAGTAATTGCCAGGTGCAACACGGACATCTTCTAGACAGGCTGTGATGGACTCAATAAGGTCCTGGTAGGTGTCACATGGTGTCATCTGGAGACACACTTACTGTATCCCACAGCTGCTAGAGGGTACATATAGCGAACACAACCATTGAGATGGTCCTACAGATGCTCAAATGGGTATAGGTCTGAGAAATTAGTGGACCAGGGTGGTACTTGGAAGTCTTGGTCACGCTCTTCCAACCAATGTTGGACATTTCCAGCTGTGACACAGGTCACAATGTCTTAACCAGAGAAGACAATTAGCATGTGCGGGTGTACATGATCTGCAAGGATAAATTTTTGCCCAGATCAAGTATCTCATAGATGAGGCCCAGAGAACATCCCCCAGACCATATCAGCCCCCACCAGCTTGTGTTCTTCCAGCAATGGCTTAAGGTTGTTTGTTCTTTGATGTTTCTTGGCTGACAGCGAAGAAGACAACCCTTTACCAACCAGCAGAGAAGACAAACCTTTACCAATTATCAGGGAGGACAAACCTTTACCGATCAGCAGAGAAGATACCCCTTAACTGATCAGTGGAGAAGACAACCTTTTACAAATCAGTGGAAAAGACAACCCTTTACCATTTAGTGGAGAAGACAACCCTTTACAAATCATTGGAAAAGACAACCCTTTACCATTTAGTGGAGAAGACAACCCTTTACCAATCAGTGGAGAAGACAACCCTTTACCAATCAGTGGAGAAGACAACCCTTTACCAATCAGTGGAGAAGACAACCCTTTACCAATCAGTGGAGAAGACAACCCTTTACCAATCAGTGGAGAAGACAACCCTTTACCAACCAACAGAAGAGACAATCCTTTACCGATCAGTGGAGAAGACAATTCTTTACCGATGAGTGGAGAATACAACACTTAACCAATCAGCAGAGAGGATAGCCCTTTACCAATCATCAGAGAAGACAATCCCTTACCGATCATCAGAGAAGACAACCCTTTACTGATCAGTGGAGAAGACAACCCTTAACCAGTCAGTGAAGAAGACAACCCTTTACCAATCAGCTAAGAAGACAACCCCTTACCGATTAGCGGAGAAGACAACCCTTTACCAATCAGTGGAGAAGACAACCCTTTATTGATTAGTGGAGAAGACAACCCTTTACTGATCAGAGGAAAAGACAACCCTTTACTGATCAGTGGAGAGGACAACCTTTTATTAATCAGTGGAGAAGACAGCTCTTTACCGACCAGTGGAGAAGACAACCCTTTATTGACTAGTGGAAAAGACAGCCCTTTATTGATTAGTGGAGAAGACAGCCCTTTATTGATTAGTGGAGAAGACAGCCCTTTATTGATTAGTGGAGAAGACAGCCCTTTATTGATTAGTGGAGAAGACAAGCCTTTGTCAATCAGTGGAGACCAATTCAGATAATGCAAGAAAATGTAAGGCCTTTTCTGATGACGTAACTTCATTGCAGAGGCGCAGTTACCGTTCATGTGCTCCGGAGTAGGGATTGCTGATCTGTTGTGTTAGATGTCTGTGTTTGGTAGTGAGTTGCTTTTTTGTAACACTTCGGCTGACTCCTGTGCACCTCCAAAGCCAACATTTATCGCTCACATCAATGATGTTTTGTAGTTCTCACATCACTTGTTCACAATGGCGCCATTTCTCCCCTCACCATACACTTTCACCACAGCAACAGCGAACGGGCGACAAACTGTGCAGTGTCAGAAATACCGCCACCCTTTACGCAACTCTGATAAATCGCCCCCTTTAGCCATGATTGCAACAAGGGATATGTGTGCAGACTATATAAAACTGTAAATTGGTACTATGCAGTATTTACATAGTGGTTCTATATAGTGTCAGTGGTATCTACTCCCCAAATAGCAGTTCCATACAGTGCCCAAATAGTACACCCATACAATATTTAAATTGAGCCAGCCCAGCACTTTCTTGTTTCTCGGCTGATCGCTGATCAACCTTAGGACGTGACCGCTCTTATCTCTAATATCCTACTCCACCCATGTCACTCCCTCAGGTGTCAAAGAAGATGAGAAATGTGGTGTTATATGATAGGATTGTACTGTTCCAGTCTCTGCCCGTGACTTGGAGGAACATGGTGGCCCTCGCAGAAGCTGCAGGAACTGCCCTCTCTTCCCTGTGGAAAATTGAAGATTTCAGGCAAATGCCTTAAACAGAAATTTCAACATTTCTTCAAGGACCAGTCAACATGAAGGAATGCAGCCGCCTGGAGAAAGGTCCTGCCCTGACTAACACACAACCTGTCGGCCATACTTTGTAGATGTTTTCTCATCACACAATAAATACTGACACATCCTTGACCTGGAGGGTGCAGGAGACGCCTGTCATGATGGTGGTCCTCAGCCGTAAATCCGCGTGGAAAGTCTCCTACTGGGCCCAGCTTTAGAAACCATCCCTCATGTGCCTCGTAAGTCTCCTGTACAAACTGTCTGACATTAATGAGTTTTTCCTCTGACATAGCTGAAGCTTTACTGGTGGCCTTTGACCCACAAGGATCCTCATCGCCAGTCAGTAGTAGTAAGGGGCTTCTTCAGCTTGTCAACCACTTCAGCAAAACGGATACCCATAGCCTGACACATCGACTGAAAAACTATTTTCAAAAATATCCAGTGGGTTAAATTCTGTAGAATCCTTTCTATAATCTTTTAAACTTATAAACTTTTTTTTTTACACTTTTTTTAAAATATATTATTGTATATGAAATTATTTGAATGTTCCAGAGTTTGGTGTCATCCTTTTTTCCCAAAACCAGAAGGATCAGGCAGGTTAAATCCACCTTATGCATCTCTACCCTGACATCTACCATCAGGTAAAGGCCCTTTTACATGTCCCGATGAGCAGACGAGTGGTGATCAGTGAGATCGACTTTTTTTTTGCATAGTCTTTACATGGTTTAATCAATCGCCCAACCAGGCCATACAGACGATCAATGGATTGGTGGTGCGGCCACCCAAATGCCCACCCAAAAGATCCGATCAGTCAACGAATAAAGACCCTATTCCACTGAACGATTATTGTTCATAAACTCGTTCCAACAACCGCTCGTTAATGATAATCGCTTCGTGGAATTGGCGTAAACGAGTGAACGACAAAGGCGAAATCGTTATACTGTCGTTCAAGATTGTTTTTCAGCATGTCGAAAAAAAGTCGTTGGTCTTTGAAAGATAATTCGCTAATCGGTTCGTAAAATTAGAAATCTTTCAGTCGTTCGTAAAAAGGTTTAAAAAAAGTAGGTGTGTCGTATGGTCATGATCACTCGGTCGTTGGAGCGAGTTTATGAACGATAATCGTTCCGTGGAATAGGGGTATAAGCGATATCTTGTTAATCATCAGATCGCTGGCCCTTTGACATGGGCCCATAGGGTCAGGTGGCCATGGTGCTATGAAACGGAGCTTATAGTGCTGTGCATATTCTAGGAAGTAGAAAAGCAGGGTGACTACCCTAACATCAGGAATTTATAGCTCATTCAGAGAGGAAATGCATATATTATAGAGGATGAAGGGTTCGGCCTCAGGCATTGTGATTAGTGTCAGCGCTCCATGGCCAGAATAGATGGCCGTACAGGCAGATGTTAATGGGGTTAATTACAATGCATACATCTGCTGTAATTGCTTTTCCGGGGTTACCAGCGGTCTCGTGTATTTCTTATGTTGTCATAAATTTTTTCTTAAGTTTATAGTAACATTTATTGCTGCCTTTTACCAAGGGCCATGATAGCCGTATTGATCAATTGTACAAGGGTTTGTTCCCGATCATGGCCCGGTGTCAAGATGATTGCTAGTCAGCAGTATGTAATGTATATAATATTTTAAAGAGATCCTGTTCAATATATCTGAATCTGCCCATGACCCCAAGACCAACCCCCACTAGTCAGGTATCACACCTCCCACTGGTCAAGGCTCCTCTCTAGGCCGGTTGGCCATCACAGCATCCTGTGCTCTCTACCTGATGTCACTGCCCCGAGAGTCCCTTTTCTCATTCTATATCAGGAGGCCGGATCGGAGCTCGTCTCTTTGCCCTTCCCTTACACCTCTAGCCGATCACAGCACAAAACATCACATACTCCTATCTGCTATGCCGTAGTCCGTAGTGCGGGCCTGCTCTGCAAATTGGTGCTAGGTATTGCGGCTGTGTTGGGCCATGTAAAAGGGCACTTAATCTTTGCTGGGCTTATGATTTATACATGTGGGGGGATAAAGGGTTACTGATACACTGGCCTTCCATGGAATGGAAAGATATAGCAGCATCACAGCAAGCACTGATGGTAACCAGGATGCACTGTGCTGGGGATGGCTTATACAGAACACTACTATAGATGGCATTTAGGAGACAGTGGAGGAGAAGGGATTACTGATGGACTGGGCTTGAAATCCTGTAGGCCCCTTGACAACCCCGCCCCCCGCTGATGCATATACTCACATGACCAACGGCCAGTACAGTCCCGTGGCGTTTCGTGCCCCGACACCTGAATGGCTGGAGGTGGGATGTTGCCACAAAGCGGTCACAAGAGAGACTGGGAGGGCAGGGAGTCCTGCCAGTGGGTGCTGTGAGCCATAGCCACTATGGAGGCAAACCACATTTTGCTAGAGGGCCCAGCTGCACAGGCCCCAAAGCAGTCGTGTGGTCTGCCTTCATGTTAGCTATGCTCCTTGTTTGAAACAACAATGCCCATTTAGGCTTGCGCTCCAGTATTTCCTATGTCTAGAAGGACTGACTCTCCAAGCTCTTCTTCTGTATAGGATATTAATAGAAAGAAGGATTGGGCATGGTTTATTTTCGAGCCTGATCTTTGAGATCCGAGGAGTCCGGCCATCTTCTTATTAAGAACGTGTGCACACTTGGTTTAGCAGAGGGGTGGATGTGTATTGGGAGGACAGGAGGAATAGCTATTGTAAGTATATAGCTAGTATGGACTATATATAAGAAACTCGATGACGCGATGTGACCTTATTTCTCCCCGTTTCCACCTCCTATCATCTCACCGAATCGCCAGTATTCTGCATTCCTCGGGCTCTGTCAGTTTACAGAACTGTATAAATAAAGTTAATCTGAGCATTTCTCTGGATGGTATCAATGTTATCCAATACATTAAACCCTATTATTCAAATAAACAATGGAGATCGCACTGTCCATTCTCTAAACACCAGATATAATATAAGACTGTTTAGAGACATTTTCACAGCTTAATATCCAATGATGAATGGCCGGGGGTGGTGGAGGCAGGAGGTTAGGAGATGTCATGTCATAATGAAAAAGAAAAAAAACCTCACACGCAGAAGAGTCCAGAGAAATGAGTCCTCCTCGGCCTCTGACCCGGCTGGCAGTGATAAAGTGGGTGTTAGCCTGGAGAAAAGTAGACAAACGGGTGGTGGTGGTGGGGTGGGGGGTCATTCATAGAGATGAAAGGGGGGGCAGTGTCTCGCAGACCTGGGTATCTGGTCTCAGTAGACCTCAGGTCTTTGTCTGACCAGGCTGGAGGCTGCATTTAGAAATAGTTACATCATGTGCTGTGGTCAATCAGTGACTCCAGGAGACATGAAGTCTACGGCCCGGATAATCCATAACAGGACGTATTAATCAGCTTCATAACACATGAGGCTATGACAACCAACATGGCCACCTTACCAGATTTCTCCCCCAGTTTTCTTAGGCATAGGGAGAGGCAGTGCCCCCCCCCCCCAAAAAAGTGACCCCCTTCTTTTTAGTTAGATCTTGTATTGCATCCACACCAGTTGGTAAGGTGTGAGTAAAATGACCCTTTAATACAAATTCCCCATAATATAAATTGATCAAATCAGATTTCTTCAACATCAATATAATCCTGGATCAACATATGGGGGAGATTTATCAAACTGGTGTAAAGTAGAGCTGTCTCAGTTGTCCCTAGCAACCAATCAGATTCCATATTTCATTTTCCAAAGAATCTGTGAGGAATGGAAGGTGGAATCTGATTGGTTGCCAGGGGCAACTGAGCCAGCTCTACTTTACACCAGTTTGATAAATCTTCCCCCTAGTCCTAATTTTATTATTAGGTCTTGATGCCTAAAGCTGACAATATACACTCTACGTATGCACTCCAGGTTTTGGATGGCACGTCCGTTTCCTCTGACCATTGGTGCCATTTCACGGCACAAGCAAGAGGATGACAAATTTAATACAGCAGGTCATCTTGACTACAGATACCCGGCTTTATCTATTGGAAAGTTGAACATCTGTATTGGATCTTTTGGTGATTGTTGGATATGGTAGATGGTACTGACCAACAGATCTACATACCAGTAAATGAAGCCCAGACCAGGTTACTGATCACTGGAGAGATTAAAGGAGAAGTCCGGCAACGTGAAAAACCTCAGGGACAGGGGGGGAACATAACAGACTATTACAACTCACCTTTCCCAGTGCCTCTCCCATGCTGGATCGCCACTCTGGGAGCCCTGCCAGGCTCTAGGATCTCTAGCAGAGCTGACATCACAACCCTGTTGATGGACTGCCCGTTCAGCCAGTCAGTGACTAGGGCGGGACGCCGATGCAGTCACTAATTGGCTGAGCTAGCAATCCATCAGCCGGGACAGACATTTTCGTGACGCCATCAGAAAATGCCTTCCGGCGGGTGTCCTGGTGCCTGTGAACCAGCACTTCGTGGGCATGGGGAGAGGTAAGTAGTAATTGATTTTTCAAATGGCCGGACTTCTCCTTTAAAGAGCAGCTGTTGTCCAGAATGAAGTTCACCACAGACCAACCAGGAATGACCCAGAAAATGGCCATCTGAGGTCTCTAATATCTTAGAGTCTTATTACACAGGGTAATTATTGGCCAGACAGGCCCATATTGCCCTGTGTAATAAGACAAACAATTGCCCTGAGCAAATGCTTAGTCCTTAGCTGATGGGATCATTTTACTCCTTAAAAAAAAATCATGTCTGCCATGTATAATATGGGATGGCTGATCATAATAAAGGGTCACATGAAGGTTCACATGGCCCTTCCTGCCCAATCCATGAGCTTGGTATTACTATCAGGAGTGAGAATACCGAGTGAGAGAGAGTACCATTCCTATCAAGATTTATAGAGACTGTCATGTCAGCGTTATATAAAAGAAATGCATGTGTAGTCTACCCCGAGTCTACCCACAAGAGATCTCTATGTGGGCCTCCCGCTACAGTCCATTTATCACTCACAGTCAATATCTCCAAAACCTCAGAAATTGCCGCCTCCATTATTGTGTCGTTCTGGAAACCTGAAGAATCTGAAAGACCAACCCACCAAGAAAAAGGCGACATCTGCTCAGCAGAACCCTTTATTACAATAAATTAAGTTACTCCTCCAAGACAAAAACCCCCAAGTCTTGTGTCTTGGTGAGAAAGTTGACCGCTCTTTGTCAGACATGCCTCTATTTTAATATTAAACGTAAATGTTATCCATCATGGAGAAAGGGGGAAAGGAAAGTAGTCGTGGCCGGGATGTGTACAAAGGCTATTAATAATTACACTCCCCCATTCATATGGACAGGAAGCTTTCATGCATTCTTACCTCTTCCCATTCATCCATTTTTTGGGTGATCCTTCATTCTCAGGCGCCTGTCCTCTTTTTTTGAGGAAGTTTTTTCTATTGAGAAGATGAGAAAAACAGTGTCTTATTTTTCATCATCCTGTCACCTCCCCCCAGCATGGGGCAAGGAACAGTTTCAATAGTGTTATGGGATTATATGGAAATCTCAGAAAGGTCAAGAAGTACAAGAACCTCCAGCTGAAGCTTCTTCAACAGTCTTGGAGATCAACCAAAGATGTAGAGTGGAAGTCCTCGGTGCAAGTTTTATACTGTTGGGAGCAAACGTGCCACTTTTTGTACCACTGTGCTCTTATAAGGTGGGCCTGTGTGCCGTAAAAGTCTAAATGGTATTTCTACCACTGCGACCCTTATGGCAATGAAAATAACTATAATTGACCATAGACTGTCCATAAGCTACAAAGAAAAAATTAAAGAATGGAGCCAACAGTAGACTAAAAATGCCATACACCTTTTGACCAAACCCCACCGGTGGAAGATGAAGGTGTCCTCCTAACTCTCTATTGACAGAGGATGTTAGTGGAGAGGATGGTCAGGCATGCTGGATTTTTGCTGTACAACTCTTCTTTTTCTGGCAGGAATAAGCCTGAACTTTCTGGCTGTGGCCCATATCACCTCTCCCCATAGGGGATACATGAACAGTTGTTCATGCTGGACGTTCATGTATTTGGGGACCTCAGGAGAGATTACTGTTGGCGGGATGACTGTTAAGTTGAAAGTTATTGAAAATATATGGCCCATATAAATGGAACCTATCAGGTCCCCTGTGACCAACATACCGGCCCTGGAACCGGAGCAGTCAGGGGAACAGCATTCTGACACTCACAAAGCAGAGAAGATGGACTTTATTCACCACAGCCGTTACTGGTTTATAGAGTTACAGCCAGTGGTTACCAGTCACAAGGCCACGTCCCCTTCTGCCAGTCAGGCATTGACAGTCTGGTGAAGGAGTTCTTCCTGTCAATCACTACTGTTAGGGCAGGAGGGGAGTGTCAGGATGTTGTTCCTCTGACTTCTCAGGTCCCAGGTCTATATATATATTGACTTCAATAGTTTTTTTCTGTGGATAAAGCATGTAGAGGAAATGGTCATCTTTTATGGGATGGTATTACCCTAAACACCCTTCTCCTTCCTTACATCCATTGTCAGTTGAGTTAGGACAACTCAGCAAGAGCCAAGGTATAACAAGTACACATCATGTCAACTACAAAGAGCGCAACACTCAGTTTACGATGGGTAAATAAACGAATCAAAGACTTTGCCCTCACCATAGACAGCCAAAAACCTCACCCAACCCTGTGAAGTCAAAAAGACAATGACACTATACAGACACTTCCCTGGTTTCTGGGCAACTGCTGCCCAAATGTTGATGTCTTCCTGGCTGGGAAAGGAGCCACAATGATAACTCATCGTTCCTGTACACGATTATTATCTGTACATCAAGTCAGACAATGATAGACAAAAGTGTGAATGGCCTGTAGGCTTGTCTCAATGCCAAAGAGCCATGGTGAGGAGGAAGCTTGGAAGTTTCTACCAGAAGAGACGGCATATGTGGTTAGATCTTTACTGTCGTGACTTGTTATATCCAGTATTATTGTAGTCTTAATTGTAAAACACAAGTTTTCCCCGGGCAACATTGAGCAAACTAGGCCAACGGAATCCTACCGAACCTTGTAACCTTTGTATAGGGCACTTGGTTTGTGTGGAGTTGTGTGATCCATTTTTTACAGCAGTGAATAAATGTGGTGCCAAGGAATAGAAAATGCCCCCCTAAAACCCAGGTATATGGATGGATCATGGTTCCTGCAAGGTAACCAGGCCTGAACTGGCAATCTGGCAGACCAGACAATTGCCTGGTGGGCTGCCCAAATTCAAAGGGCTGCCTGGCTCACTGTACATTTGCACTGGCCCTCAGTGGTGGTAATGCCAAATCTGTGACAGGGTCAAGTATATTGGTGAGTCTTGGTTCCTGGGCCGTAATCAGGCCTGGAGTGGCAATCTGGCAGACAAAGCAAATGCCCGGTGGGTTGCCCAGATTTCCATTCAGAGGGCTGCCTGGCCCACTGTTTATTTGCACTGGACCTCAGTGGTGGTAATGCCCAATCTATGACAGGGCCCTGACTGGTGTCAGATATGCCAGCAGGGCCTAGTTGCAACTGCTACCTCTGGAGTCCTTATACTACCCCCTGATCACAGTACTCAGCTAAAGAATTAAGGGAAGGATTTCAGAATCATAATGATATGGGAGATATAGATCAAAGAAGGCTTCAAAATGGCGGCAGTGACCAGTATACAAAAATATTAGTGTTCATCAGTGGCGGGGATCTCTTCATCATGTGGGATTAACCTGAAAAGCAGTGATCCCGTTTACAGGGAAGAGCTTCTGAAAACCAGATGACATTTCCCTTTACAAAAACAGATGAAAGAGCTGGACCACCCAGGACGGGTATAAGGACGGCGCACCCTCTTTCTTGTTGACATATAGACATGATATAATTAGTACGGCTGTAACAAGACACACGTCCATCAACTTCAACCAAGGGAGAGGATGGATGAGGGGAAGCATTCACGTATGTCTCTGCCTGTTGTGAAAATATGGTGAAAAGATGGTGGAGGTGAAACCTCTAATGAGACGAGAGAGGGTGAAAAATGGTCAATCTCCAGAGGTGACACCACCGGCATCTACATAGCACCATTGTGGAAGGTATCCTTTAATATAGGAGTCTATCGGCAACCAAGATGCCCCGAGATGCAAACAATATGCCCCTGTATACCTATGAAGTGTCATCCAACAGGTCATACTTGACACCCGATTTCTCCAACCATCTTGCTATCTGGCGATAGTACAGATTTTTCTGTTTCCCCCCTGGTGACCAACCATTGTATTCGATATGGGCACTGATGACCCTGTCAAAAGTGGATCTACTGTGTTAGAATTTTTTCTATTTTTTCCCATTATCGCTCCAGTGACATAATATACATCTATAACTGGGCCAAATTTGCATATTATAGGAGGCATTTGGGCTCATATAAAATATAGTTGCGGTAGATGCTTGATAATAGGATAAGGAAGGATTTTTGTCTGATAAGATATATTGCAAAGCTTCTTAAATTCACTTGTCCTACTGATCTGTGAAAAGTTTGCTGAGACGACGGTGTCTATTTAAGTCTATGACTCCAGAAGGTTTGGTAAGTAGGTCTTAAAAGGCGAGTGTTACAAACTCCAGTCTTGTGACCCACATTTAGCCGCTGTGAGGGTTGCCTGGCCTGTGTTATAGAGAGTTCAGTAAGACTTTCCTAAGTCGCTGTAATGATTATTTAATACTGAGCCTTCTCTTCTGATCCGTAGTGTGTGAGCTGTGGGTCGGCCGCGCTTTGATGTTGCAGACTACGGGTTGACTCCTTACCACGGGGAATTAGTGAGGCTTATAAATAAAAACTGAGGATTAGATTTCAGACGCAAATTTAATTAACCCTGTCTGTATTTCTTTCATCATTATCATTAGACCTCTGGGTACATCCCTAATGTGAATTACAGGTTCCAGCATTCGCCACTGGTCTTTATTCTGACTGATAATATTCATGGGGTCCTACTGGCTGTCACTATTCATGGGGTCGTCCTGACTGTCAGTATTAATGGGGTTCTTCTGGCTGTCACTATTCCTTGGGTCCTCCTGGATGACACTATTCATGGGGTCCTCCTGGTTGTCACTATTCATGGGGTCCTGCTGGCAAAAGGCCTTTTTACAGGGGACAATTATCATCAAGGAGTGTTGCTAGAAATGTTTATTCGTCCGTTAATTTGCCTGTGTAAAAGTAACAGTAAGGAGTGGAAAATCGTCTAATTGCATCTTTTGCGCAGCTGGTAAAATTTATTGCTATTGACCGCAGATCGCCCTGTGTAAACAGGCAATGTGCAATCAATAGCCAATGGCCGCACTAATGATAAAGTAATTGTTCGTGTAGGCCGACCATGCAAATAAGTTGTGCCTGCTTAAGGCACTGCAAACGTCATCTACATCCTTCCATGGCCCCACAGCGAACAGTGTAAAAGGACCCTAACACCTTTTGTGGAGTCCTCCTGGCTGTCACTATTCATGGGGTCCTCCTGGCTGATACTACTCACGGGGTCCTTATGGATGACACTATTCATGGGATCCTTTTGGTAACGTTGTAGGGCCCTTCTGGTTTACAATATTCATGGGGTCCTTCAGGCTGATACAATTCATGGGGTCCTTCTGGTTAATACTATTCATGGGGTCCTTCTGGCTAATATTATTCATGGGGTCCTTCTGGCTGATACAATTATGGGGTCCTTCTGGCTGATACTATTCATGGGGTCCCTCTGGCTGATACTATTCATGGGGTCCTTCTGGCTGATACTATTATGGGGTCCTTCTGGTTGATACTATTCATGGGGTCCTTCTGGCTGATACAATTATAGGGTCCTTCTGGCTGATACTATTCATGGGGTCCTTCTGGCTGATACTATTCATGGGGTCCTTCTGGCTGATACGATTTATGGGGTCCTTCTGGCCGATACTATTCATGGGGTCCTTCTGGCTGATACGATTTATGGGGTCCTTCTGGCCGATACTATTCATGGGGTCCTTCTGGCTGATACGATTTATGGGGTCCTTCTGGCCGATACTATTCATGGGGTCCTTCTGGCTGATACTATTATGGGGTCCTTCTGGCTGATACGATTCATGGGGTCCTTCTGGCTGATACTATTCATGGGATCCTTCTGGCTGATACTAATCAAGGGGTCCTCCTGGCTGATACTTATCAAGGGGTCCTCCTGGCTGATACTTATCAAGGGGTCCTCATGGCTGATACTGTTCATGGGATCCTTCTGGCTGATACTATTCATGGGATCCTTCTGGCTGATACTGTTCATGGGATCCTTTTGGCTGATACTATTCATGGAGTCCTTCTGGCTGATACTATTCATGGGGTTTCCTGGCTGTTTAATGCCTCCAACATGACTGTGAACAGGGTCCACGACACACAATGTGGCTGCCCTAACAGAATTTGTTATATTGCCCACCATTCACAACCACACACAAGCAAATTAAGATTTTTTTTCTTTAATTCATTAAAAAACATATTGACAAATAAATACAGAAACGATGCAGAAACTAGAAAGAAGCAACGTGAAACATTTCTACGTCGGGGGGCATCATCCTTATAGCTAGCAGCACTACATTCTCTAGCCATGTATCTAAAAAAATATATAAAATGGTTAAAGCCGGTCAAATAATCGAAAAGATCTATTTTCTGTTTCATGGGTGCTGGTAAATTTTGGCGAGTAGGACATTTTGTTTATAAAGTAAAAGCCAGACAAGATGTAAAGACCAATCTGAAGGCGCCCATTGACCTTTACTAGCCTTTAGCTTTCTCTCCCAATCCGCACAGCCAAATGTTGACGTGTTTTCAATGGACGGAGGAGAGGTAAGCTGCTTCCAGTCTTCTCAGGAACCTAATGTTTTTGAAAATAAAAGGGGCGGGTAGGTGAAATCTAATGTTTCCGACCCTTCTTCCTCTCAACATTATCTGTCGAGGGTGCCCACACACTTTAGCAGTCAGTTGGTCCCACCAAAGTCAAAGTTGGTGGGTTTGGCTAAAGTGTATGGGGGCCTTAAGGAATAAAGTGGCTCCACTGGCCATGGCACCCAATCAGATGGACTTGAGGCCCAGTTGGGCCCATTTTTAATACATTGTGATATTGAGCAAGAAATCTCAGGGAAATATTCACACGGCCGGCTCCACGGGTGAGTGTTTGCCTTGAAAGCTTAATATTACTCTTCTTTTGACTATAAGAATCACTTTTCAAGGACATGTTGGCCCATTGTCTGAATTACCTCCACAATCTCAATAATCCAGTGCGTCTTATAGTCTGAAGTCTGGTAATACACCTTCAGGGATTATTTAGTACTGTCATTCACATCTTTGCCTTAAAATCTACCAAAAGCCTTCCCTGCGACACATTTTTTTGGTTGTTAGCTCATCTTAAAACAATAGGCAAAACAAGATGGCTGTACATTCAAAATGGCCGACAGGGGGTTCCAAAAAGGGATTTGGAATGGTCCATCTAATCTATGGATTAACCTTTTTGTTTTATCACATGATAAGTCACAATTTGATCATTGCCCCATTGTCAAATCACAGTCCCGTTAACGCGGCTCCCTGGAGCCAACTCCTGGTGTGGAGTTAAAGCCATTTCTACCGTCTTCCAAAGAGTTAATGAAAGATGGCAGACATTACAGGAGAAGCGTTGGCATGACGTTATGTCGCTGTAAACGGGATACTCTCTGCTTTGTAATAAGTGTTATATAGGGTTCAGACTATAGGCCGGAGAAGGTCGCGCCTCGGGTCCCTTGGGCGGTTCAGTTGGTTTATTCTCTGATGTAAATCCGTGTGCAGATGACGTCATCAGCGGTCATGGTCTGTAGAAGAAGGAAAGAGAGAAGGTTAATATATATTATAACCATCATGGGTATAAACCTGAAGGGAACAGTGTCTGTAGACTCAAAAATATCCTAATGGAATTACAACAGATATTCATAGGTCATTCAACTGGATCAATGAGATTGGTGTGACAGGGATCAATGAAGCTATCATTTAATAAGACTATAGGCTGACAACATGGCCAGTATGACCATCAATGAGCATTTGTACAAAAATAGCTGTCTAGAGTAATAAAACAATGATTTCCAATTAATTCCACTTAAGTACAGAAAAATAGAAGGCGGTCAATAGACTAAAGGTGCCCAACAGCTAAACAAATGTTTAGCGGACCACGGAACACGCGTCATGTGTTCCAAATAAAGTGTGAGGAGGAGTACATTGTTGCCAGACCTCTGTGGCAGCTTATCTCATTAAGATGAAATACAACATGGCTGATTCTTCTCTCCCCAAACTTGAGAGAAAGTTAGGAGGCCCCATACACAACAGAGAGTTGTCTGGTCCTACAAAATTAGAAGGTTCAGCTGACTTTTCACATATGTGTATGGGGACCTTAAGACCCCTAAGAAAACGGGATTCCGAACTCTCAAGTGAAATTCAAACCTTCTGGCACTGATCTGGGTCTCTCGTCTTTTGGTTTGGCAATCGGCATGAGTTCCAGCTCATGGATTTCAACTAATGTTGTCTACTGAAATAATATTTATTGTGGAATCTCCATTTTAGCTAAATGATCCAAGAATGATCAAATAATGGATAATGATCAAAAATTGGGTGCTCATATATATTAGCTGAAACTTGGTTAAAATCACCGATTCTGGCAATTTGGTTAACCATATAATCTGTATGAGGCTGCTGGTGGGAGAGAAGTGTTGGGCAGGTTGCCTTTCAGCAAACCTTATCCTTTGTTCTCACAAGAGATATATACGGGTAGAGGTGTATAACAGTGGTTTATTCTGCTTCTCTCATTGAGAATACATGGTTTTCCTTACATGCATATTTTTGGAGTGGGGTTGTTGAGATAGTGGAAAGCTATCTACGGTATGGCCAATTTAGCCATTAGATTTTATCAATGTAAAAGAACATGGATGACTGAGAGCAAATGTTTGGCTTGTTGCATTTGTTAGAATTAAAAGCTAATGGCTGTTGAGGTTAAAGGTCAACGATCCTTGACATGTAATATATGCTTGACATGATGATAACAATGCGTCTGATAATGAACAGCTAAGTCCACTCTCCCTGGACAAAAAAAAAAAATGAAATAATAAAAAGTCAGGTCTGGTTTTCTTACCAGGATAAGTTCTCCATCGTTGGTCATTTCTCTTGACCAGGAAGTCTTGGGTCCATCTCCTTTGAGAAGCTTTTGTTCACACACCATCTTATTCTCACTTTCCCATTTGGCCAGGCTCTGAAGAGAGACAAAGATAAAAGGAAGAGACACTTAATTACATAACAAACAGACCCTCCAGACGATACCATGGCCACCATCCATCATGTGCAGGAGACAGCAGCCAACCTTGTGGAAGTTCATCCTTGAGAAATTTAACACACTCAATTGACCCTTGTCTTCCACATTTCCCTAATTCATCAATGTCGTGACTGCGGAAAGTGAATGGGGGCAGTCATTACTGACTCATTGATAGATCCGTCCAGAGTATGCTCGAAGCAAGGGCTAGAAATTCCAAGTTTTGTTGCTTGGATGTTTTGACAGATGCCAATTCTCCACGAACAATGCACGTTCAGCTTGGTCAGACCTGCATGTTACTTCTAGTTAGGGCTAGGTAAAATAATGTTATCCTCCTAAGATGTTGGGAGAGGGTTTTATGCGGGGGGGGGGGGGGGGGGGGGATTCTTGGACCTAAATACTCAGATATATGAGTATTATTGTAATGAGACCAAACTCTTAAATAGACAATGAATAGACAAGTCTGGAAACCTCTATGCCCAATAGAGTCCAATGGAAAATGTTAAGTTGGGTTCATCAAACTTAACATGATGTTGTTTTAGGCTGGACATACACATTAGCTTACTGTCAACTGAACCAGATAATTTTGGCAGGATCCACTGACCATCTAATATGTGTAGGGGCCTCCTGATTCTCCCCAATAACAGAGGTCAAGGTGGAGCGGAATTGTACATACAGTAAATGCATGGCCGAGAGTGCATGATTATTATCAGGGAATGGGGAGAAATTGTAGTTTTTTGGCTGACAACTCTCTATTGTGTATGGGCATCCCCTTCATTGCCCCATGATGCAAAGTGTCTTCAAGGTGTACCAATAAGAAATAAAGCCCTTCCAGTTCTACCATCCACTAAGGATGCCATGACGGACCACTAAAACAAGATTATCATGTGTTTTCCATTGACCACGTCCATTTACTTAGTAACCTCGGCTTGACTCAGCCCTCAGCCCATCATATGAAAAACTGAAGATACATTTAGGTATATTATTAAACTTGAGAATGAACAAAGGAGAATTTCACGAGAAGTCACCGAAGCGAAGGATGGGAGTCGTATATCAGATAATGAGTTCAGAATCATGTACGACTTGAAGAAACCTAGTGTGTGACCCATTCCAAGACTTGTCATGCTTGAAGGAGCCCATCTGAAGCCTTTGTGCAAGGTGGCACCATGCCATGCGTTGTCCCTCTGTCTTTATTATAAAGGAATGATGTCCGACAGGGAATATTTTTATATCTTATAATAGGCTTTAACACTTACTGGATGCCCTGAGTATAATGGCTTACATTCCTATGCACTAAGAGCCCTTTTACACTGTCAGATTATCGGGCCAATAAGCGTTCCTAGGAATACTCGTTCCCAACTTTTCAGAGAGACATCCACTATCGGGAGCCCCTGTTAAAGTACCTTAAGGAGTAAAACACGGACTATAAAAAAAGGAGTGTGAGAGAGCTACTTTACATATAATTTCTTCCCAGAATTCACAGTGGAGCCCTAATGGCCTGTAAGTCTCAGCACATCTTCATGTAACTCTCCTCAAGGACCCTTTTGGCCCCACATGAATTCTTTGTGACCCTTTAACACCTGGGATGGGGCATGTTAAAGGAGTGCAATGTTTAGAACACCTAGTATCAGACACCCTATTAGCCAGACCAGAGATCAGCTACAAAGAGTCTCTCCCAGTTTGGAGGACCTGTCCTGACCCGACAAGCTATTAATTAGAATGGACACTGTGTAGTACTGAATTTACCCTGTGGTGGCACTGTAGAGAATTGTAGCAGTTATGGTCCCCATACACCTTCAGTAACTGATGGCCGAACAATAGTTATGTCTTCCACCCACTGCCCATCCTCCCCATACACAGGAAGGTTCGGCATGACCGAGCGTATCTGTGTTCTGTATGGGGTAATGTAAGCCACAGCGAGGACGCTATCTCTTTGAACAAATGGGTTGGCTGTGATTTTCCATCACAGCTGACCCCTCAACCTATGTTCGGGAAACCCCCATAAACCTTAGATTGACAGCTGAATCGGATATGAGTGGCATGTTCGGCCGTCTAAAGTCTAAGTTTGGAACAAACTTCCAGCAGATGTAGTTGATAAATCTATGATAACACAATATAAACCAGCCTGAGACAAACATATATCTATCCTAAGATAATAGGAAGGGAAATACTAAAAGGGCAGAGTAGATGGACCAGGTGGTCATTTTTTGCCGACAATCTTCTATGTTTCTATGACCTTTACACTAAGAAACAGAGAACCCCTTTAAAGGGGAAGTCCCGTGTCATGCATTTTTTCCCAAAGAGCTGGGGAGAAGGAGGGTTAACAGAACAACATGCAAGGGTCTGCTGTCCTTCAGTCTGCTTCCTGGTCTGAGCGGGGACCCTGCTACGGCCGCTGACTGGTTGTGCGGATCTGACACATAATGACCTGGGTCCCTGCTTAGACCAGGAAGTGGCTGGGGGACTGGGAACCGGAGTGGAGGACAGCGGACCTCAGCGCTGGAGCCAGGAAGGTAGGTACATGTTGTTCTGTTCAGCCATCTCCTCCCCGACTCTTGCCCGACACTGGACTTCTCCTTTAAAGGGGTAGTGCGGCGCTAAGAAATTATACACAAAATAACACACATTACACAGTTATACAACTTTGTAATGTATGTTATGTATGTGAATGGCCCCCTTCCCCGTGTTCCCCGACCCCCGCCCGTGGACCCGGAAGTGTAGTGCATTATACATACCTGATACGTGTCGACCCCGGACCGCCATCTTCTAACAGTGATGAAATCTTCGGGAGGCCGGCCGACCCGCTCCTGCCATCCCTCATGCCGCGTCATAACTATGCTCAGCCGCGATTGACTGAGCACAGTTATGGTCAGCCAATCGCGGCTGAGCAGCTGATGATGCGGCACACGTCATCAGCTGCTCAGCCGCGATTGGCTGAGCACAGTAATGCTCAGCCAATCGCGGCTGAGCACAGTTATGAGGCGGCAGAGGGGGGCCGGCATGAGGGACGGCAGGAGCGGGTTTGCCGGCCTCCCGAAGATTACATCACTGTCAGAGGACGGCGAACGGGGGTCGACACGAATCAGGTATGTATAATGCACTACACTTCCAAGTCCACAGGGGGGGTCGGGGAACACGGGGAAGGGGGCCATTCAAATACAATGTGTATAAGTTTGTAATGTGTGTTATTTTGTGAATAATTTCTTAGCGCCGCACTTCCCCTTTAACGGCTGCAAAGCATAGTTGCCCTGGCGGTAAGTTTCCTTTTATGAAGCTACAGATCATTGATTGGATATTCATTACATTTTGATTATTTAGACTCATAAAGAGAGCATGTCCTTATTAACCAAAGACTTTGTAAAGTGGACGAATTCTCGGATTCTTTATCACTAAATCTAAAAAAAAAGAATGAAGTCATTTTTTTTTCTTTCCTCTACTGGAGTGTAAGGAAGAAGTGTTTGGCTTATGTATTACATGCGAGATCGGGCACGGTCTCACATCGGTGCTGAATTTCTTTATGGCAAAGATTCAACATAACCTCACCTTACCCAACCGCAAATGGCTTCACAGAAAGCAATCCAGGAGAACTGCAATTTCCTCTCTGCTAAAATAGTTACTCAATGATTGCCTCTAAGTGCGGCTCAGAAGCGTCCTGCAGCGGGACACGAGGGGCGTGAAGATCCCAGCTTCCACCCTTTCAGCTTCCCCCAACCAGGACTCCTTTCATTTCCACACAGTGCGGTGAGGACACAGGACTATGTCGGGGTTAATTGTGGAAATCGACACCCGATAAATAAATAGCTTTATGACTCATTACCCCGAACGGGGAAGCCGAATGATTCCTGCCTGCTTGTCACTAGCTTTTAATATGTTATTAGAAATCGCCCAGCACGCCGTAAAACAGGAACGGATTTGGAGGGTGATTTAATGGCTTGCCAATGGCAGGGATAGGCCGCCTTAAAATAACTAGCCCCTTTTTCCTCCCTAATTTCAGCCAAAAACAATGAGAGCTGTGTTTCGGGCACCTGTGAGCAGAAATCCAAAAATCGGTTTTATGGCTATTTTTTTGACACTCGTGCGAAAATAAATGACAGTATTAAATCGCATATGGTCCGCAATAAAATTACTTGTCTTTGTGGGGATGGAAAAAGTTTGTGCTAGACCACGGGGAACGTGGCGTGAAGGCAGGAAGGAAGAGAGAGGTGCGATGTTGGCGGTGTGAGGCGGAAGAAGTCACGTGGCCATCAATGGCACCTTGTTACATTGGCCACACATGTTGGTGAAGGATGGCGGCTGGCATGGGTAGAGGATGTGACTGGTAAGGGTATGAAATGGCTTTGTTATGGGGTTGTCACTGCCCTGTATTTCATTTGTAATCTGGTTGTCATTGGGGAGATTTATCAGACATGGTGTAAAGTGAAACTGGCCTAGTTGCCCTTAGCAACCAATCAGATTCCACCTTTCATTTTCCAAATAGTCTGTGAGGAATGAAAAGTGGAATCTGATTGGTTGCTAGGGGCAACTGGGCCAGTTTCACTTGACACCATGTTTGATAAATCTCCCCCATTGTGTCCATGCACTATGCGCCACCATAACCGTGTCAAGAAGAGAAGAAGAGAGTTACCTTACAAGGACGGCCATCTACTGTCTGTTCCTCAAACTCCTCTCCGATTTTGAAGTTGATCTCAGTGGTGCGGACGGTGGTGGAGGTCTTAATGTAAAAGCACTCGCCCTCCTGCTTTATCTCTACGGCCGGTTTCGAGGCTGCAGCCACCGCTATTTTTCTTAGCATGACATTGACACCTGTAGTAAATAAAATTTAAAAAAATTAGTAATTACAGCGCCACCTATGAAAAGAATTTTAAAAAATTGTGAACTTTTTTTTTTTTTTTTAAATCAATGTTTGTCCTTCCACTACCAGTCACGCCTTCTTTTTTTCCCAGTCTAGATTATATATATGTAATTTTGCTTTTGGGGCAGGAAATTTGTGTCGTCAAATAAGAGATTCAAAAAGGTCAGCCGGTGTCAGCTGATCTGTCAGCTGGTCGAGGAGACAGAACCCAGACGCTCTTCCTCAGGACAGCTAATTTTATCCCCATTTGTCATACGAACATCTGTCAACGTAATGGGGGGGAATCCTATACCACGTTACATGACAGATGGGTTCCTGAGATGTCCCCGCACCTGTGGCCAATTAGACTTTCTGCTTCCAAAACCCATAAACTGCGCAAAGTGCAGCTTCAGATAAGGACATAGGAATATGGTAAAATAATTTAAATAAAATTTTTGAAAATTTAAAAAAATTATTTTAAAAATCTATTAATTAATAATTAATAGAAACCCGTAATCAGTGAACACAATCATAACATTTTGATTCAACCTTTTCATCAAAAATCCCACTGTGGGAACCAGACCCCCCTCCAACCACCACTCAAAACATTTCATATTGGCTTTGACTTGTGGTTTGTGGCCACATGCAGCAAGTATTCTTCTGCACCATACTGCAACTTTGTTCTCCTATAACTTTTAAATTCAAATGAAATAAATAAATATTTCTATGTGCTTGGTCTGTAAATATCTTACAACTCGTTTCCCAACCCTTGAGATTAGAATCTTTCAAATTTTTTCAAAAATATCTGACACGCTTGTGTTATTACATTATTTCCTCCAGGCAATGTTCTTTGCAAATGAGCCGGGCCCATGACGGAGTAAAACGCCCCACTTGTCATTGATAACATACTTAGCTAAGCAAATTGCTCGGTTGTTTATGATGAACGCTGAACACCACTAATAGGCCAAAAGAGAAAACCACTATGTGCGGATTAGCTGGAAAGTATGAAACATTCCTACATGACAGTAAAAAACATTCTTTACTGTAAGTCTAAAAAAACATTAGCCTGAACTTTCAGGTAAAGGGACACACCCTAAACACCCCAAACACCTGCTGCCAATCGCCATAATAAACCAAACTAACAAATCTGCTTTGTTAAGACAATTGTGAGGTGGTCTTCACGTCTAACGTGAATAAAAACTTCCCATTCACAGTACATCTATTTACTACTACTACAAAAAAAGAACAACAATAAAAAATATATAAAATAATAACAACCTCCTGATATTAAATTTTGTAAATTTTTTTAAATATTATTTTTTAAATGATTGACCATAATCTTTAGAGTCTGGAGTCCTAGAAGTATTTCAGACCTTTTTTCAGTTAGCAAATGGGTAAAGTGAAGCCCCTGAGTTTGAATTTTTGAAACAAGGGGAGTAATGTGTCTCCTTGGAGCGACCACCATCCTAGTCTAGAGAGTTTTTTTTTTAGTCCATGCAATGCTACCTGGGAAAAGTATGCAAAGTAGTTCTCCTCCAGAGGCAAAAGGGCTAGCTTGGAGGTAGTTTCCATCTATGTGAATGCTCAATTCAATATAGAGCCTTGAAGATACCTCCAATGGGTTACACTACAAAAGAAAGCTCTTTTTCATCTGAAAAAAGTTACTTTGAATGACGAAACAGTAATGAGATTCTATAACAAGTGTTTGCATTTGAGGGTTAAGATAAAGTTTGAGCACTTGGGCCCAGGAGCTTCAATTTACCCCCCATTAACTGTAGAATAGAAAGGCTATAAAAAATCCCCATACTTTATACTTATGTCAGCCAAACCCGCCTTTCGTGGGCAGGTTCAGTCCTCAGTATAAAGTGTATGGGGGTCTCCCGAGACTCCACCAACAGATGATTTCGGTGGAGATAGGGTCAAGTGTGATGGAATTTTACTGTCCGACCCTTTTGAAATATAAGCCAGCACTAGGGTGCTCTGGCTGTGGCTTACGCCTCTCCATAGAAAACACAGGAACACTCGGCCGTACTGAACATTCATGTGTTTGGGGAAATTGGAAGAGATAACTGTTTGCCATATAATCATTAGGCCGAGAGTTAAGGTATATGGCCACCTTAAGTCCCTTTGGCCCATATTCATTTAGAGTTCTGGTTTCTTTAAATGAGGCAAAGGGACCTTTTAGGTGCCCTCAGGGTCTAGGACATGGGTGCGACCACCACCTCGGACACCTATAGATACATGGACAGCTCTTCCTATAACCCAATAATGACGGTGGTGATTTGTTAGCCACCTGAAACAGCAGAAAATATTTTTGCCAAACTATCTGTTGGAATCTGATTGGTCACAATGGATGATTCCACCAACTATACGTCCCCGCGATGACCTGGACATGGATCCAGGAGGGAGACGAATCTCATAATTACCGATGATAGGGCATAAGATATTTTTTATCTTCTTGGAAAAGAGACCTTGTTATACTTGGAAATACACAATAACTGGATTGTGGAGAATCAAGAACATGACTGCAGAAATGTCATTAGCTAAGCATCGGGCAGGATGGCTCGGGTGTCTTGTGAGGTCTTCACCCGCCAACACAATGCAAGTTCACGGCAGACATATGACTTCTCCTCGTCGGGACGGAAGGTCACATCTCTGTAAGAGAGACGAGTATGATCCAGCTCGGTACAGAATATAAAAGACAGAGCTGTCATTTTCTCATATAAGACCCATCTTGTCTGGAATGAATGAAGAATAAAGGCCTTGTCTGCCCGGGGGCCTTGGCTGCCGATGGAGGTAATGCTGGCAGACACTGAGCCCAGGCCCCTCCCTGATCAAATCAAAGCTTCTCATCTCTTAGGTGGCGTATGATAACCTCCCTGTCAACGCTTATTATACACGTTATAAGAAATTTTTGTTTTCTAGGCTACAAAAAATTCTATTAAAATAGGATCTGAAAAAATTGCCAAAATTCTTTTTATGGCCGAAAGCCTATAATCTTAACAATTTGCATTTGGGTCCCGAAGCTAAAACTTCTTATGGCCCAAGTATTATATCTCTGAAGCTAAAATTACAAGAAAGTTTAACTATTACGATCCACAAGTATTATGTTACCATAACCCAGGCTCCCATATAACTGGATAGACTCACAAGCCCCGAGAAGGAAGCTGTTAACCCCTCCAGGCTGTAATGGCCGACATGTTGGTTTTTACCAATGCTTCCCAGACACTGATGTCAGATTAGACGAGCACTTGAGAATTTAGAGAATAGGAAGTCTTAAGGACTTATTTACTAGTGATTTTTCTTTTTTTTATTATAGAAGGAAAGCAAAAAAGACCTTATGCAAGTTCTCTACAATGGACTTGCGAAATTCAGTTGTGATTTTAGACAATGATACAGTGTTGGCTTCAAAGTCACTTATCTAGCGGAGGTGTTAAACACTTTACAAATCAGAGAATGGGATAGAGGAGATGACTCCACGCTTTGATCTTTCTATAGACCGATAAAGCATAAGGCCGTAAAGGAGATTTACACAATCCTCATAGACAATGGAGAGGGCACTAAAAGTCCTGAGCTGTTTTCTGCCTGTGAATCAGAGTGCGCCCATCCAACAGCCGTAAAATCACTCCCGTCTATTGGCTTTTCTTGTTTGATGTAAAAAATTAACTGCTCAGGGTCCAAGAGGTGAAACTAAGGTTGTGATAGAAGTGACGGAAAGTGTGGAAAGGTCAAGGAAATAGTTTAATCTTACAGGGGTTAAGTGGAGTTGCTGAACTGTTCTGGTTCGGCAACGTTCTCCAAACCCGAAAGTTCAGCATTCGACTCTGGAAAAATTGGATGCCGTCTTAGCGCGATATCTAACTTCTCCAGATGCCGGGAGTCACATGCCGAACTTTCAGATTTGGAGAAGGTTGCCGAACCCAATCAGTTTGGCAACTCCATTCAACACTAGTCATAAGGAAGTATAGTAGTTCTAGGGGGGCGGGGGGAGTAGAGATATGGCAAAAATAAAAATGGAGCTTGTGGTCCTACCGTTCTTAATTCTGATTGGCCTTTACTGAAGGATCACAAATCCTTTATTGCATTAGATTAATGGGGTTTCTTTAAATGGGAGTTGGAAGAACCCCATTCACATTGGATAATCAATAGAAATCAGTGGATTGGACCAGCTTTTCTCTTATGTCTATGGGGCCCTTTAAGGTGCCCATACATTTTATACTAAAGTTAGGGGACAGGATAAGACATCCCTCACCCTACCCCACCTCATAAGCTGTAGACATCACTAGTTAGTTAAATACTACGCTGAGTGCCATTTTAACCTACTAGTTGGTTACTTCTAGAGATGAGTGCAACTTGATCGAGTCCAATCTAGGCCCTAGGGAGTCAAAGAAGCCTCAAGGCTGCATCCAACTTCTTTACCACCGGTAATCAAATGCTAAATGATCGGAGTCGGGCATGATCCAGTTGGGCCCATGTCTAGTTACTACCAATTGATGCCCAAACTTTTTGGAGACATCTAGTTAGATACCACCAGTTAGAAACTGGATTAGGCTCCATTACCTTACTACCATTAGATATTACTATACAATAATCATAAAAATTGTTCTCAGGAAAACCTAAAAAAACAGATAAAAAACAATTGGGGAGATTTATCAAACTGGTGTAAAGTCGAGCTGGCTCAGTTGCCCCTAGCAACCAATCAGATTCCACTTGTCATTCCTCACAGACACTTTGGAAAAAAAGGTGGAATCTGATTAGTTGCTAGGGGCAACTGAGCCAGTTCTACTTTACACCATGTTTGATATATCTCCCCCTATGTATATTCCCGCTGTGTCTGTAGGAGGATGTAGCATACGTTCCGTGTCAACCATCTTCCTTCCAGCTGGCTTAGCCGTCCTGGTTGTGAGCCAAGATTCTGCCAGCGACCTGGCTGTCCACTGCCTATGGGAGGACTGGGAGCGTGGAGACTGGTGGGGGAGGATGTGGAGGGACAACTCATGTCACTGCACCTGTTGTGTGCGGCCCGCACTAAATACTAGCGGGATTTAGCGCATTAACCCCATCGCCACCAACATGCAGTTAGGATTAACTAATAAATTCCAAAAAGTTTTAAGGAATGAGAAACTTCTTGTCTTGATGGCGACACCTCTTCTCTCTATGAAAGCCAGGTAATTACTTAGAGACCCCAGATAGAGTAGGATGTAACTGGATGGTGGAGTAGATTACAATAGGCCATTGTATAAGTATAAAATTGGATATGTAGATGGATATTAGTACAGTGGTGCCTTGGATTTTGAGCATAATTCGTTCCAGGACCGTGCTTGTAATCCAAATCTACTCTTAAACCAAAGCAAATTTTCCCATAAGAAATTATAGAAATGCAGACAATTGGTTCCTCACCCCAAAATAATGATTTATATATTCTGAATAACATGTAAAACAGATGAAACAACCATTCAGAAACAGCAGAATATGTGATATTATAAGTTACTGTACAGTAATGGAGAGGATGGGAAACACAAGGGCTGATAGAGACTGCAGGGAGCATGAAGGAATGAGCAGGACAGATGTGGGCACATACATGCAGCACTCTGTCCGGGGAGAGAGGGGTTACAGCTATGGAGAGATAACCTCCACAGTCCTGTCCCCTGATGTAAGCCCCAGCCTGAAGTGGATCTGCTATGATTTGGAAGGTGAGTGAGACTTCCTGGGTAAGAGTACAGGGCTGTAGACCCCGCTATGCAGACCATGCCCCTCCCCCACTCGCCCTCCCACCCAGGACAGGGAGCTCTTAAACCAAAGCAATGCTCTTAAACCAAGTCACAATTTTGAAAAACTGTGAGCTCTTAAACCAAAACGCTCTTAAACCAAGTTACTCTTAAATCGAGGTACCACTGTATTTTATATAGGAACAGATTAACTTTCTTACGTTCCTAGTATATACAGGCCCGGAACCAACCACAATAGATGTTCTTCTTCATCATCATCATTATTATTAAAGGGGTACTCCGGTGAAAATCTTTTTCTATCAGATCAACTGGGTTCATAAGGTTTTATAGATTTGTAATTTACTTCTATTTTAAAATCTCCAGTCTTCTGGTACTTCTCAGTCGCTGTATGTCCTACAGGAAGTGGTGTATTCTCTCCAGTCTGACACAATGCTCTCTGCTGCCACCTCTGTCCATGTCAGGAACTGTCCAGAGCAGGAAAGGTTTTCTATGGGGATTTGCTGCTGCTCTGGAAGTTCCTGACATGGACAGAGGAGGCAGCAGAGAGCACTGTGTCAGACTGGAGAGAATACACCACTTCCTGCAGGACATAAAGCAGCTGAAAAGTACTAGAGGACTGGAGATTTTTATTTAGTAGTAAATTACAAATCTATTTAACTTTTTGAACCCAGTTTATTTGAAAGAAAAAGATTTTCACTAGAGTACCCCTTTAAAAATTATTGCAGTTAATCATTGTGGGGGGATTTGGGGTGACCACTTAGCTAGACTATAAAGTATAGTGTAATACTGGTAGATGTTACTGGCAGACGCTATCGGGTAACGTCCACATCATGGAGGAACGATGAGAGTTACCTATCATCCGTAATACTGGTAGATGTTACTGGCAGATGCTATCGAGTAACGTCCACATCATGGAGGAACAATGAGAGTGACCTATCATCCGTAATACTGGTAGATGTTACTGGCAGACGCTATCGAGTAACGTCCACATCATGGAGGAACGATGAGAGTGACCTATCATCCGTAATACTGGTGAATGTTACTGGCAGACGCTATCGAGTAACGTCCACATTATGGAGGAACAATGAGAGTGACCTATCATCCGTAATACTGGTAGATGTTACTGGCAGACGCTATCGAGTAACGTCCACATCATGGAGGAACAATGAGAGTGACCTATCATCCGTAATACTGGTAGATGTTACTGGCAGACGCTATCGGGTAACGTCCACATCATGGAGGAACAATGAGAGTGACCTATCATCCGTAATACTGGTAGATGTTACTGGCAGACGCTATCGAGTAACGTCCACATCATGGAGGAACAATGAGAGTGACCTATCATCCGTAATACTGGTAGATGTTACTGGCAGACGCCATTGAATAACGTCCACATCATGGAGGAACGATGAGAGTGACCTATCATCCGTAATACTGGTAGATGTTACTGGCAGACGCTATCGAGTAACGTCCACATCATGGAGGAACAATAAGAGTGACCTATCATCCGTAATACTGGTAGATGTTACTGGCAGACGCTATCGAGTAACGTCCACATCATGGAGGAACAATAAGAGTGACCTATCATCCGTAATACTGGTAGATGTTACTGGCAGACGCTATCGAGTAACGTCCACATCATGGAGGAACAATAAGAGTGACCTATCATCCGTAATACTGGTAGATGTTACTGGCAGACGCTATCGAGTAACGTCCACATCATGGAGGAACAATAAGAGTGACCTATCATCCGTAATACTGGTAGATGTTACTGGCAGACGCTATCGAGTAACGTCCACATCATGGAGGAACAATGAGAGTGACCTATCATCCGTAATACGATCAAAGCTGGAAAATGTTCGGTGGTGTTAATGACAAAATGCTTCTGTACAGAGACGCCGGAGCGGCAAGTATTAAATGGCTGAGGTGATATTTTATTCATCGGGTGACGAAGGACAAGACGGGCCTCGAGGAACAGCAGGATCTGTGACCTGGATCCACCGGCACATGATCCTATTTAGTTACCAACCCCAGAAATTATAGGGTTAACAAAAAACCAAAACATATATTTAAAAAATTCTAATGAATATTACAATGTTATGATTAGAAAAAGCACAGCTACAAGAACAGCGCCGCCCCTGTCCTCAGGTTGTGTGTGGTATTACAATTCAGCCTTTCACCACTTTAATAGAAATAAGAACACACGTGGCGCTGTTTCTGGAGGAGAGCAGCCATGTTCTTCTAAGTCTGGACAACCCCTTTAAAGGGAACCAGTCATCTCTATGAGTCATTGGGGTGGTGCCCGGTGGCCTCTACTTCCCCACCAGCCTTCATTGATCGATAACTCCCTATATAGGTATAGGGAGACTCCCATCAATCAAGGGCGGCAGGGCAGGGAGGGGACACCCTGATGACTCGTAGTCCAGGCAGCGTAGGCCGGTGACAGGTTCCCTTTAAGGCTCTTCTTTCTAATGAGTTTTTCCGGTATCCTGATTAGCTACTAGTTTGGCTTTGCTAGGACATCAAACAGATCAAACAGATGCCTAATCTAATATAAAAAAACATGTTGACTGTTTCCCTCAAAAATCTTAAAGGGGTACTCCAGCAAAAAAAAATCTTTCAAATCAATAGATTTCAGAAAGTTATATTGATTTGTAATTACTTCTATTTAAAAATCTCCAGTCTTCCAGTACTTATCAGCTGCGGTATGTCCTGCAGAAAGTGGTGTATTATCTCCAGTCTGACACAGTGCTCTCTGCTTCCACCTGGTAGGAACTGTCCAGAGCAGCAGCAAATCCCCATAGAAAACATCTCCTGCTCTAGACAGTTCCTGACATGGACAGAGGTGGCAGCAGAGAGCACTGTGTCAGACTGGAGAGAAAACACCACTTCTTGCAGGACATACAGCAGCTGATAAGTACTGGAAGACTGGATATTGTTAAATAGAAGTAAATTACAAATCTCTATAACTTTCTAAAACGAGTTGTTTAGAAAGAAAATGATGAGTACCCCTTTAAGCTCAGATCTCCTTATAAATTGAATAATACTGTAAGTAAGTAAGTGTTGGTGGGGCATGAATCATCTGCCTATAAAAACATGATGATGATGATGTGAGTCAGTCTAAAGTATATGGGGGTCTCCCAAGTCTCCACAGGTGGAAATGGGGGTCAGGCTTGGTGGATTTTCACTGCCCGACCCTTTTGTTCTTGAGGGATAAGCCGACATCAGAGCAGTCTGGTGACTTCCACCCCCCACCCCCCCTCCCCATAGTGAACACATAATGTATATGGAGGGATGATTGTTATAGAAGGTATATGGGCACCTATAGGCCCAGGCTCCTCTAGGTGATTTACCTCTGGCTCCCCTCCCCATTACAGTAGTATTGATGAAGCATGGCTACAGTCTGCCTGTCACCTCCGGCCTCTTGTGAGGACATCCTGGCCCCTTGAAGACGCTAGCCTTGTGCCGGCTGAGTGTGGAGCAGCGCCAGGCCGGCATTCCTCCGCCCTCAGGGCTAGCTGACAATGTGTAGAACAGACAAACCAGAACCCCAGATCAGAGGCTCCTCGTAATCCTCAGACACCGGGGTCCCCGCCAGCTCTTAAAATCCTATTAAAATAAAACTTTGAGGCGCTTTGATATTGTTAAGACTTTACTGGGCTCCGTAAATCTCCTGAATATTTATTGGAGCCGGGGATTGGATGATTATTCCCGGGTAATTATTTCAGCGCTCCAGGTAACAAGCGATTAAGCCAAATTTAAAGGATTTAAAGAGCAGAAGAAAGTGTATGGTGTAATTTGGGGAACAACTCTTTATGGATATAAGGGGGGGGGGGGGCAGTGCTGTGAGGACCTCAGAGAAGGGGGGACGGACCCTAATACCGACCTGGTTCACTTACACATGAAGAACGCCGTATGTTATAAAGATACAATCTAATCATAAGCCATTCTCTAGGAGGCAGTGAAAGAGGCTACCCTATAAGACAAGAGGCTACCCTATAAGACAAGAGGCTATTCTATAAGGCAAGAGACTGCCCTATAAGACAAGAGACTACCCTGTAAGACAAGAGGCTACCACATAAGACAAGAAGTTACCATATAACACAGGAGGCTATCCAACAAGACAAGAGGCTATCCTACAAGACAAAAAATTACCCTACAAGACAATAGACTACCCTATAAGACAAGAAGTTACCCTACAAGAAAAGAGGCTACCATGTAAGACAAGAGGCTACCATATAAGACAAAAAGTTACCATATAAGACAGGAGGCTATCATATAAGACTATAAAACAAGAGGCTATCCTACAAAATAAGAAGTTACCCTACAAGACAATAGGCTACCCTATAAGACAAGAGACTACTCTATGAGACAAGAGGCTACCCTATAAGACAAGAAGTTACCCTACAAGAAAAGAGGCTACCCTGTAAGACAATAGGCTACCCTATAAGACAATAGGCTACCCTATAAGAAAAGAGGCTACCCTGTAAGACAATAGGCTACCATATAAGACAAGAAGTTACCCTATAAAACAGGAGGCTATCCTATAAGACTATAAGACAACAGGCTATCCTACAAGACAAGAAATTACCCTACAAGACAATAGGCTACCCTATAAGACAAAAAGCTACACTATAATATAAGATGTTACCCTATGAGAGAAGAGGCTACCCTAAAAAAGGCTACTCTGTAAGACATGAGGCTGCCCTACAAGACAAGAGCCTACCCTATAATACAAGAGGTTACCCTATGAGACAAGAGGCTACCCTATAATACAAGAGGTTACCCTATGAGACAAGAGGCTACCCTATAATACAAGAGGTTACCCTATGAGACAAGAGGCTACCCTAGAAGTCAAGAAGCTACCCTACAAGAACAGAGCCTCTTATCTGTATATAAGGAGGGTTAGAAACCTTATGTCTGTATATAAGAAGGGTTAGAAGCCTCATATCTGTATATAAGTAGGGTGAGAAGCCTTATGTTTGTATATAAGGAGGGTGAGAAGCCTTATGTCTGTATATAAGGAGGGTGAGAAGCCTTATGTCTGTATATAAGGAGGGTGAGAAGCCTCATATCTGTATATAATGGGGGTGAGAAGCCTTATGTTTGTATATAAGGAGGGTGAGAAGCCTTATGTCTGTATATAAGGAGGGTGAGAAGCCTTATGTCTGTATATAAGGAGGGTGAGAAGCCTCATATCTGTATATAATGGGGGTGAGAAGCCTTATGTCTGTATATAAGGAGGGTGAGAAGCCTCATATCTGTATATAAGGAGGGTGAGAAGCCTCATATCTGTATGTAAGGAGGGTGAGAAGCCTTATGTCTGTATATAAGGAGGGTGAGAAGCCTTATGTCTGTATATAAGGAGGGTGAGAAGCCTCATATCTGTATGTAAGGAGGGTGAGAAGCCTTATGTCTGTATATAAGGAGGGTGAGAAGCCTCATATCTGTATATAATTGGGGTGAGAAGCCTCATATCTGTATATAAGGATCTGATCCTCCTTGCTGTAGCAGGTGATACCATTATTACTGTGCACCCTGGGGAGATTTATTATGACTGTTCTCCTAAGGACACGGTGTGATATATGTCTCTGAATACAGAATAATCGTCTCTGCGTATAAGAACAATCTCTAATATCTGTAAACTAGTAGGAAAGTGATACATTCACATCCAATCTCTGCGTATTACAATGCTATACAAAGACAAGATGACAGACACTCACCCCAATATCTGTGTATTACAATGCTATACAAAGACAAGATGACAGACACTCACCCCAATATCTGTGTATTACAATGCTATACAAAGACAAGATGACATGGGGACACAGGACATCAAGATAGGAGAGGAGTTATTTGAAAAAGGTATAAGGGTTTTGTGGGATATAATGGTGGATAATAGACTTAAGAAGTGGGAGGAGGTTAGACAGGAGTATGTATTATCAGGAAATTGTTGGTACACATATACCCAGATATATATGGGGGTAAGGATGGGAATAAGAAAGGACGGGGGTAAGGTACAGCGTGAACGAATGATTGAGGGGATTAGGGATTCTGGATCCGGACTACTGGGAATCTCCTATATGTATAGATACCTTATGGGTGTATCAGAAGGAAGCTCCAAAAGTAAGAATAAATGGGAGGAAGAGATTGGGGAATTGTCCGAGTTACAATGGATGAGAATATTGCGGAGTATAAGAGATGTCTCGAAATCGCTAAACCACAGAATTGTTCAGTATAACATTGTTCAAAGGTTGTACTACACCCCCTCATTCTTAGCAAGAATTAGACATGGAAACATTAATAGCTGCCCTAGGTGTGGGATGAGGGAGGCGGGGTTTTTACATATGGTATGGTCGTGTCGGAAGTTGGGGGGTTTCTGGGAGGCAATCCTGTTAAATATAAAAAATACAACGGGGATAGAGATTCCCAGTAGCCCGGTAGCAACAATATTGGGGGAGGTATCCTCGATAGAGTCATCTAAAATAATACGGAAGAAAGTGAGTAGGCTCCTGTTCTATGGAAGATTGGTTATAACAAGGAAGTGGATGTCAACTAATGTCCCCTCATATCATGAATGGGAAGGCTGTATGAGAACTTGCGAAAGGTATTATCATAACTAAGGAGGAGGTTTTTTTTTTTTTTTTTTTCTCCTCTCTCTTCTCTGGGTGGGATGGGTGGAAGGGGATGGGGAAAAGGGGAAAAAAGAAAAAATGATATGTGAAATGTTGATTGTCTTATTTTGTTATTTAAGATTTTTTCTTGTATTTGATATAATGAAAAATAAAAGTTAAAAAAAAAAAAAAAAAAAAAAGACAAGATGACAGACACTCACCCCCAATATCTGTGTATTAGGATTAGATAAAAGATCTGCTAACACAATCCACCCTATATAAGCTGTGTATCCTAATATTTTATCTGTGTATTAGGATGAACCTATATATTATTCCTTACATGAACCCCCATTGCCTGTGTATTAGGATCCCATCCCATATAATAACCCCTGATATCTGTGTATTAGGATCCCATCCCATGTAATAAACCCTGATATCTGTGTATTAGGATCCCATATAATAACCCCTGATATCTGTGTATTAGGATGAGATCCCATATAATAACCCCTGATATCTGTGTATTAGGATCAGATCCCATATAATAACCCCTGATATCTGTGTATTAGGATGAGATTCCATATAACAACCCTGATATCTGTGTATTAGGATGAGATCCCATATAATAACCCCTGATATCTGTGTATTAGGATCCCATCCCATATAATAACCCCTGATACCTGTGTATTAGGATCCCATCCCATATAATAACCATGATATCTGTGTATTAGGATGAGATCCCATATAATAACCCCTGATATCTGTGTATTAGGATCCCATCCCATATAATAACCCCTGATACCTGTGTATTAGGATCCCATCCCATATAATAACCCTGATATCTGTGTATTAGGATCCCATCCCATATAATAACCCTGATATCTGTGTATTAGGATCCCATATAATAACCCCTGATATCTGTGTATTAGGATGAGATCACATATAATAACCCCTGATATCTGCGTATTACAGTGATCCAAAACATAATTCCCTTCATTTGGATTACATGGATTATATTAATCCCCTATAATATATAGTATTAGGATGACATGATATATAATTTGTTACATCAATCCCCAATTGTCTTTGTATAAGAATCATATTTATCTCTTAATCTCTATCTGTGTATTAGGATCCCATCCCATATAATAACCCCTGATATCTGTGTATTAGGATCCCATTCCATATAATAACCCCTGATATCTGTGTATTAGGATCCCATTCCATATAATAACCCCTGATATCTGTGTATTAGGATGAGATCCCATATTATAACCCTGATATCTGTGTATTAGGATCCCATCCCATATAATAACCCCTGATATCTGTGTATTAGGATGACATCCCATATAATAACCCTGATATCTGTGTATTAGGATCCCATATAATAACCCCTGATATCTGTGTATTAGGATGACATCCCATATAATAACCCTGATATCTGTGTATTAGGATCCCATCCCATATAATAACCCCTGCTATCTGTGTATTAGGATCCCATCCCATATAATAACCCTGATATCTGTGTATTAGGATCCCATCCCATATAATAACCCTGATATCTGTGTATTAGGATGAGATTCCATATAATAACCCTGATATCTGTGTATTAGGATGAGATCCCATATAATAACCCTGATATCTGTGTATTAGGATGAGATTCCATATAATAACCCTGATATCTGTGTATTAGGATCCCATCCCATATAATAACCCTGATATCTGTGTATTAGGATGAGATTCCATATAATAACCCTGATATCTGTGTATTAGGATCCCATCCCATATAATAACCCTGATATCTGTGTATTAGGATGAGATTCCATATAATAACCCTGATATCTGTGTATTAGGATCCCATCCCATATAATAACCCTGATATCTGTGTATTAGGATGAGATCCCATATAATAACCCCGATATCTGTGTATTAGGATGACATCCCATATAATCACCTCCATTACATACATATATAAATATATCTGATGCCCACACAGTGCCGCCCCATTATATACTCTCCATACCCATTACATATATATACATCCCATCAGCGCCACCGTCACCCATGACCCATTCATTCTCACTCACCCAAGGCTTTCAACATCTCCTCGAAATTCTCAGAGTGTTTCATCTTCCAGTTTCCTGAGAAGTTTGGCATCTTGAGGGTTCGGGTTGGGGGGGCACCAGGAGATATACAGGAGATATAGTAAATCCCAGCAGCGGAGATGGAGTGCGGTGTAATACAGAGGTATGAGGTGTATAGTGCGCCCAGTCCTGTGTATAGTGCGCCCAGTCCTGTATATAGTGCACCCAGTCCTGTGTATAGTGCGCCTGGTCCTGTGTATAGTGCACCCAGTCCTGTATATAGTGCACCCAGTCCTGTGTATAGTGCGCCTGGTCCTGTGTATAGTGCGCCCAGTCCTGTATATAGTGCGTCCGGTCCTGTGTATAGTGCGCCCGGTCCTGTGTATAGTGCGCCCAGTCCTGTGTATAGTGCTGTGCAGCTCGCAGGTTAGAGTACTGCACGGTACAGTGTCCTGTGTGACTATATATACCGCCCCCCTATGTGTGATGCTAAGCCCTCAGCCTCCTCTCCCTCCTCCCTCCTCTGCCTCACCGGGGAGGGGCATTCACACAGGGCGAAGAAAGGAAAACTCCAACAATCCCACCTGTGGCATTATCTTACCGCCAGCTACCTGCAGGATTAACCCACCGCCAGGACGGTGACCCCTTCACTGCCGGAGAACGGCCATAGGGTGGTATTACACTGGACGATTAACGATAAATGATCTCAAACGACGGCTATAACGAACGATCTTAAATCATTCCCCCTATTACTCAGGACGATGATTGTTACTTGCGGCCGTTCTTTCCTGGCTGATAGACCAGGGAACGAGCGAACGACTCGCTATTACACCGAATGATGTGTGAACGATCAACGATAAAAATTGGTCCAGATTCTATCAAACAATCAACGATTTCTCATTGGTCGTTTAATCGGTATCTGCTATTACAAGGAACGGATATTGTTTAAAACGATGTAACGATTTTTCGAACGATAACCGTCCCGTGTCATACGGCCCATAGACTGGACCCACCACCTAAAGTCCTCCTCCAGGGACCCCTACAATGGGGTCTATGTCCTTCCCGTGTGCCCAGGGAACGGCAGGGGCTACCAACGCTCCTGGCCGAGGTGCCTCTATAGTCGTTGACTAGGAAGGTTGGGTGACCACCGATATGTGACCTATGGGAATACTCGATAACATCCAAACCCAAATTGGGGGGGGGGGGCTCCTCGGGGTATACACGGGGTATATGAACATTAGGGTCAACCATTGTCGAGAGTTGTAGTATACCCGGTTGTTGGGTTTAGCATTGGGGCCCTCTTAAAGGAACCAATTTCTCCCCCGCCCCCCTCCATGGCTTCTGACCTGGTTCTATCGTGTAGGTACCATTGACTAAAAGAGTGCCCTGACTAAAAGTATTTCTCCTCTGAGGGTCACCCGTATCCTGGTCACCCGTATCCTGGTCACCCATATCCTGGTCACCCGTATCCTGGTCACCCGTATCCTGGTCACCCATATCATCCTGGTCACCCGTATCCTGGTCACCGTATCCTGGTCACCCGTATCCTGGTCACCCATATCATCCTGGTGCTGCTGGTTCAGCCCATTTAAACAAAGTCTTAAAGGGCAACTCCATATGGGACAGCCCTCCAATTAGTACATGTGCAGCCCCTGCTGACATGGTTCAGTCATAGTCCCAGTATGGAAGGACTTTGCATTTCATCCCCCTGGGGGGGGGGGGGGGGGGTTCTCAATATGTAAATGTTGGCTTTAGCCTCAGGAATCACAAGATTGCTCCATACACCTGAGACTTTTCAGATGCAGCCAGGATAATAGCACAGCGGCCCCATTCACATGCTAATACGCCAATTACTCATGCTAATCCACACAAGCCTTTTCCATGTGAGCAGTGTAGTACCACGTCCCAGCCAGCAGGTGGCGTCTGTTCTTTAGATAGGTAGTGATTGCAGTGATATTACTGGTCAAATGTTTCCTTTCCAAGTAACTGATGTCAGAAAGTTACATAGATTTGCACTTTACTTCTATCTAAAAATCTCCAGTCTTCCAGAACTTATTAGCTGCTGTATGTTCTGCAGGAAGTGGTGTATTCTTTCCAGTCCGACACAGTGCTCTCTGCTGCCACCTCTGTCCATGTCAGGAACTGTCCAGAGCAGCAGCAAATCCCTATAGAAAACCTCTCCTGCTCGGGACAGTTCCTGACATGGACAGAGGAGGCAGCAGAAAGCACTGTGTCAGACTGGAAAGAATACACCACTTCCTGCAGGACATACAGCAGCTGATAAGTACTGGAAGACTGGAGATTTTTTTGATAGAAGTAAATATGTCAGGAACTGGCCAGAGCAGGAGCAAATCCCCATAGAAAATCTCTCCTGGTCGGGCTGATACTTCTGCCATGGTGAAGGATTTGTCTGTAGTGGTGATCATGGATACCACCTCCAATAGGTGGCACTAGAGAGCAAGCAAGGAGAAGCACAGTATATTGCCACAGCATGGTGGCACTATACACCTTCACATCCATCTACTAGAGCATGCTTGTCATTGGGGTGGTGTTCCTTCTTGTGGAGACTACCAGCTGGCAAAGCAATGGCTCTTGGGAAAAACAGTATGCAAATTAGCTGCCCCCTGAAGAAGCCGAACTCAGTGGTTAAGGTGGCATGTGGTAAATGGGAGCCCGGCACGGATTTAGTATCAGGGCTGGGGAACGTCTTCCAGTCCTCCTCTCGGGAACCATTGGTGACCGAGCTCAGGACGCCTCCTCTCTCCCTCCATGGAAGGGTTAATGTGAAGTGCCTCTCCCGTGAAGAGGCGGTGGGTAATGTGAGATGCCCGCCACATACGTTATTGCCACTGAACCTTGAGGATGCAAAGTAAATACAGACAGCCGAGAAGTTTACTGTTCATTGTGTCAGGGTGGAAGCTTGTCCAAACACGTCCTGGTGGAGAAGAACATATGTAGTGATGTAGTGTGCCGCCATACCGTGCTGACACCTCCCAATGGGCCAAACAACCTGTCTATAGAAAGATCCATCAGAAATCATTGAACGATTAATATAAAGTCATGGCTGGATTATAGTATGGGGGAAAGCGGCCACTGTACGGGGGTCTCCACCATAGTCAGGTGTAAGCACAGTACTGTTCTCCATATGACGGTACAACACAGGTCTGGACACTTGGTATTATATGGCAGTATTATATCACTGTATATCACTTATATTACTATATGTGTAATGTAGTGTACTAGCACAGCTATATACCATATATATATATATATATATATATATATATATATATACTAGTAGAGGTATACACCATATACAGTGGTACCTCGGTTTAAGAGTAACTTGGATTGAGAGCGTTTTGCAAGAAGAGCTCACAGTTTTTCAAAATTGTGACTTGGTGTAAGAGCATTGCTTTGGTTTAAGAGCTCCCTGTACTGGGTGGGAGGTGGAGTGGGGGAGGGGCATGGTCTGCATAGCGGGGTCTACAGCCCTGTTCTCTGACCCAAGTCTCCCTCACCTTCCAAATCATACCAGATCCACTTCAGGCTGGGGCTTACATCAGGGGACAGGACTGTGGAGGTAATTTCTCCATAGCTGTAACCCCTCTCTCCCCAGATAGAGAGCGCTGCTATACTGCGCCCACATCTGCCCTGCTCATTGCTTCATGGTCTCTGCAGTCTCTGTCAGCCCGTGTGTTTCCCATCCTCTCCATTCCTGCTATAACTAACTATAGACTAACACTCAGCTATACACACTGCTGCTATAATGTGCCTGCCCTCACACTCAGCTATACACACTGCTGCTATAATGTGCCTGCCCTCACACTCAGCTATACACACTGCTGCTATAATGTGCCTGCCCTCACACTCAGCTATACACACTGCTGCTATAATATGCCTGCACTTACACTCAGCTATACACACTGCAGCTATAATATGCCTGCACTTACACCCAGCTATACACACTGCTGCTATGATGTGCCTGCACTCACACTCAGCTATACACACTGCTGCTATAATGTGCCTGCACTTGCACTCAGCCTTTCACACTGCTGTATAGAAAAGTTTCTCTCACCGTCCTCCTGCACAGCTCTGTGATTCTCACTTCCTGATTGGTCCATGCTGAACACACCCCCTACCCCATTGCAGTCATGTGACCACACAGACCTCTGACAGCAGCCCTGCTTCTCTATTCTAGCCTGTTGTACTACGCTACTGCATTATGGGGATTTGCAGTTCCATCCTGTATCTATAATCTGCTGCTGTGTTATCAGGGTTATACAGTTACTATACATTATACTCCACATACTGATTGCTATACTGTACAGTAACTTATATATCACAGATTCTGCTGTTTCTGAATGTTTGTTTCATTTGTTTTACTTGTTATTCAGAATAAAAAAAAAATCATTATTTTTGGGGTGTGGAACCAATTGTCTGCTTTTCTATGATTTCTTATGGGAAAATTCGCTTTGGTATAAGAGTGGATTTGAATTACAAGCGCTGTCCCGGAATGAATTATGCTCGTAATCCAAGACACCACTGTGTACTAGTACAGGTTCACTATATATACTAGTAGAGGTATATACCATATATACTAGTACAGGATCACTACATGGGTACTATTATGTCACTACCATATTGCAGTAATTTGTGGAAACAATATGGTACTGTTGTTTGGTATAATATGTTGGTGATACCATATCCACCTCTGCTATGTGGATAATTGTACATATATGTGATATCACACCATATAGCAGTATAATTATACACAATGTTTAGCACCGTAGGCCTCACACGGCAGTATTATGTGGAAACTGTTTAGCTGTATTATATGTACACTCTGTGGCAGTATTGTATAGATAGTTTATAGTACAGGTATAATTTATGGGCTATAATTGGGATCCTGTTACCTGTTTAGCTGTATTATATGTACACTCTGTGGCAGTATTGTATAGATACCTTATAGTACTGTTATTTGGCACTGTATAGCAGTATCATTTATGGGCTATAATTGTTATCCTGTTACCTGTTTAGCTCTATTATATGTACACTCTGTGGCAGTATTGTGTGGAGGCTTTATTGTACTATTATTTGACCCCATATAGCAGTATACTTTATGGGCTATACCTAGTATCCTGTTACCTATTTGACTCCATTATTTGTTCACTCTGTGACAGTATTGTATGTAAACTTTATTGTACTGTTATTTAGCCCTATATGGCAGTAACATGTATACACAATGTTTAGCACTATTATGTAGACATCACATGGCGGTGTCACATGGGAACTGTTCACTGACATTATTGGAGTATTAATTTATTTTTAGCTCTATTATGTGTTCTCTCTATGGCAGTATTGTGTGGAAGCTTTATTGTACTGTTATATATAGCACTTTATAGCAGTATCATTTATTAGCTATATTTATATTACCTGTTTATTATGTATTTCCTCTATGGCAGTATTGTGTGGAAGCTGTTATATGTAGCACTGTATAGCAGTATTATCTATGAACTATATTTATATTACCTGTTTATTATGTGTTCCCTCTATGGCAGTATTGTGTGGAAGCTGTTATATATAGCACTGTATAGCAGTATTATCTATGAACTATATTTGTATTACCTGTTTATTATGTGTTCCCTCTATGGCAATATTGTGTGGAAGCTGTTATATATAGCACTGTATAGCAGTATTATTTATTAACTATATTTATATTACCTGTTTACTCTATTATGTGTTCACTCTATGGCAGTATTATGTGTAAGCTCTTCTATATAGCACTATCATTTGTGAGCTATATTTATATGACCTATTTAGCTCTATTATGTGTTCACTCTATGGCAGTATTATGTGTAAGCTCTTCTATATAGCACTATCATTTGTGAGCTATATTTATATGACCTATTTAGCTCTATTATGTGTTCACTCTATGGCAGTATTATGTGTAAGCTCTTCTATATAGCACTGTATAGCACTATCATTTGTGAGCTATATTTATATGACCTATTTAGCTCTATTATGTGTTCACTCTATGGCAGTATTATGTGGAAGCTGTTATTTGTAGCACTATATAGCAGTATCAATTACAAGCTACCCTACTACCTATGTAGCTCTATTATATAGGCATCACATGGTGGTATTCTATAATACTGTTCAGTGCTGTTATCTGAGTACTTTTTAGTCTCACTGTTGACTATATGGCAGTAATATAAGGTATTTATAGTTCTGCAATGTGGCACTGTATAATAGTATTATTTTTATTACTTAGTTTTTTGCTCATTCCGAAAATGATAGGTGGCTCCTGCATATGTTCTATATACCCATATCTGCTACTACCTCTCACATACCCCATATATTACTATGGGTGACATACCTCTATGTGTTAGACTATTCATTTCCTGGCCTGAAATAAATAAAATGTATTCTAACACAAAATGAGAAAAAGTTGAGATTTCAGCACATTTCTGCTGGGATGATATATGGGTTTGGGGAATGGTTTGCTGCCTCCTAGTGGATTTTGCCTGGAATGACAGGTAGGATTGTGAAGGCTTCTTCTGTCACTTGGAGAACTGCGATCACATATTTCCACTGTGGGGGTTTAGATGAATCATCATTTTTTAGGCAGAGATGTTGACAGAGAGATTGCTCCATGTAATGTTAGAGTCACGGTCACTTAAGGCTGCGACCACATTAGATGGGCTTCTATCATGCGCCACATTTTTGCAGCCAGCAGGGGAAAGCTTCCTAAATCTTACCTTCAGAATATATAATAATTCTTCATAATCAATGTCAGAGCTGTTATACACAGAAACCAGTGTTATAAGCTATGCATCAGCCATTTAAGGGGAAATTCCCAGCTACAATGTACAGCACTGTACGATCAACACTGGACACTGACTTTTTAGAAGAAGGACCTACATATGACAAGATTATCTTGGGGTGTCCATCTATTAGGACTCCTAAAGATCAGCTGCATAGGGATGGAGTCTGCCAGCATGTTTTAATTTCTCTGCAGCGCCTCCGCAGGGGAAGTGAAGGATTACACAGATCCATAGATCAACGAGTAATGTCAGGACAGGTCCTCCAGACTCTTTGTTGTCAAAGGGTATCTATTATCTAATTATGCTACGGCTCAAGTGCAGAACCTTATATTTATCCACATTAAACTTCATTTGCTATTTCTCTGCCCAAGCCTCCAGCTTCTCCAAATCCCTCTGTAATATGATATTATCCTCCTCTGTGATGATTACTTTACCCAGTTTAGTGTCATCTGCAAAAATGGAGATTCTGCTCTGTAGCCCCTCTACAAGATCATTAATAAAAATATTAAAAAGAAGAGGACCCGACACTGACCCCTGTGGTACCCCACTAGTAACTGTGACCCAATACTGACCCCTGCGGTACCCCACTAGTAACTGTGACCCAATACTGACCCCTGCTGTACCCCACTAGTAACTGTGACCCAATACTGACCCCTGCGGTACCCCACTAGTAACTTTGACCCAATACTGACCCCTGCTGTACCCCACTAGTAACTGTGACCCAACACTGAGCCCTGCGGTACCCCACTAGTAACTGTGACCCAATACTGACCCCTGCGGTACCCCACTAGTAACTGTGACCCAATACTCACCCCTGCAGTACCGCACTAATGACTGTGACCCAATACTGACCCCTTCGGTACCCCACCAGTAACTGTGACCCAATACTGACCCCTTCGGTACCCCACAGTAACTGTGACCCAATACTGACCCCTGCTGTACCCCACTAGTAACTGTTAACCAATACTAAGCCCCGCAGTATCCCACTAGTAACTGTGACCCAATACTGACCGCCGCAGTACCCCACTAGTAACTTCTACCCAATACTGACCCCTGCTGTACCCCACTAGTAACTGTGACCCAATACTGACCCCTGCGGTACCCCACTAGTAACTGTGACCCAATACTGACCCCTGTGGTACCTCACTAGTAACTGTGACCCAATACTGATAGCCCCGGTACCCCACTAGTAACTGTGACCCAATACTGACCCCCGCGGTACCCCACTAGTAACTGTGACCCAATACTGACCGCTGCTGTACCCCACTAGTAACTGTTACTCAATACTGACCCCTGCGGTACCCCACTAGTAACTGTGACCCAATACTGACCCCTGCTGTACCCCACTTGTAACAGTGACCTAAAACTGACCCCTGCGGTACCCCACTAGTAACTGTGACCCAATACTGACCCCCGCGGTACCCCACCAGTAACTGTTACCCAATACTGATCCCTGCGGTACCCCACTAGTAACTGTGACCCAATACTGACCCCTGCAGTACCCCACTAGTAACTGTGACCCAATACTGACCCCTGCAGTACCCCACTAGTAACTGTGACCCAATACTGACCCCTGCTGTACCCCACTAGTAACTGTGACCTAAAACTGACCCCTGCGGTACCCCACTAGTAACTGTGACCCAATACTGACCCCCGCGGTACCCCACCAGTAACTGTTACCCAATACTGATCCCTGCGGTACCCCAATAGTAACTGTGACCCAATACTGACCCCTGCAGTACCCCACTAGTAACTGTGACCCAATACTGACCCCTGCAGTACCCCACTAGTAACTGTGACCCAATACTGACCCCTGCAGTACCCCACTAGTAACTGTGACCCAATACTGACCCCTGCTGTACCCCACTAGTAACTGTGACCCAATACCCACCTCTGTGGTACCCCACTAGTAACTGTGACCCAATACTGACCCTTGTGGTACGCCACTAGTAACTGAGACCCAATACTGACACCTGCGGTACCCCACTAGTAACTGTGACCCAATACTGACCCTTGTGGTACGCCACTAGTAACTGAGACCCAATACTGACACCTGCAGTACCCCACTAGTAACTGTGACCCAATACTGACCCCTGCAGTACCCCACTAGTAACTGTGACCCAATACTGACCCCTGCAGTACCCCACTAGTAACTGTGACCCAATACTGACCCCTGCTGTACCCCACTAGTAACTGTGACCCAATACCCACCTCTGTGGTACCCCACTAGTAACTGTGACCCAATACTGACCCTTGTGGTACGCCACTAGTAACTGAGACCCAATACTGACACCTGCGGTACCCCACTAGTAACTGTGACCCAATACTGACCCTTGTGGTACGCCACTAGTAACTGAGACCCAATACTGACCCCTGCTGTACCCCACTAGTAACTGTTAACCAATACTAAGCCCCGCAGTATCCCACTAGTAACTGTGACCCAATACTGACCGCCGCAGTACCCCACTAGTAACTTCTACCCAATACTGACCCCTGCTGTACCCCACTAGTAACTGTGACCCAATACTGACCCCTGCGGTACCCCACTAGTAACTGTGACCCAATACTGACCCCTGTGGTACCTCACTAGTAACTGTGACCCAATACTGATAGCCCCGGTACCCCACTAGTAACTGTGACCCAATACTGACCCCCGCGGTACCCCACTAGTAACTGTGACCCAATACTGACCGCTGCTGTACCCCACTAGTAACTGTTACTCAATACTGACCCCTGCGGTACCCCACTAGTAACTGTGACCCAATACTGACCCCTGCTGTACCCCACTTGTAACAGTGACCTAAAACTGACCCCTGCGGTACCCCACTAGTAACTGTGACCCAATACTGACCCCCGCGGTACCCCACTAGTAACTGTTACCCAATACTGATCCCTGCGGTACCCCACTAGTAACTGTGACCCAATACTGACCCCTGCAGTACCCCACTAGTAACTGTGACCCAATACTGACCCCTGCAGTACCCCACTAGTAACTGTGACCCAATACTGACCCCTGCTGTACCCCACTAGTAACTGTGACCCAATACTGACCCCTGCGGTACCCCACTAGTAACTGTGACCCAATACTGACCCCCGCGGTACCCCACCAGTAACTGTTACCCAATACTGATCCCTGCGGTACCCCAATAGTAACTGTGACCCAATACTGACCCCTGCAGTACCCCACTAGTAACTGTGACCCAATACTGACCCCTGCAGTACCCCACTAGTAACTGTGACCCAATACTGACCCCTGCAGTACCCCACTAGTAACTGTGACCCAATACTGACCCCTGCTGTACCCCACTAGTAACTGTGACCCAATACCCACCTCTGTGGTACCCCACTAGTAACTGTGACCCAATACTGACCCTTGTGGTACGCCACTAGTAACTGAGACCCAATACTGACACCTGCGGTACCCCACTAGTAACTGTGACCCAATACTGACCCTTGTGGTACGCCACTAGTAACTGAGACCCAATACTGACACCTGCGGTACCCCACTAGTAACTGTGACCCAATACCCACCCCTGTGGTACCCCACTAGTAACTGTGACCCAATACTGACCCCCACGGTACCCCACTAGTAACTGTGACCCAATACTGACCCTTGTGGTACCCCACTAGTAACTGAGACCCAATACTGACCCCTACAGTACCCCACTAGTAACTGTGACCCAATACTGACACCTGCGGTACCCCACTAGTAATTGTGACCCAATACTGACCCCTTGCGGTACTCCACTAGTAACTGTGACCCAATACTGACCCCCACGGTACCCCACTAGTAACTGTGACCCAATACTGAGCCCTGCTGTACCCCACTAGTAACTGTGACCCAATACTGAGCCCTGCTGGGTCTGAATGATATTTCAGAAGTCTGTCCAAGTAACAGTACCGCTTCCCTCCTCAAGTATCCACTTGCGTCTTGGCACGACCCCGGCTCCAGTAACAAATTGGCACCAAGAACTGCTTCTCTTCCCCCACATGCCTTCAGCCTAGAGGTAACCCCTACGGGAAAGGTTAAGTGCGTCTCCATGCTGATTGTTTCCACATATGACTGTAGTGTGATATGATGTAAGAACAGTCCATTTTGATTCGGGTTGATCACTCAGTATGGCACCAGGATTGGCACCAGGAATGGCACAGATGGGACCGGCCACTCACATGCTTATTTGTCGTCAGTTTCCAGTTTTCGTCTTTCAGCAGCTGGAAAGCATAAGAGATGTGAGGGTCCCGTCTGTGTCCCAGCTGTCCGTCCTATTCACACGCAGCCAGGCGCCTCTTGCGAAACACTACGCTGTCTGCAGATGGGTCTGTGTAATCGAAACACATTGCACTGGCAGGACCAGCTCGCTGGCTTTACACCCTCCACCCTGCCAGGACCGTCAATGCTTTGCCAAGATTTCCCCTAAATTTTCTAGGTTAGATGTAAATTTGCAAGCAGATTAGGTTAAGTATCTAACCTCCATCCAGCTACTTTGCAGACCTACAAGCCTGTGACATCATGGAGGTGACTCACGCCTCAGTGACATCACTGGCACCTCATTATTATAATATACCTAATCGCTGCCAGTTTGGTGATATTCGTGACACTTCATAAAGATAACCCATGTCCTTAGGGCCCTATGCTTCGGGAAAATGCAGCTCTCTCTCTATGGACACATCCGTTCTTAGATGGTCAGCATGTAGTACTACAGTTCCCCTCTAGTGGCCACTCTAGTGGATTCTCTGAAGGTTTCGCCAGCCAAACTATATTACTGCAATTAGTTATAAACTTATGACCAAAAATATGCAAGTTAAAATCTAAAATCTATATATAACAAAGTAAAAAAAGACTTGTTTATAGGAGACAAGTAAGAAAAAATCTGACAACCCTTTTAAGTGGGGATGCTCTGCATCCCCACTTAACCCTCTGGGGGCCAGGCCAGCCTGTCCTCCACTTGCTGTGCTGAGGGCACTACACCAGGCCCAGCATAGAAGGGTTTAAGTGACTTAACCCCTTGCTTGCTTGACCAGGTGCAGTACACTGAGCATAGTGGGTGGGCGGCACAGCATGGTTGGGCGTGACTTGACACTTTTCTTGCTGTGTCAGACACAGTGCCGCCTATTTGCTGTTCTGAGCTCACTGCACCTGGTCCTGAAAGGAATGGGTTAAGTCTTAACCCCTTATTTGCTGGATTAGGTGCAGTGCACTCAGAACAGCAAGTGGGAAACTGAACCAAAAGGGTTAAGTGGGGATGCACCAGTGCCTAGTGTCAAATACGGCCCTGAACGTACCATCATCACCACTAAAAGGTCACATGATATCCTGCCCATCGGGAAGTATCGTCATCCTTAGAGGTCGAGAGGAGATATTTACTTCTGGCACTTTGGCGGCCTTGTAATCGGTGCAGTGGTGCTCACCATACAGATTCCTTTAAGGGGATGTCACCCCTTTAAATTTTTGCCTAAAATCTCCTGTTCAAATGTTCACATTGAGGACAATCCCTTTAACCTGCAGATTATTATTACTACATATTGTATGAACTTTCCCCGCGGCCCCTGGAGAAGTAACAGGAGGTCGGCTTACATTCCTCAATCACGGTCAGTTATCCTGAGCCGGAGAAGACAGATCAGGACTTGGCACTTTCTTCACGGAAAAAACGAGATGATTTTGGATCCTTTTAAGTGGAATCAATTCAATTTACATGTTATGTTTTTCATTCTTCTCACCTTTTTCTCTCCTTAATCTTTTCACTCATCAAATCAATGTCACTGCTGGATTTCCGTAAAAATATGACTTGGCCTTCATCTGGTAAAATGAAAGAAAAACTCTGACAGAATATGAGAAAGTCATCTGGTCATCCTGGCACCTCTTCCATTTGACTCTTCCAAAAGTCCATCAGAATAAAATACTTGTCAGATGATGAAGTGTTGGGTCCAAGCACCATCTTCCCTCCTTGGCTCCTGAGATCTGGAGTCATGGTGTTGCTTATAGGGTCATTGCACCAGACCTTCTACTCAGCACAGCCACCATCTCAGTGTTTCACCCACTAGTACGAGGGGTGCTATGACCTGAAGACCAATGGAGGGTATAATCCCTATATAAATTGCAATGAGTTGGGACTCTTACTCCTTATCTAATTGAAAGATTTAGTTTCTATTTGGTATTTCCATAGCTCAGAACAGCCAAGCCACGTTCACACCTTTATTGCTCATTTCTATTGTTCTGCACCATCATGGGAGCAGAAGAACACAAGTGCCAGATGTGTCACATCAGGGGCACCGATGGCACTGGATAGACCCTACTTATAAGTATGAGGTTTGTTGGGTTTCCACCAATACAGATGTGAATGCAGCCTAACAATTTCAATATAGCAGAAAACCCAAACTCTTGAACACCAGGACCCATAGAAATAGATGAGTTTTCTTACTTGAGGAACACAAGCTAAGCCAGGTATGTTGAAAAGGGGTCTACACATTTGAGGTCCAAGGGACTAGTGCCGAACTGTTCGGGTTTGGCAATGTTCTCTAAACCCGAACGTTTAGCTTTGAAGAAGCTGGCGGTTGCCCTAGGGCTACCAGGAAATCATGGATACAGCCTATGGCCTATGGCTGCATCCATATTATTAAGGACTCGGCATCCAACTTCTCCAACTGGCGGAAATCAAATGCCAAACATTTGGGTTCGGATAACGTTGCAGAACCTGAACAGTAAGGGAAGTTTGCTCAACACTAGTTAGGACCCCTGCCACTACTATAAATGACAGAATCTTATCTCTTTACAGAGTTTGACCTCTCTGTGGCCTCCCCTAGGTGTTTCTATAGCTTGGAATAGCTAAGCCTAGAAAACCAACAATTTCAGTAGAGCAGAAGACCTAAACTCATGGCCAGCATGGCCCACAGGTAGTAGATATAAAATTTCCAAAATAGATCTGTAACTGACAAATGAGGATTTTTAACCATGTCAAAACCTTACGATCAGCCAATGATTGCTTAGTTATTGATTGATTGCTGAGTCTGTGTCCAGTGATCCATCATGGATTCCCTCTAGCATGGTTGCACCAGATGGACAATGTTGCTGTAATAGTTAATAGGTCAGGCTCCATTTCAGCTTGTGGAGTGCTATAGATGATGCTAGGTGAAGGAGTCCCAGCAATCTACACAACCTGACCTTTTTGTCACTTATCATTCGAATAGCCAAGTTGGGTAAGCCAAAGATTTCAGTGTTAGAGGAGACTCTATTGCATGCCAACTTTGAACTTCAATGGGTTCTTATGCTTTTGGCCGGTACAAGCTAAAGAAACAAGCCAACTACTGAATACCTACAATGTCTAATCATATAAAACTGGAGAAACCCTTTAAGTTTTACAATTGATCAACCTTCCACGCCATACGTGAAGATAATTCTAGATGCCGCGTACATTCAACAACGCAAATCTCCGGACAAGATAACAACATGTGACCCGAAGCAGATACAGAACTATTTCAGGTTAAAAGATCAGACTCTGACCCATCCCGCCTGTGTGTAGGACAACAAACACCACCGCCCCACCCTTGGTCCAGGATCCGACATTGCTGCAGGGTATTTATGTTTTTAGGGGAAAAAAAAGCGAGACCTCTGCGTCTGAGCCAAGTTCTACGATGTGAGGAGATAAAGGCTTCAGACTCTCACAGCTAATGATAATAAGAGGCTATATTAACCTATAATCGGCCACACACATCGGGATTCAGTCCTTAAGAGCTCAGACTTTCTGAACTTTGACTTTTCTTTGTACTTTAAGCTTTTAACCCATAATACAAATATTTCCCAAATTAAGTTCCTACCACAGTCAACTCAATGGAAGAAGGGGGGGGGGGGGATAATATGAAGAACAGGTTATCAAAGTCCATAGGGTTGTCCAAAATCCACAGTTCACGGGAAATGCAGGCTTTCGAAGAATAGACCATTTCAAGGTCAAGCTGATGGTCCATCTTGGGCGCACTCGTCTACCATGGAGAAGGAGTGGACATCTAAGTGTGTGACTGGACGCCTGGTACATGAAACAGTCGCAGTACATGGGTGTAGGGGCCCTATAGGTCTGTTTTAATAGACCGTCATTGATGAGGTCACATGGTACGATGCAGACATGGATTTTGCTGAAAGAGTCCAATTATTTTTGCACAAAATGTCCAAGCAAATTCCTTGAATTTCAAGCAATTAATCGTGTTCTATTTTTTTTATTGCCTTTTGTTTCTAACAACAATTCCAGAACATACAAGTACATGCACCGACAAGTGAAATTATTATTCCATTACTGTATAAGGCTGGGTTCACACTAAGTATATTTTAGTCAGTATTTTGGTCCTCATATTGCAACCAAAACCAGGAGTGGATTAAAAACACAGAAAGGATCTGTTCACACAATGGTGAAACTGAGTGGATGGCCGCCATATAACAGTAAATAACGGCCATTATTTCAATATAACAGCCGTTGTTTTAAAATAACAGCAAATATTTGCCATTAAATGACGGCCATCCACTCAATTTCACCATTGTGTGAACAGAGCCTGTGTTTTTAATCCACTCCTGGTTTTGGTTGCAATACTGACTGAAATATACGTAGTGTGAACCCAGCCTAATGGTGCGTTTACACAGAGAGATTTATCTGAAAGATTTTTTAAGCCAAACCCAGGAATGGATTTGCAAAGAGGAGAAATCTCAGTTTCTCCTTTATGACCTGTTCTTTGTTTATAGTCTGTTCCTGGCTTTGGCTTCAAAAATCTGTCAGATAAATCTTTCTGTGTAAATGCACCCTTAGAAGTCTATATTTACTTTCTTTCTATAAAGATATGAAATACAATGTTAACGGACCAGTTTCCCCTGTTAAGGTGCACATTTATTCTATCCTTTTGGCCAAAACCCCTACTGGCAGTGGGTTTTTCTGACAGTATATGGTGAATGGGCACCTTTTCACTTTCCACGGATAGATGAGATTACTTTTGTTCTTGAAGAGATAAGCCAGCGTTGAAGCCACCAATTAGAGGCCATTATTTGTATCTAGTTGAGCTTGGGAAGAGTAGGCCAATGTCAACTTGGCTTCCCACTCCTTACCTCCTTGTAAGTCTATATTCTTGTGAAAATACAAGAGTTCTGATACCTGAGATCTGCCAAGTCAGCTGAGGCTCCATTGCCTCCTTATCGTGGACCATCTAATGGTTCTGCTCTCATCTCCAGGGTCTATATACACACATACCTATTTACAGAACCTCCCTTGGCGCGCTTGCTCCTCCACCTCCCGTCAAGCTCAGCTCAATTCATGTTTCTTGTAAATTCCATTTCTCCCACAGGAAACATAAAGGACCAGGCTAGGACGGCAGGCAGTTTTTCTTGATTTTGATCACCTCTCAGGTTTTACACAAGGTCAGCAGGTTTAGTGACACGCATTAAGCCAGGAAAGTCATAAAGTTACCCTAAAATTACTGCAGTCCTGAAATTCTTTATTTCCTCCCCAAGCCTTGACTCCCATCCCACCGCTGACCTCCATGTTGCCTGGACCCCCCTCCTCTGCCTCCTCCCAGCGCTGCCAACCCTATTTATGGACGTGTTATGGATCCTCTAGGTAGTCTTTAACCCGTTCATTAACTCTTGGAGCTGTCAGCCCGAGATTCACGAGAACTGGAGTCGTTCCCACACACCTATTGAAATATTTGTGAAATTAATTCCAGACTTTTCACGGATGGCGTTCTCTTTCCATTATAGCATTGCTTTATTATGTAACGTCAATGTGACCTGATGGTTGTGGAGATCTGAAGGGGCATGACCACGAGTGGTCCTCGGATAGCATGGAGTTTGGAGGCTTGCTTGTCCTTGGCCATTTCTGTCTGATGACAAAACATGGAAAAAGTTATACAGTACACCCAAATGGTGATGCGTTTCGGCCTTGTCTGGGGCCCATCTGCTGAACGCCCCGATCCCAACCACAGAAGAGTAAGTCAGCCATCATGACTAGAATTACAACAGATGATCTTTTTCTGCTTTGCTGAATGGTTAGATCTCAAAGAAGGACGGAAAACTATCTGTAGTCTAAAGTCTAGCAGTGTGTCTAGAAGTGTTAATGGATAACTCTATATATAACGTATGGGCTGGTGTGAGGTGATCAGTAGAGATGATCCAACATCGGGATTTTGAAAGTTTGATCTCGAACTCGAACGTTCTCAAACCTGCAGCATTTGATTCCCGATGCCTTCTCGTTCCGTGGGGAAGGAGGAGACTGCCCAAGTACTGCTTGGAATTCCGGGATACAACCTAGGTAATAGTCTGTACAGGGCCATTTTAATACATTGGTGGGCCCAGTGCACAGCCCTCAAGAGTCCCCCCCCCCCCCCCCCCCCAAACCCAGCGTTATCAGAATCGGAGCTCCACACACAGTATAATGCCCTGAATGCCCCCACACTGTATTAGGAGCCCCAATACATACAGTAGTTACCTTATAACCTTATAAAGATATCACCAATGATACCATTACACAATACCGCCACACCATGACCACTATCACTACAGACCCTATAACAGTTACATCCATTTACTCACAGGGGGCGTCTTCTCTGATCAGAGTCTTTCACCTTTTCTTTCACTCCTTCCAGCCTGGGCCACCTTTAAAGGAGTAGTGCGGCGGTAAACAATTATTCACAGAATAACACACATTACAAAGTTATACAACTTTGTAATGTATGTTATGTCTGTGAATGGCCCCGTTCCCTGTGTCCCACCACCCCCACCCGTGTACCCGGAAGTGTGTGGTGCACTATACATTACCTGTCACGTGCCGACTCGTCTCCAATCTTCAGTCTGCGATGTCGTCTTCGGACGGCCTGGCCGCTCCGAGCGACCTGGGTGCCGGCCGCCCTCTTCAGCGTCATCAGATGCTCAGCCGCGATTGGCTGAGCACAGTTATGCCGATGACGCGGCAGAGGGCGGCCGGCACTCAGGACGCTCGGAGGGATTCGGCCGGGCCGTCCGAAGACGACATCGCAGACTGAAGATCGGAGACGAGTCGGCACGTGACAGGTATGTATAGCGCACCACACTTTCGGGTACACGGGCGGGGGTGGTGGGACACGGGGAAGGGGGCCATTCACAGACATAACATACATTACAAAGTTGTATAACTTTGTAATGTGTGTTATTCTGTGAATAATTGTTTACCGCCGCACTACCCCTTTAAGTCTTCCCCCGGCTGTGAATCTTCTCTTCAGAATCTGCCAGAGAAACATTTTAGGCTCCAACACATACAGTAGTAAGGTCCCCTGTACCCCTATACAGTAGTCACCCCCCTCTGTGCCCCTATATAGTAGTTACACCCCTCTGTGCCCCTATATAGTAGTTACATCCCTCTGTGCTCCTATATAGTAGTTACACCCCTCTGTGCCCCTATATAATAGTTACACCCCTCTGTACCTCTATATAGTAGTTACCCCCCCTAGGAACCCCTATATAGTAGTTACCCCCCTCTGTGCCCCTATTTAGTAGTTACACCCCTCTGTGCTCCCACTTAATAATTAGGTATGCTCTGTGCCCCAATATAGTAGTAAGGTCCCTATATAGTATAAGCCCCTCTGTGCAGCCCTAATGTTAGTATAGACCCGTGTGCTGCCCCCAGTAATATAGAAAGCTGTGTGCTGCCCCCAGTAGTATATAGAGCTGTGTGCTGCCCCCAGTAGTATATAGAGCTGTGTGCTACCCCCAGTAGTATATAGACCCCATTGTACTGCCCCTAGTAGTATATAGACCACTAGGTGCTGCCCCCAGTAGTATATAGACCCCTTGTGTGCTGCCCCTAGTACTATAGACCACTAGGTGCTTCCCCCATTAGTATATAGCCCCCTCTGTGCATCCCCCAGTAGTATATAGACCCCTTATGCACTGCCCCCAGTAGTATATAGACCCCTTGTGTGCTGCCCCTAGTACTATAGACCACTAGGTGCTGCTCCCATTAGTATATAGCCCCCTCTGTGCTCCCCCAGTTATATATACCCGCCACTGTGCATCCCCCAGTAGTATATATACCCCCCATGCTCCCCAAGTAGTATATAGTCCCCCTGTGCACCCCACAGTAGTATATATCCCCTGTGCTCCCCCAAGTAGTATATAGTCCCCCTGTGCACCCCACAGTAGTATATAGTCCCCCTGTGCACCCCACAGTAGTATTAATATCCCCTGTGCGCCCCTATATAGCCCCCTGTGTGCTCCCTGACTTATATATACACCCCCCTGTGCACCCCCCTTTTATATAATCCCCCTGTGCACCCCTGTTATATATATCCCCTGTGTGGCCCCAGTTATATATATACCCCCTGTGTGCCCCCAGTTATATATATATATCCTGTGTGCCCCCAGATATATATATATATATATATATATACCCCCTGTGTGCCCCCAGTTATATATATATATATATATACCCTCTGTGTGCTCCCCAAGTTATATATACCCCCTTGTACATAATCCCCCTGTGCACCCCCCAGTTTTATATATATATATATATATATATATATCCCCTGTGTGCCCCCAGATATATATATATATATATATATACACCCCCTATGTGCCATCCAAGTTATATATACCCCCCCTGTGTGCTCCCCAAGTTATATATACACCCTTTATATAATCCCCCTGTGCACCCCCCAGTTATATATATACACCCCCTGTGTGCCCCCAGTTATATATATATATATATATACCCCCTGTGTACCCCCAGTTATATATATACACCCCCTGTGTGCCCCCAGTTATATATATATACCCCCTGTGTGCCCCCAGATATACATATACCCCCTGTGTGCCCCCAGATATATATATATATACCCCCTGTGTGCCCCAGTTATATATATACCCCCTGTGTGCCCCCAGATATATATACCCCGTGTGCCCCCAGATATATATACCGCCCTGTGCACCCCCTTTTATATAATCCCCCCTGTCACTGTGCGCTCCCCCAGTTTAAATATACCTCCTGTGTGGCCCCTCAATTATATATACCCCCCTGTGCACCCCCCCAGTAGTATATAGGCCCCCCCTGTGTGCTGCCCACCGTTATATAGCCCCCCTTTGGGCTTCCCCCTCCCATATAGCAAGTAACAAAAAAAAAAAAACACTTTATACTCACCTGGGTCCGCGCGTTCCTCTTCTCTTCACCTCTCCTCACTCTTATGGCTGCAGGCAGTGCTTTACCTGCGGTCACAAGAGGCCGCTCTCCCCTCTCGTGGTGTCGGCGCTGAGTGACGTCACTCAGCGCCGATACCACTGCGGGAAAGCGCAAAGCACTGCCTGCGGTCACAAGGATGACTGACAGGGAGGGAGCCAATAGCTCCCGACCTGTCAGTGCCGCTGCCTGTACCTATGAGCGCTCATAGCTACAGTACAGAGCGCCGCAGGGGGGCCCTGCAGGGGGCGCCATGGATGGGTAACCTTACCCATCCCGATGGCACCCTCCTGGCAGGCTGGTGGCCGGAGCCCTGTGCGACCACAATGGTCGCACAGAGCAAAGGCCGGCCCTGCTCAGGGTGGGCCCCTTTAACCAGTGGGCCCGGTGCACGTGCACCATGTGCCCTCTGGTTAAAGCGGCCCTGAGTCTGTATCCCGGAATTCCAGGCGATACTTGGGCTGTCTCCTCCTTCCCTACTGAACGGGAACGCATCAGGAATCAAATGCTGCAGGTTCGAGAACATTCAAGTTCGATCAAACCTACAAAATCCTGATGTTGGATCATCTCTAGTGATCAGGACTGATATGCAATATCCCAGTACAGATCCTGCTTCCTAGAGGAACTGGAAGTCGTATGGTTGAGCAAACTTGATGAAAGTTCAGGTTTGGCAAAGTTCTGAACCCCAATGGTTGACATTTGATTTGAGTGTCTGGAACAGTTGGATGTTGTCCTAGAGCCGCCAGAAAAACATGGATACAACTTATGGTCTATGGCTGTACCCATGCTTTCCAGGACTCCCTGAGGCGGCATCCAACTTATCCGGACACGGGAGTCAAATGCCGAATGTTGACAAACCAAACTTTCAGCAAGTTCTCTCAACCATACGCCCTGATCATCACAGGTGTACAAGAATCCAAGATCCCCCCCCCGGGCCCTTATGGTCATCAGTTGACCACAATCACTACTACTCCCAGTGCTGCCACCATCCACTAGTCATAGGGTCACCACCTATCCAGATTCCATACTCCCGTGTGGATGTGTGCCCCCGTGCTTGCCGTACACAGCTCTACCTGTATATCAGATATAAGTCTATTACTCTCGCTCTGTCCCCAGAACCGGCTATTATAATGATATAATTGTCCAGCACTGGTGGGGGGGGGGGACATCTGGAAACCATTTCTGGATCTTTTCCCTGCTCCTTCTCGATAAACCCTCTTTCCTTATCCTGGAAGCCAAGGGGATTTCTTCTTAATAGAGAAAGACGCAGCTGAATCTGAGCTTTACATATGGGGAAATGAGAAGCCCTTCTAGGATAAAGCCACGAGGATATTTGGGCTCCATTAGAAATATGAAATGGTGGGGGCGGATAAACACGCGGCTCTACGAGGGCTTATCCTCCTATACCGCTCAGCTGCCAAAGTATTTATCACTCAGGACTGTTGTCTCTGCACAAGATGTCTGTATCCGAGTAACTTAGACGGATCATGTGTTTCTAAGCCAGTGTATCTAAGCCTATTATGTATAATACTGTCTGCTGAGCTGGTGTATCTAAGCCTATCATGTGCGATACTGTCTGCTGAGCCATGTATCTAAGCAGCATCCAGATACCACATTCCCAATCATGTAAGGCTTTGTATATAGGTGTACTGTTCCTTTAAGGACACTTCTCAGGTCAGATGTGAGCAGCGGGCTCAAAAATAGAAATCGTGACTCGTCTCACACTTTCCTGGCATGAATCGCACGCTCCGTCTACTCCGATCAGTCCATAAACGCGCCCGGCGTACAGACAAGCTTTCCTCTCCTCGCTCGCTTCCTTTTTCTGCTCTGGGATTAATTTGAGTCTTTTCTTATTTCTTTTGATTTTGTTTGAAATACGGAAAAAAAAAACGCTTTTAAAGGCGATGGCGAAACACATGGAGCGTCTAGTCGGCCGCGTTGGTGTCCACACAGATTAGTGTCATTTTTCTCAAAAGTACAGTTAATATGTAGAAGCAGCATGGAGGCCGTTGTCATGGTAACGGCCATAGGGGCCTGTGTCACATGACCTTATATATAAGACAGCTCTAGCTTACTATATAGAGCCAACACGGTGTCGCCAGTTGTCACTACACAGCGATATGCTGTCACACCACAAAAATATATTATGAGGTGGCGGCAGTGGCCATAACCTTTAAGTCTACAGTCTACAGAAATATAACTTAAATGGTCACTGTCATTTCAACGTTCTTCAATGTATGTGATTCCTAACATATGTGTACATAGCCCTACATTGTAAACAGCCCTATAGTTTTGGCCACTAGGTGTCTCCCTTACCTGCAATTTGCTGTTCATTGTGTGTTGTTAGGAGAAATCTGTCTCTAGTAACAGAGACAGCAATATGGAACACAGGAAGCGAAGAGGCTAGGTGCAGGAGAAAGGGGCTATGTATATGCAATCTGTTAACCTGTCTGCCTCCTCCTAAAAGTGAACTATGGCTTCCCTTCCTTAATCATGGCATCTCCAGCACTAAGTCAAAGCACAGCAGAGAGGTGTAGGTTCTGTCCTGTGATTGAGCAGACAAATAAGGGAGGAAATACCTATGAAGATACTGCTCTTAAAAAGACAGTGTTATATGTGTGCACCATGGAGGGGGCTCTCAGGGGCTCACTAACAGCAGTGACATCATCAACATCATCTTGTCACCACTCTAAAGGGTTAATATAACAAAACCATGTAAGCACACTTTAAAGCACCTGTACCCCAAGACTTGAAATTTTTAAATAGAAGTAAATCACAAATCTATATAACTTTCTGAAAGCAGTTTACAACCCCTTTAACTCCAATAGATACAACCTGTAGGTAGATGTGAAGCTGTTTATAAGAAAAAAAAATGCCTTTTTTTAGTATGGAGTTCCCCTTTAACACTCGCAGTATGGGTTTAGCCTCAGGGCGGATTTGTTCCTTAATATTGCAAGAAATATCTGACAAATAGTTTCCAGTAAAGTCGCACCGTTTGAAGTTACAGATTTTCCACTAAAATAACAATTTCTTGGCAAAGACTTTGAAAATCTCAGTTATCTTGGGCCATCAACAGCTCCGACTCACTGGTAAGAGAGTCTTTGAAGTCCCGGGAGAGCAGTCTCTTGCCTGTGGCTGGTTCAGCATCTCGGGTCTCAGTTACTTGACTGACAAAGTAGAAACAAGATGCTGGGGCTGATGTCTGTGTTCCATGTGTCCCTGGCCGGCAGATGACAGCTCAGATTAAAGAGGAGTCATTACTGGTACAAGCAATGAGGCGGTAACACGGTTACACCCCTCCTTGTAGACACAGCACATTATCAGATATACAGCCTGTGGACACACCCACGCTTAAGCCCCAGTCCACGCCCATGCTTGGCTACAGACACACCCCCTGCTCAGACCTACAGGCTTAACCCAATTCCCCAATCCTCCCATGTTCTACATTGTTTACTCCATGGGAAATTATACTGCTTTAAAGCCACAGCCTGTTCCTGAGAAGGTGGTAATTTGTCCCTGGGAAAGTTGTTCTCCAAAGAGAATCAGTGCTTGGACTTTCACTTTCCTATTATTTGAAAATGTTAAAGGAGAAGTCCGGGGATTTCGGAGATCCGGCAGCCGGCAGGGGGGAAATCTCATAACAAGTACAATTACCTCTCCCCGTGCCTGTGGTGAGCAGCAGGACCGGCCTCAGGACCCCCACCGGAAGGAATTAAGATGACGCCATGACTTGGAGGAAAATACCTGTCCTGACTGATGGACTGGCTGCTCAGCCAATCAATGACTGGGGTGGGACGTTGCTGCAGTCACTGATTGGCTGAGCGACCAGCCCATCAGCCAGGAGAGGCATTTTATCCGGAGCTGTGGCTTCATTGCAACTCGGGGGAAAATTCCCCCCTGCCACTGCCATCTGCTGGATCAAAATCCCTGGACTTCTCCTTGAAGAATGAAGAGCAGAGAAGATCACTAGACCAAATGGAGGTGAACAAGAGCTATGGCGGAGTGGGGTTGGATGGGTATGTATTTTTTTTCATTTCCTCTCCCCACCCTGACAGGATATTCATTTTTACACAGTACTCATATTACCCCTTTTTTTAAAGGAGATGGGACCCCCGCCGCATTTCCCCCGAATTGTGATGATGTCATGACTCGGGGGGGAAGCCTTTCCCGGCTGATAAACTGGCCACTCAGCCAAACAGTGACTGGAGCGGCTACCTGTCCCAGTCACTGACTGGCTGAGCCGCTAGTCCATCAGCTGGGTCGTGATGTGTACACCCTGGACATCGTGGAGCCAAGTGGGGGTCACAAGGTCGGTCCCCCTGCTCACCTTGGGGACAGGGAGAGATAAGTTTGTGGTTGTTTTCAAATTCCCCCCTGCCGCTGCTGGCTGCTAGGTTTTTAAAGTCCCCTGGACTTCTCCTTTAAGAGCAGTACCTGCCACCTCAGCCAATCACTGGCTGAGACAGTAAACCACTGTGGTCAATAATTGGCTGAGGTGGAAGGTCCTGCACTAGAACCCTTATCTCAGAAGAAAGAAGAGAGAAGTTCGGGGAACTGGATGGAGGTGGACAGTAGCAGTGAGGGACCAGGGTAGGTAAGTATGTTTTCTATTTTTTCCTGTCCCAGCAGCATATATATTTTTTATTTTATTTTTTTTCACAAGTGGGCAGTACTCCCTTAAAGGTCTGAGGTCGGGATTAGTGATTAGAAATTCCAGTGATTGCCTTAGCTGTAGATCTACCAATATTGTATGACAAGCTGTAGAGAGTGTAGAGCTTAGCCATTGCTGTTCTTTATACCTAACACTGTTATTATAGAGGCTGAACTATATGATACTTGTCAAACTAATGGACACCTTGGCAGAATTCCAACAAGTATTGATTTTTTTTTCTATTCTCACGATGCTCATCAAGGTAGAAATATAAAATATATAAAAAAAAATAAACTCATATTGTGTCCATAAAAGGGTCCATCTTCCCAGTTTCTTGCCCAGGAATGTACAGTCCCCCGTACTCACCCCGGTGAGATAATCCCGGTTTTACACTCTCTGCTCTTGTGGGATTTTTACACAATAAGTCACTGCTGAGACAACCAGATTCCAGCGGCAGCACCTGGAGCCTATGACACACATTCCTGCCTCTCATGTGATAAGCCTATGTAATACAATATGCCACCGAGGGCACCTGGTTAATGCGACACATCCTGCCGATGAAAGGGTTAACATGGGAACCAGCCGAAAAATCACACTTGGCACCCACCACCGTTTCGGCCTCTGTGGTGGTTGCCGAGACCTCGTACTTACATGGCCTTATATTTGGATATGTAATTGCCCATCGCGTGTATAATCATCCTACCTCTCCATATTGTTCATAGCAGTCATAAAACATGTACAGACGTGAGATCTCATTCCTGGGCCTGGAATATTCCGCATTTTCACCTCATCTTTCCACCAAGACATAAATCCTGACGTCCCAGGGAAGGTTTCCGCAAAGAAAAATGGAAAAAAATAAAAGTGGTGGTGACAGGGTGGTCTGCGGAGCGAGGCTTTCCACTAATCACCCTTAAAAGTACACGAAGAAAATTTATACAGGCTGCGTGGAGTGTATGCAGTTCAGTCATCAGGATTTCTTAAAGGGCAGCTCCACCTTGAATTGTTCTTGACGTTACACTTTGAGCAGGAACAAAATCCATAAGTTAGATGCAAGTGGGGTCATCTGTGAAGTAAACAGCTGGCCATACACATTAGTCGTGTCAGTTTCAGTAGGATCGGTCAATCGTCTAATGTGTATGGAGGCCTTACAACTAGTGTGGAGTGAATTTGCAGAAAGTTCAGGTTCGGCAACATTCGTCCAAATCCGAACTCTCGCCATATGACTCCTGGTGGCTGAAGCCTATGGCTGTATCCATGTTTTCTAGGGCTCCCCAACTTCTCCAGCTGCCGGGGGTCAAATGCAGAGCGTTCGGGTTCGGACAACCATTGCCGAACCCAAACTTTCGGCAAGTTTGCTCAACACTACTCATGACTATCTCTGATGGCAAATGTTAGCGGTCAGAGAAGGATCGGGCATGTTGGATTTCAACTAGGAGAGTCCATCAGCAATTTACCACCCAAATGGTGACTGAGAGTGATACCTGTTGGTCGAATATGTGTTTGTCTGACAGCTATCCTCTGTGCATGGCTAGCTATAAGGGGTTTATTAGGGAGTACTATTTGGTGGCACCTATAAGGATCATAAGGCTCTTCCTTAACTCCTATCAGATGAGGATCCACCACTGGGTCTCCTGGTTTGTTTTTGCCCAGAAATGGGGCTTGTGGGCCACCACAGCTAGTGATCCCATGAAAACTGCCTGGTTCCTTATCCATGCATTCTGCCCCTTCTACACTGTGAATGAAACTGGATCTCACATACTGTACCAAGCCTAGGGAGTCAAAACAATGTCTATCCAAACCATCATAAGGTCTTACAAGCCAACTACAAGCCAACTACACGTGCTCCATTGACCTCACACCACCACTCTCAAAGGCTATCATAGAGCAAAGCTAGATACAAATGGAGTTGAGAATGGAGGTCTATCATCCTCAGGGATGAGTCCTGTTTTGAACACCACGTGGACAATGCCTTGAAGTGGCTTTTCCAAGAGAGCATCGGTCCTACTCCCAGGATTATGGCGTGGGAAGGCGTATTGTAGAATAGCAAGACCCCTCTTATCTTCATTTGTTCCAGGTACACTAACAGCTTAGTGTCACATTGATTTGGTCTTGGAACCAGTGATACAGCGTGGCAGAACGTCTCTCAGGCAACCATCAATAACCATGCGAAGTCATGTAAGTGCATGTATTTCTAACATGTCTGTCCATCCTGTGATTTCCATACATTGATGACTTTTCCTTCTTGGTGTTGCAGTTTTAATGTTGAGGACTGTATATATAGCATCGATGGTTAATATACATCTGTCCCTGGATACGTGGTCTTTCCACCCGCAGACTCTCTTGGTCCAGTTGGTTTTCGTTGTAACTGCATTCCATCTCCTGAGCCGCCTGATGAAGGTACAATAGAAGCAGGAGGGCTTATGTTTCACATACTTAGCAGACCTTATTACAGTAATTGTGGACATCTTGCTGCCTGTAGGACAAATTTTGTTTCGTATTTTGAGAGCATGAGACGCAGGCAGATGTACTGCAGAGAGGCTATAGGAGTTTACATTAAAGGTTTAATCTCACCCAGGGCTTGATTTACAACCTAAAATGCTCAGAACTGCTCTATACTGTTCTCCATGCTGCTGTTTATAGAGATGTAAAGGAGCATGATCCTCTCTTCTGTGTGCGCAGTGTATAAGAGACATCATAGAAACTAGTCTACACCCATTTACTCAGAGACAACCAAAAATTAGAGGCAGAGACTGTAGGGCAGAATACTGGTGAACAATGGCTATACAAGTTATATTACAGCTTAGACATATAGAGAACTGCTCTAGAGTGTTCACTGAGGGTGTATTATAGACACGATAGCGGAGCAGGATGGGAGACATCATAGGAGCTAGTTGACACCCATTGGCTGAGGCTAGTTCCATGACCATGGGCAGTGATGTGCTTGCTGCACCACCACTTGCTTCCACCAGGGGATTGGCACTCTAAGCACTCTAAAAGTGACTATGAACTGTTAGATAGGGAGGGTGTAGGGTGCTACAGAATCCCTCATCCACTCCACCATATCTTCTTGCTCTTGGATGGTCGTAATCAGCCTCTTTGACCTTCCCTTTGGTGGGCTACTAGCCCAACTCCTTGAAGCACTGTCATGTTGGTCATGACCTTCACCCAACATCAGGACTCTTTTGATTCTATTTTCTCACACAGAATAAGCATCCCTCCTTTCGGGAAGGGAAGAACATTTGGTTTCATCCTTGGTTATGAAAAACATTTGTTTTGGGTGGAGACTTTAATAAAAGAAAAAATGTAATAAAACGCTGCTCCTCTGTTATCCTTGAGGACTTTCTACATAGAGCAAGCCTTTGTGAGTCATGGCCGCACCGTCACCATGGTAACCCATTCATGTTAGCTAGAAATGTCCCATTGCCCAGGAGTCCTCGGTAACAGCTCCTGCTCTTCACAGAAGATTAGTAACGTTCCCGGGCAGATTTACGAAGGTCCAGAGGTTACGCGCAGCTGGATGCCTGCTGCTCGGACGAGTTAATGAGGTGCCAATGACAATACAGATTCCATGGCCAGGCGGAGTACAAGGGCAAGACCCCCCCTTTCTTAGTCCCTGCTGCACAATGCAAGTTACACGCCACGTTTATGGCACACATTTTACCCCCGGGATTAGATATGGCCCATTTTTAACCTCTAGACATGGCTCTATTGTTCTGCTCCTCCTGCTACAAGAGCTTCTAGAGTCACTGTGTCGGGACATTATACTTGGTTGCCCGGGACCTAGTCATATCTATAGCTGTTGTATCTGTGTCATCGGAAAATTATATGGTGGTCAAGTTTTCATGAAAATTATTCGTTTTTGTAGCTGCCCCAAATCTATAGAATCCCAAGTGCATTGGTCGTTTCAGTGGACCACAAACCTGGTGCTTCATGGTGGACCATTACCTCAGTGCAGCAGTCTCTGGGTTTAGTTTAGTCCTTGGTACAGTGACTAAAACTGTATTGGGCAAACCCAACAATGTAATGTGTACGGGGACCTCACAACTCCCGAAAGAACGACTGGGCATGTTGGGCTATTACTTTCATCCTTTTGTTCCCAGGGAGAGAAGTCCCCTGCAGATCTGTGTAGCAGAATAGGTGAGTACTCAACCGAGGCAAAGGCCACATGTATCGGGTCCAGGAGAGATGGCAGTAAGTGGAATGAGTGTAAGGAGTTGCCTTTAACCATGGTGTCACAGTCCCTCATGTCCAGTGTTGTCATGTTCCATTATTTGGTCAAGTGCCCCAGTGTTTAGCCTCCTATTTCTTCACATCCAGTCATATTAGGGGCCAAATCTGGTCTTTAGTAACCTAATGCCCCAGTTCTTGTTGTGTGATGGTGTATGACAAGGACCCGGAAAACAATTGGTAGCTGGTCGCTTGCCCTTTTATACTGGCCGATGATGGTCAGTGAAAGAAGCCGTAATGTATGGGCTCCCCCTCGATCAACCACCGACAGATGATTTGCCAACATGGCCGACCCTTTTGTTAACAAAAAGATGTGGTTTACCCCTCCCCGTAGAGAACATAGGAATGTTCTGCCGTGCCAAATGTTCCTATGTATGGGGAGAACAAGAGATCGCTAATCCTTCAGTCATTGAAGGTGTATGGTGGCCTTAAGTCCCTAGTGTCTGCTTGTGGGACTCCAGTTGATAGGTAATAGTTTCAGCTCCTAGTGCCCAGTACTTCGTTGTCTCCACTTCTGGAGTTCAGTAGGGGGCACCATCAACCGGCCGCCTTATAGCTGCAGGGAAGGTGCTCCTGTCTTCTAACAACTGTTTCTTTGATACTTACCCGAGCTCTGTACGAGGGATACCCTCCTTAGTTGTAGACTTGGCGGGTCCTTCCACCGCCGTCCTCGTGCCCAAGCCCTGATTAGACACATTGGCACTAGAGTCTATGAACTGTGCTGGTAGCTAGGTAATAGTACCACATGAGGACAAGTATGCCCCCCCCTAAGCTGTGGGCTTCTACTCTTTGTCACTTCATCACCTCTTCCCTGTCTTTATGCTTGTTGGCTGCCATTTCCACCCAGAATTATATAACAATACATTTCTTCTGAGTTGACTTCCTGGGCCTTGATTAAACCTCGGAGCACCACCAGGTCACAGTGTCTGTGAAAGGACAAATGCGAGGTGGCACGTACCAACGTCTGGCTCCTCCGCACCTTCTTAGTTTGGCACGTGAAATTACTCTTGGGTCCATGCCCGTTCTTCAATCCAAAATGTGCAGTGACCGACCTGAGGCCCCCTGAGAGGAGGGAGGTCGGTTCTGGAAAACAAGGAGATAAGAGGAGAGTTTGTCTGTGAACCCAGGGTGACCTTATTATGACTCATTAGGAAAACACACGGCTTTCTTCACCAGCCTAATGCTCTTCATATCAGGCCGGGTGGGCCCGAGTGCCCAAGGTCATGACCCATCTTATTAATGGCTTCTTAACTTTGCCACCTCAGGTCATATCTTCTATAGTCCTCACTTCCAGTCCCCTCCATATTGCTTACTGGAATTCTTAAAGGGGAACTCCACACTGTAATATGAATTTTAGGGATATGAATATAGATTAAAAATTGATTAAAAAACAGCTGGAAAAACCTTTTGTAATGGTCTTATGATGCATAAAGGTACAATGTGTAAGCTAATCAGACAAATTAAACATTCGCTGATGCGACCTGCCAACCGTCTGACATGTATGGTGGACTCCCAACTACTAAACCAGAACAGATGTCAGGGAAGGGAAGTATCCAGCCAGTATCCACATATTAGACTATTTTACTGAATCTGGTGCAATAGTTCCAGACGTTTCACATCTAAAGTTGGACATCTGGTCCGCAGCTATCTCTCCCGATTCCCCATACACATGCATGCTTGGCTCATGTATTCTGAATGATGAGAAAGGAGGAAAGCCGCTGTTAGACTGCCCAAGAATGAAAGGATCACGCAGGTGAAATCTAACATGCCCGACGGTTTTCTCTGACATACTTCACCAAGGGAGTGCCGATATGCCCTCATACACATTAGATATGTCATTATATATGAACAATTGAAACTCCATTGATAGCTTCATCATTACATAGACTATGGCACCTCTGTACTATCAGGTACCAGACTGAGGGAATCATCTTCTAACTGCAGATGATTGCTAAAGGAATAGAAGCTTTCTATTGCAGAATCCACCAACCTAATTATTCCTGTGTAAGTCTATACTCTAGTTCTAGCGATCTATTGGTGCACCAGGAGTCCCTGGATGAACATTGGGTCCCATCAACATAAGTGTAGTATCCCACCACAGGTGGCTCCCTAAATTTTTAAACCACCCAGATAAAGTAACCCTCTTAGGTGTCACACCAAGTGCTGGTAGCTGCTGATTTCCACTCCAGCCACTAGGTGTCTCACTCTGCACAGCTGCAGTATATGTTTTATATGTTTGGCCAATTACAGGTATTTACACTCTATACACCACACTCTCTCACACCTTCACTTCTTGTCACACACCCCTATATAAGATAGGGGTTTCCTGGTGCAGAGCAGTTAAGAGGAGTCTAGATCCAGTTCAGAGTGAGAGTCTAACAGCCAGTATGCAGTGCCTAGAACCCTAGAAGTGGGGAAACCAGACCAACCCTTGTCTACGTAGAGGATTCTCCAGTCAGGATAGTCACCCCCCAAAGGAAAGGAAGAGGGACTGATCCTCAGTGAAGCAAAGATGCATTAAGGCAAAGTACTTTACTGACACTACGCTCAACTAGTTTGAGTAATCTTCACTAGTCAGCTCCACACAGAGACAGAGACCTGAGATTCGTACTACCTCACTTGGCGGTCTCCGAACTAGTGTAGGCAGAAGGTGGTTAGATAAAAAGATATCTAAACATGAATACAAGAAGTTCTTCAAGTATTATATTCAATCTACTGTTACTACTTAGACAAGGGCTCCTACTCTACCCTCACACACAAGTCGTCACTTGCACACTCCAGTTACAGTCCCCAGTATATTACACACCCCAGTTTTAGGTCCCCAGCATATTACACACCCAAGTTACAGGTCCCCAGTATATTACCCACCCCAGTTACAGGTCCCCAGTATATTACACACCCCACTCAGGGCAGGCTGAGACTCAGAGATAGCATTCTACTGATGACTCTACATACTGGTAGTTTGTACCCATATGATGCAGCTGCACCCCATATCATCATACTACTACCCCCTCCATCCTCCTGCCCTTCCATCATCATAGTACTTTCCCTCTAATCCTCCTTCCCTTCCATCATCATACTATTACCCCCTTCATCCTCCTGCCCTGCCATCATCATATTACTGCCCCTTCATCATCCTTCTTGCCCCTCTATCATAATATTACTACTCCTTCATCATCATCCTGCCCCTCCATCATCATACTACTACCCCTTTATCCTCCTGCCCTTCCATCATCATAGTACTACCCCCTCCATGCTCCTGCTCCCCCATCATCATACTACTTCACCCTTCATCCTCCTCCTGTCCCTTCATTATCATACCAGTACCCCCTTCAGCATCCTCTTCTCCATTCATCTGTATTTTTTTTTAAAAAAGCTATACTTACCTCACCAGTATAGTTCCTCTAGTCCGCCAGGGTGTCCTCTCCCTGCTCTGCATGAGTGACATCACTCGCGCTGGAGGTGGGCAGGTCTTACCGCGACTGGGCGGAGCTTCCCGGGACATGGTTTTCTCCTGTCTCCTCAGAATCGGGACAGTGCCGGCAAAACTGGCACTGTTGGCAACTATGCCACTCTTGGCCACCATGCCAAGTCACCCCAAAACACCAGAGCCCACCAACTGGTTCAATAGCTGCAACCAGCACCCCGGGCCATGACGGGAGTACTGCACAGAATTGCATTAATCTGCATTAATATTTCTGAAGAGTTCTGCACCAATTCCATGAAGCGGCCTAAGCTCTCAACAAGTCCAAATGTGTCTCCTTCTCCAGCTGAAAAAGCTTCCTGACCTGAGGGGCGTGGAGCGATCTCCTGTGGCATTCCTGCACCATGACGTCCCCCAAGTAGGTGTGGTGCTATTGTGATAGGTGGCCACACCTGGAGAACAAGGCAAAACCACCGCTTGGGAAGACATCGGACTAATTGGCCAAGACAAATAGCAACCATATGACATCAGCCGGCGGAGGGAGGGAGGCCTGCCAGACAGCTGCGAGGTGGAGGATCACACAGGGATCATGTAGTACGGTAAGAACCAAAGTAAGAACAGATGAAACCGCCGCTTCACACGCAGAAGTGACACGAAGAGTGGTGTAAATGACTTCCTTATAAACACTGATTGGGATCATTTCCTGGAAATCCAAGCGTTCTTATCTGCTGGAGGAACCGTGAGGAGCAAAGTCATTATCTGTCATGGATGCCCAGAGGGGCGGTAAATGAGGTTACATCCTTAAAGGGGATGTAAAGGATAAAAAAAAACATGGCTACTGACTTCCAAAACTGGCTGCGGGGTTACAAATAGGCTTAAAGTGTCGCTGTCGTTATAACTTTCAAAATCTAAATCAACAGTAGATGTGATACAAAGAAAGTTTGCAATATACATTCATTATTATTTTTTTATTGTTATCATGCTGTAAAGCAAAGCTGAACTTACTAGAAATCCAGGTCCAGGCTCCTACATGCAGCTATATAACAGCTATACTTACCTGTATCCAGGTCCAGTCTCCTGAAGGCTGGTATATAACAGCTATACTTACTGTATCCAGGTCCAGTCTCCTGAAGGCTGCTATATAACAGCTATACTTACTGTATCCAGGTCCAGTCTCCTGATGGCAGCTATATAACAGCTATACTTACTGTATCCAGGTCCAGTCTCCTGAAGGCAGCTATATAACAGCTATACTTACTGTATCCAGGTCCAGTCTCCTGAAGGCAGCTATATAACAACTATACTTACTGTATCCAGGTCCAGTCTCCTGAAGTCGGCTATATAACAGCTAACCTTACTATATCCAGGCCCAGTCTCCTGAAGGCAGGTATATAACAGCTATACTTACTGTATCCAGGTCCAGTCTCCTGATGGCAGCTATATAACAGCTATACTTACTGTATCCAGGTCCAGTCTCCTGAAGGCAGCTATATAACAGCTATACTTACTGTATCCAGGTCCAGTCTCCTGAAGGCAGCTATATTCCCCCTATACTTACTGTATCCAGGTCCAGTCTCCTGAAGCCTGCTATATAACAGCTATACTTACTGTATCCAGGTCCAGTCTCCTGATGGCAGCTATATAACAGCTATACTTACTGTATCCAGGTCCAGTCTCCTGAAGGCAGCTATATAACAGCTATACTTACTGTATCCAGGTCCAGTCTCCTGAAGGCAGCTATATAACAACTATACTTACTGTATCCAGGTCCAGTCTCCTGAAGGCTGGTATATAACAGCTATACTTACTGTATCCAGGTCCAGTCTCCTGATGGCAGCTATATAACAGCTATACTTACTGTATCCAGGTCTAGTCTCCTGAAGGCAGCTATATAACAGCTATACTTACTGTATCCAGGTCCAGTCTCCTGAAGGCAGCTATATAACAGCTACAGTATACTTACTGTATCCCGGTCCAGTCTCCGGAAGACTGCTATATAACAGCTATACTTACTGTATTATGGTCCAGTCTCCTGAAGGCAGCTATATAACAGCTATACTTACTGTATCCAGGTCCAGTCTCCTGAAGGCAGCTATATAACAGCTATACTTACTGTATCCAGGTCCAGGCTCCTGAATGCTGCTATATAACAGCTATACTTACTGTATCCAGGCCCTGTCTCCTGATGGCAGCTATATAACAGCTATACTTACTGTATCCAGGTCCAGTCTCCTGAAGGCAGCTATATAACAGCTATACTTACTGTATCCAGGTCCAGTCTCCTGAAGGCAGCTATATAACAGCTATACTTACTGTATCCAGGTCCAGTCTCCTGAAGGCTGCTATATAACAGCTATACTTACTGTATCCAGGTCCAGTCTCCTGAAGGCAGCTATATAACAGCTATACTTACTGTATCCAGGTCCAGTCTCCTAAAGGCTACTATATAACAGCTATACTTACTGTATCCAGGTCCAGTCTCCTGAAGGCAGCTATATAACAGCTATACTTACTATATCCATGTCCAGTCTCCTGAAGGCAGCTATATAACAGCTATACTTACTGTATCCAGGTCCAGTCTCCTGAAGGCAGCTATATAACAGCTACAGTATACTTACTGTATCCAGATCCGGTCTCCTGAAGGCAGCTATATAACAGCTATACTTACTGTATCCAGGTCCGGTCTCCTGAAGGCAGCTATATAACAGCTATACTTACTAGTCTTCCAGTACTTATCAGCTGCTGTATGTCCTCCAGGAAGTGGTGTATTCTCTCCAGTCTGAAACCTCTGTCCGAGACAGGAACTGTCCAGAGCAGTAGCAAATCCTCATAGAAAACCTCTCCTGCTGAGGACAGTTCCTGACATGTCAGACCGGAGAGAATACACCACTTCCTGCAGGACATACAGCAGCTGATAAATACTGGAAGACTGGAGATTTTTTAAATAGAAGTAAATTAAAAATCTATATAACTTTCTGAAATCAGTTGATTTAAAAGAAAGATTTTTGGCGGAGTACCCCTTTAAGGCCTAGTCTGGAGCAGTGTTTCTCAGACTGTAAGGCGGAAAAAGGCTGCTTCTTACCTGTTCACTGTTCATCCTGAGCCTCCTGATTCAGCAGCAGAATTCTAACATGGCAGTGATGACGGACAAAGCATCGGTATAGGAGGGGCAGGATGATATGGCAGCTATTTCTGTCTATATTTTGGGGGGCTGCCCCTTGGGTACTGTATAGTCCGCCATGATTGTAAGAGGCGGCCATATACAGTTACTGATATTCAGCAGAACTTCCCTTCCTGGGATGGATTGGTGCCCGGCTCAGGGTTTACACGCTGGTTTCGGGGTGAGGTCATTTTTTCCGTCCATAGAATCGGCAGCGCAGGGAGAAGCCGCAAGGAGAAGGGCTCCTCCATACTTCTCAGAAGCGGCTGCACAGTCTGAAAGGTAATGTACAATGGGCTTCTATTGACTTAAACGGACATTGATGTCCTCCAGACTATACAGTATAGACAGGCCCGTTCCTACCATGAGGCAGAGTGAGGATCCTGCCTCAGGCGGCAGCTTCCGAGGTCCCTGAGGGGGCGGCACAATCCTGCCCTGTCATTGTAGTTAAGTCATTTTGCTATGCCCTGGCCCCTAGGGGCCACTTCGCAGTATAGATGGTGCTAACAGGCAGGAACCGGGGCAGCTGTAGGATAATGTGGTCACGGTGTAGGCACGAGGGTGATACAGCTGGAAACCGGGCTCCTGACCATGCGGGAATACTGGGCATGCGATTCTTCATTGTCCTTAGTCAGGGCACCAATGATCACACCAATGCCAAGGTTCAGAAACAACGGTAGTTGTATATTTATTGTAACGGTGGTAACTAGTAGCAACAGTCTCTCCGGATGCAACCAGGAATGAGGCAATCTTGAATAAAGCAGAGTAATGGGTGATGCTGCAATAGGCTGTGAGAGTAGCGTGCTGAATGATGGGAGTAGTAGTGAAACTGAAGTTGAGATGCTGGGTGGAATGAGACTTGAATGAAATACTTGCTGTTGATGATTTGAGAAGATGATGATGAGAGGAACTGAAGAATGACTGAAGAATCGACACCCAGATGAGAATCTTGAGACTTGAGACAGGAACACAGCCAGTGGACTGGAGCAGCAGAGCACACGCAGGCCTCTCTCTTAGCAGGGAGAGAGGACAAACACACAACCTATTCCCTATGGGGCAGGAGATAGACTGAGGTAGCACAGGAAGTCACATGGTAACCCCAGCCAAAGCTCGATGACCATTGGAGTTACCATGGAAGCAGGGCACAGTCACGTGACATTCAGCCATTGCATCATCACACCATTAGGCATATACAGAGAAATATACATGAGAAATACCATACTTGAACACTAGGAGGCGACATAATACCATTAGGCACTGATACCTGAATATACCTGCAATAAATGAATGGAATAGCAGACCTGAATACTGAGAAGGGTAACACAATACACGCAGTTTGCAGTGGACCATAACTTTCCAGAACAGAACTGGTTATAATAAAAGTATGAGCAAAAGAAGGGCTGTTCTGGGACACTGCAATTTCTGACATACTAAATGACAGCAGCCGTCCAGCAGTGTTACAGGACCCCCCTCCTGCTGCCTTATCTGGGTCCCGGCTGCCTTATCTCCAAAGCAAACAGTGGAGGATGCACAATACTACAAAGTTTCCCTGTGATCCCGGTGCTTCCTCCACTGTGTGCTGCCTGAGCGTCGGGACTGGAAGCAGGAGGAGGAGGAGGGGACTCAGCAGGGCAGCCTGCAGAGGTCATAACACTGAGAAGACCAGGAAACTGACCCTGCAGAGCTGTGTGTCCTGTGCCCCCCTCCCCTCTGTGTGTGCTGCCTGTCCTGTGCCCCCCTCCCCTCTGTGTGTGCTGCCTGTCCTGTGCCCCCCTCCCCTCTGTGTGTGCTGCCTGTCCTGTGCCCCCCTCCCCTCTGTGTGTGCTGCCTGTCCTGTGCCCCCCTCCCCTCTGTGTGTGCTGCCTGTCCTGTGCCCCCCTCCCCTCTATGTGCTGCCTGTCCTGTGCCCCCCTCCCCTCTGTGTGTGCTGCCTGTCCCGTGCCCCCCTCCTCTGAGTGGCCTGTCCCCCCTCCCCTCTGTGTGTGCTGCCTGTCCTGTGCCCCCTCCCCTGTGTGTGCTGCCTGTCCTGTGCCCCCCTCTGTGTGTGCTGCCTGTCCTGTGCCCCCCTCCCCTCTGTGTGTGCTGCCTGTCCTGTCCCCCCTCCCCTCTGTGTGTGCTGCCTGTCCTGTGCCCCCCCTCCCCTCTGTGTGTGCTGCCTGTCCTGTGCCCCCCTCCCCTCTGTGTGTGCTGCCTGTCCTGTGCCCCCCTCCCCTCTGTGTGTGCTGCCTGTCCTGTGCCCCCCTCCCCTCTATGTGCTGCCTGTCCTGTGCCCCCCTCCCCTCTGTGTGTGCTGCCTGTCCCGTGCCCCCCTCCTCTGAGTGGCCTGTCCCCCCTCCCCTCTGTGTGTGCTGCCTGTCCTGTGCCCCCTCCCCTCTGTGTGTGCTGCCTGTCCTGTGCCCCCCTCTGTGTGTGCTGCCTGTCCTGTGCCCCCCTCCCCTCTGTGTGTGCTGCCTGTCCTGTCCCCCCTCCCCTCTGTGTGTGCTGCCTGTCCTGTGCCCCCCTCCCCTCTGTGTGTGCTGCCTGTCCTGTGCCCCCCTCCCCTCTGTGTGTGCTGCCTGTCCTGTGCCCCCCTCCCCTCTGTGTGTGCTGCCTGTCCTGTGCCCCCCTCCCCTCTGTGTGTGCTGCCTGTCCTGTGCCCCCCTCCTCTGAGTGGCCTGTCTTCCCTCCCCTCTGTGTGTGCTGCCTGTCCTGTGCCCCCCTCCCCTCTGTGTGTGCTGCCTGTCCTGTGCCCCCCTCTGTGTGTGCTGTCTGTCCTGTGCCCCCCTCCCCTCTGTGTGTGCTGCCTGTCCTGTGCCCCCTCCCCTCTGTGTGTGCTGCCTGTCCTGTGCCCCCCTCTGTGTGTGCTGCCTGTCCTGTGCCCCCCTCCCCTCTGTGTGTGCTGCCTGTCCTGTCCCCCCTCCCCTCTGTGTGTGCTGCCTGTCCTGTGCCCCCCTCCCCTCTGTGTGTGCTGCCTGTCCTGTGCCCCCCTCCCCTCTGTGTGTGCTGCCTGTCCTGTGCCCCCCTCCCCTCTGTGTGTGCTGCCTGTCCTGTGCCCCCCTCCCCTCTGTGTGTGCTGCCTGTCCTGTGCCCCCCTCCTCTGAGTGGCCTGTCCCCCCTCCCCTCTGTGTGTGCTGCCTGTCCTGTGCCCCCCTCCCCTCTGTGTGTGCTGCCTGTCCTGTGCCCCCCTCCCCTCTGTGTGTGCTGCCTGTCCTGTCCCCCCTCCCCTCTGTGTGTGCTGCCTGTCCTGTCCCCCCTCCTCTGTGTGTGTTGTCCCCCCTCCTCTGCACCATGAGCTCTGTCTTCTGAGGTCCTGACTCTCCACAGCCTCCCAGGACCTGTGTAGCCAGGAGACAGATCAGAAACAGAAGGTATGGTGTGAATTGCATAAGTGTGTGTGTGTGTGTGAATGTACATGTGGGTTTTATACAGTAGATATATGCTGAGGTGGGTATGCAGTGTTTCTAGGTGCTTACTGTGGGGGGGGGGGGGGGGGGTGACTGGTAAAGTGGGTCTTTGCTGAGGGAAGGGTATGGGTATTTTCTATTAGGAGGTCAGTATCACCAACGAAGATGCTGTTTGGGGGTATTAGGTGATATCCACCATTACAGGGGCACCATGCTTTATAGGTCACCTCCCCTGATCATATGCTGTAATCCTCTACTGGGCACTCTGGAGGATTACTGCATCAAGGGAGGTGACTTATACAGCATGGTGAGGGTGCAGCGATTATGCGGATCCCATGCTTTATAGTTCATCATCATCTCTCCATCTCATTCATTGAATAACGACTGCAGAGAACCTGTTAGTTCACACAATGGAGTGTGTGGCTCCGGCCGCACGCTCCATTGTGTGCAGCGGTGAATCCGGATGTGGGCGCACATGAGTGCGCCCGCACCCAAATTCAGAAGGAATGAACATCATCCATCCGGTACTGTGGTGACTTGATGATCTTCAGTAACACCAGCCGCTCTGTGATCCGGCTGGGTCACAGAACGTCCGGTGTTATACATAGTGTGCACATGGCCTAAGGCACAGAGACAGGGGGAGTGATGGTAACTGGTCACACAGCTGGTACATGTGTTTGCATGCAGTATATGCACTGCTGGTAGAATCGGCCCTGAGTATAGATATCATAGTGAGGACTTACTGGTTTTCTATTTTATTACATATAGGTATATTGTACTGTTATATAGAGGAGGTCTATCTGCAGCTGACTACAACTCCCAGCATCCTAATAGTGAGGCTGTAGAATGGCTACAGGTGGAGAGCCACAGAGGCCAATGGTACAGAGATGTTATAACAATAATCATAATAGACAAATGTTAGAAAAATATAAATAATAAAAATAACAATAATAATCTACAAATATAAAATTATTATTATTATTATTATTATTATTATTATTATACAAATATAATATTAATAATCATCATGATATAATCTACAAATATAAAAAAGTAGTAATAATGATATAGAAAAATAAAGAAATAATAACAACAATAATACAAATATAAAAAAATATAATAAAATATTTAAAAAAAATATGCAAATATTTAAAATTAAATAAAAAAAATTAAAATGGATTTTATGGAATGGAAGAGATTTAATAATTAAGAAAAAATAATAAAAAAAATATAACAATTTTACAAATTCATATCAGACTTTGCCTATGTTCACACAACGTAATTTTTCAGTAAAGAACGGACGCTGATTGCAATGGAATCAGCATCCGTTCTTTACTGCAGGGGCGGCATTGCATTGAAGTCAATGCAATACCGGCCGCAGTGTTAACGCCCTTTCTAAATGACGTACATGCCTATTATTCCCGGACGCTGTTGAGTAAAAGGCGTCTAAAAATAATAGCTGTTCACACAATGTAATGTGCGGCAGCGGGCACACATTACATTGAAGTGAATGGTTAATTGATTTGTGGGCACACCCGACAGTGACCGCAAGGCAATTGTAAGAAAAGATCGTTCCTGCAGCCGATACAGAGGTATCGACTGCAGGAACCTCATGAATGCAGCCCGATGGCCGACAGTTTAACAGTGTCAGACGCTGGTAAACCAAGTGTGAACATAGCCTGTCTTTCTGTGTTTATTGACCTCCTTTTTTCCTGTAGGATTTATATAGTAAACTTTTATTTTCTCTGCATTTCTTGGTGAATATAAATGGAAAGAACTGACTATATCTTTGTATCCCCCTTGTGAGTGCCGCAATGCAGAGATAACGCTGCATAGTAACACCCGATGATTTAAAGGGTGACACCGCAGGGACGGCTCCTCTATTTCTCCAAGACAGCGATGATCTCACATAAGGAGAGAGAAAGCCGCTGCCGACAGGGAAGAATCTTCTATCATCTGAATCAAGAAGCCGAATAACCTCTTCTCCCCCGCACTCCTCAGCTTCTCTATATCCAGGTATTCCCTATGGAGAGGCTTAGATACACTGGTTCAGCAGCGCGGTATCTCACATGATAGGCTTACATACACTGGTTCAGCAGCGCGGTATCTCACATGATAGGCTTACATACACTGGTTCAGCAGTGCAGTATCTCAGATGATAGGCTTAGATACACTGGTTCAGCAGTGCAGTATCTCACATGATAGGCTTAGATACACTGGTTCAGCAGTGCAGTATCTCACATGATAGGCTTAGATACACTGGTTCAGCAGTGCGGTATCTCACATGATAGGCTTAGATACACTGGTTCAGCAGTGCAGTATCTCACATGATAGGCTTAGATACACTGGTTCAGCAGTGCAGTATCTCACATGATAGGCTTAGATACACTGGTTCAGCAGTGCAGTATCTCACATGATAGGCTTAGATACACTGGTTCAGCAGTGCAGTATCTCACATGATAGGCTTAAATACACTGGTTCAGCAGTGCAGTATCTCACATGATAGGCTTAGATACACTGGTTCAGCAGTGCGGTATCTCACATGATAGGCTTAGATACACTGGTTCAGCAGTGCGGTATCTCACATGATAGGCTTACATACACTGGTTCAGCAGTGCTTTATCTCACATGATAGGCTTAGGTACATGATTCAGCAGTGCGGTATCTCACATGATAGGCTTAGATACACTGGTTCAGCAGTACGGTATCTCACATGATAGGCTTAGATACACTGGTTCAGCAGCTCTGTATGTCACATGATAGGCTTAGATACACTGGTTCAGCAGCTCTGTATCTCACGTGTTAGGCTTAGATACACTGGTTCAGCAGTACGGTATCTCACATGATAGGCTTAGATGCACTGGTTCAGCAGCTGGGTATCTGACATGATAAGCTTAGATACACTGGAGGCTACTTTCCTTTGATTATCTTAGCCTGTACTTTAGTTGTCAGTCTTGGGAATAACCTGATTCCTCCAGGTGAGGGTGAAGTACAAGTGTTTGGGGTGGGGTGGGGGGTGGGCCGCTCCTCGGGGTCCCCCCGGTGTCCGTCATCTTTATGGCCCTCGCTATGATTTCCTGTTCCATTAGCTCCGGAAGGAAACGCTTGCTCCTTGCTGTAATGAGACGTCTGAGGAGAAGGCTCCTTGGCTGCTGAATATCTACAGCGACTGCTTTGAAGCTGGAAATCTTAACCCTTTGAGGTGCATCTCCCTTCCCGAGAGACCATAGCCATAGCCCACCATTACATACTGATGATAATTACATTTAAAGCGTTTCCGTCATTTCAGAAGCTTTGGCTTTATTAGATTAACCCTTTGTCTCCCACAGATGTTATTGAGCCCCTGAGAATCGAAGCACAAACTCCTCTCTGCTATGCTGGAACATAGTGCTGGACTAACAAGGCCGGACCTGTGCTAGGCTGATGATTTACACAGTACAGTACTAACATGTGAAGGAGAAGGGCTTACTGAGGCACTGGGTTTGTAGGGTGATATGTGAGGGGAAAGGAAAGAAACAGCAGCAGCGCAAGGAAAGGGTTACACTAAGCACTGAGCTATTGCTGCTGCTGGAAAGGTAAAGGGAGGGGAGATTATACTGCAGCACTGAGGAAATAAAGCAGCAGGTACACTGATAATTACACAAAGAACAGATACCCTAAGACTTATGGGTGGTGAAAGATTAGAGGGAAGCCTTGATTTACCTTTCAGGCACAGTGTGGATCATGTTCAGCAGGCAGAGCCAAGACTCAGGCTCTCCCAATTCCCACTTTCTATAATTTGTCCTGTTCTTCATGTTACCAGAGACAGATTTCCCCTAACAACAGGCAGTGGCTAGCAGATTGCAAGATGTGAGACACCTAGTGGCCAAGACTTGCCGAGGCTGTTTTTTTCTGGGTAAAGGAAGTGATTTATAAAGGCTATCACATGGAGGGAAGGGGTTTGAAATGAAAGTGCCCACTTAGTACAATTTACTAATCCTCCAATGCACTCCCAGTATTCCTTATACTACTACTATGTGCTCTCCTATCTGGACTGCTTCTATTCTTCTGTTAAAGGGGTACTCTGGGGCTCTTTCAAATCAACTGGTTTCAGAAAGTTATATAGATTTGCATAGATTGCAGAAATATTATTCTACTTACAAATCTCAAGTACAGTACTTATCTGCTGCTGCAAGTCCTGCAGGAAGTGGTGTATTCTTTCCAGTCTGACACAGTGCTCTCTGCTGCCACCTCTGTCCATGTCAGGAACTATCCAGAGCAGCAGCAAATCCCCATAGAAATCCTCTCCTGCTCTGGACAGTTCCTGACATGGACAGAGGTGGCAGCAGAGAGCACTGTGTCAGACTGGAAAGAATACACCACTTCCTGCAGGACATACAGCAGCTGATAAGTAGTGGAAGACTGGAGATTTTTAAATAGAAGTAAAATGCAAATCTATATAACTTTTTGAAACCAGTTAATTTAAAAGAAAAAGATTTTCTTTGGCATACCCCTTTAATCCTGAGCTTCCTGGTTCATCAATAGAATGTTAAATTTGATGGCGATGGTGGCCATTATTCATAGTCACCAGGTGCAATATCCAGCTCATAGGCCCCAATGTACAATGTAGCAGAGGGGCCCTTAGGTGGGGAACCTGACGTCCTCCAGCCGTTGCACTACAACTACAACTCCCATCATGCCTAGACAGAGGACGCTTGGTGTAATACTCCTTGGTGGTAACAGTGATTCTGATGATATGATGGAACACAGCAGGCAGCACAGGGGCTTGGTGGATCCACTGGTTTTAGCTGAACATCGGGAGACGGAGGGTTAATATAGGATGATGTCATTACCCAAGAACATCCGAAATACGTTTCTCATCTCCAGATATTAGCGGACAAGTAGGAACATGGACCCTGAGGCGTCTGGACCCGGAGACAGAAGCTGCGCTCACCGTAGACTGACATGACTTCACAGCTTAAGAAAACCTGTAAAATCTGTAAGGAGGAACGTCTGTTATTCTGCAGCTGGCCGTCTGTCAGGAAGAGCTTAACTAGTCATAGGAGCAGATAGACATGACGGCCGCGTACACTGCCAAATCCGCCCCAGGATGTCGATGAAATAAAGGCTTAGAATATTAGTCAGAGCCCCCCCCCATAGACACAGTATTACATGCTAACATTGTGGCTGTGAGCTGCCACCACTAGAGGGAGCTTACTGCATACTGTGTATACATTGATCTGGATCATAAAATAGTATACAGCAGGAGTCTTACAGTCTTAAAGTTTTTGTATGGAAGCATGCCCACCAAAAAGAACAGAAGATTCTTTTTAGCCCCTCACTGCTATCCCCTACCTTCCCCGCTTGCTGGACATGAAGACCGTCACCTGCCGCCAACCCCAATGATCCCTTCTGCGGCTGTCACTTGTACATGTGCAGGCAAGGCATCAAGAGGCCCGTCGCCTGCCGCCATCTCCACTGTTCCCTACTGCCAGATGTAGAGCTGCAGTCTGCCCTTAACCCGCTGTCTGCCTCCATACAGTATGCTGTCCCTGCTGTGCTGTACGAGTGAGCTATGATAAGCTCCCCCTGGTGACCGGAAGCTGCTATACTGTTCGCACTGTCACTGCTGTTCTGTACGAGTTTGCTGCAGTGAGCCCCTCCTGGTGGATGGAAGCTGCTACACCATATACTCTGTCCCTGCTGTGCTGTATGAGTGTGCAGTGGTAAGCTCCCCCGGTGGCCGGAAGCCGCCATACCATACGCTGTCCCTGCTGTGCTGTAATGAGCCCATCAGAGGAGAGGATGGATTGTGCTGCAGTTAGGCCATGTCCACGAGAGGATAGGATGGAATGTGCTGCAGGGAGGCCACACCAACCAGAGGAGAGGATGGACTGTGATGCAGTAGGGCCACGCCCACCAAAGGAGAGGATGGACTGTGCTGTGGTTTATGGGACTATAGGAGAGCAGGGAGGAGCTAAAGGGACAGGAGGAACACACTATATATATATATATATATATATCCCATATATATTATACATACGATTATCCTAAGTGAGCACTGCTACATCTGTAAGTGTAATCTACACGGCCTTGTGGAGTAGCCCTTTAAGTCTTGTCCCTCATGTGACTCACGTGTTCTGCTTCCCAGATCCCTCTCATTCCTTTAATCCATGTCTGGAGGGGAAAGCTTTGTTCTTTGCGGACTGTAAAATATTAACAAACTCTTCTCGGCGGGAGCCTCGAATTTACACTCGTGTCAGGGGAAGTAAAGAGCGGCGCAGAACGGCTCTGCTAATTGCAGACAGCCATGTTCCTATGGACGGCCACTTCCCTCCAGTCTCTCGTGTCTCACATGTGTTTCTAATAGTGAGAGGCAGCGGCCGGGACACTGCAGGACGAGGGATTTAGTTTCCTGATACATTATCTCTATGGTGCGGAGACGACCTGTGATGAGTGATGACGTGGCCTCCCAGGCTGGACAGAAGAAGGACATCTGGATTTCAGCTCTGCATTGGATACAGGACGAGATATGGGATAAGATTTATAAATATAATACCGCCATATCTGTATCTATCTACCACAATAACCAATCCCATTAGTCATATCTCCATGTTGTTACTATTGGATAAGATGTATAAATATAATACCGCCATATCATTATCTATCTATCTATCTATCTATCTATCACAATAACCAATATTAGTCATATCTCCATGTTGTTACTATAGGATAAGATGTATAAATGTAATACCGCCATATCTGTATCTATCTACCACAATAACCAATCCCATTAGTCATATCTCCATATTGTGACTATAGGATTGGATGTATAAAAGTAATACCGCCATATCTGTATCTATCTACCACAATAACCAACCCCATTAGTCATATTCCATGTCCTTACTATAGGATAAGATGTATAAATATAATACCGCCATATCTGTATCTATCTACCACAATAACCAATACCATTAGTCATATCTCCATGTTGGGACTATAGGTTAAGATGTATAAATATAATACCGCCATATCTGTATCTATCTATCACAATAACCAACCCCATTAGTCATATTCCATGTCCTTACTATAGGATAAGATGTATAAATATAATACCGCCATATCTGTATTTATCGACCACAATAACCAACCCCATTAGTCATATTCCATGTTGTTACTATAGGATAAGATGTATAAATATAATACCGCCATATCTGTATCTATCTACCACAATAACCAATACCATTAGTCATATCTCCATGTTGGGACTATAGGTTAAGATGTATAAATATAATACCGCCATATCTGTATCTATCTATCACAATAACCAATACCATTAGTCATATCTCCATGTTGGGACTATAGGATAAGATGTATAAATATAATACCGCCATATCTGTATCTATCTATCTATCACAATAACCAACCCCATTAGTCATATTCCATGTTGTTACTATAGGATAAGATGTATAAATATAATACCACCATATCTGTATCTATCTACCACAATAACCAATACCATTAGTCATATCTCCATATTGGGACTATAGTGTATACATATAGACATGGATACACTTACATATATACACAGACATGTGCACCAGTAACATATACGTACAATCTCATATACAAACTACACATGAAAACAAGCAAGCGGGTATACACTTACATACTCACATATGAATAACTTAAACGAGTGATCCTGAAAAAAAATTGTTTTCAGATCGAGTGGAGCAGCTGATAAGTTAAATAGATTTGTAAATTCTGTCCAGAGCAGGAGAGGTTTTCTATGGGGATTGACTGCTGTTTCGGACAGTTCCTGACGTGGACAGAGGTGGCAGCAGAGAGCACTGTGTCAGACTGGGAAGAATACATCACTTCTAGCAGGACATACAGCAGCTGATAAGTACTAGAACACCGGAGATTTTTGAATTGAAGTAATTTTAAATTGCATAACCAGTTAATTTCAATTTTTTCCCTCTGGAGCACCCCTTTAAACACATACTTGCACAAGCACCATGCATGAAAGAGCAAACTCAAATATACCTATATGTGTTGTAGGGATCTTCCCGGGGGATGGTGTGTTTGGACACAGTTCAGTCAGCAAAACTTGGACTTATAAAAAACAGCTTGGTGTTTATTTGTATCATAAACAGTCCATAACAGAAAATAGCGATACCGTGCTTTTCAGAACAAACAAAACAAAAGGTCCTGCCCGTCCGGGCACTTACTAACAACCGGTCACCTATCTGGCACTTGGTAAGCAGAGTCGCTGAGTAAGCCCCCCAGCAGCGACAGTATCCTTTGCTCGCAGCAAACCCAGCCTGCAGGCTGTTCACTCCTGACTGAGAGCAATCCCTTTCAGACTGACTAGAGCTTTTGCCTTCTCAGGCTGATTGGGATCAGAGCTCACCTGATCCCAAAACCCACACTGGATCGAGGGGGAGGGAATGGCAGGTCCCACTACCAACCTACCCACCATTCCAGTAAATCCGGCCCGGAAAATTTAAAGAACAACTCAGCAGCATATCACTGCTGAGTGACAGGTCTCTTCCAGATTTACCATCTCCCCATAAGCAGTAGTCTGGGTGAGATGTACCTCCCCTCGAGCACTTTTCCTGTGACATGTCCACATATCCCCCCCCTCTTTTTCAGACCGGAGGGCTGAGCATTCTGTCCCCACAGACAGTGTACCCTTGATAGGGCGTCAGCATTTGCCTGTAACTTTCCTGGCCTGTGTTCCACTGTAAAATTAAAGTTTTGGAGGGATAGAAACCATCTAGTCACCCTCGCATTTTTCTCCTTGTTCAGCTTCATCCATGTTAGGGGGGCATGGTCTGTAACTAACTTGAATTTTCTACCCAGCAAGTAGTACCTTAGGGACTCTAGGGCCCATTTCACTGCCAGACATTCTCGCTCAACAATGGCGTAGTTTTTTTCGGCCGGGGATAGCTTTCTACTCAAGTACATCACCGGGTGTTCCTCGCCATTCACGACCTGCGAGAGGACGGCACCTAACCCTGTATTAGAGGCATCTGTCTGGACCAGAAATTCTTGCCTAAAGTCAGGGGTAACTAGCACAGGTTGTTGACACAAGGCAGATTTAAGGCTTTGAAAAGCCTTCTCGGCCTCTGGAGTCCATGTCACCATTGCGGACTTCGCACCCTTTGTCAGGTCAGTTAGCGGGGCTGCAACTGTGGCAAAGTTTGGCACAAACCTACGGTAATAGCCCGTAATACCCAGGAAAGCTCTGACCTGTTTCTTTGTGAGGGGTTTGGGCCAATTCTGTATTGCCTCAATTTTATTTAGTTGTGGTTTCACTAACCCCCTCCCAATAATGTATCCCAGGTATTTGGCCTCCTCTAAGGCTAGTGCACACTTCTCTGCATTGATGGTTAACCCCGCACCACTTATGGCCTCTAACACCGCCTGGACCTTACAGAGGTGACTTTCCCAATCAGGGCTAAAAATGACCACATCATCGAGGTAGGCAGCAGAGTAATCCCGATGTGGTCGCAGGATCAAGTCCATCAACCTCTGAAAAGTGGCAGGGGCTCCATGTAACCCGAATGGCATCACTACGTATTGGAAGAGCCCATCAGGGGTGGAGAATGCAGTCTTCTCTCTAGCCTCAGGAGTGAGGGGGATCTGCCAGTAGCCCTTGGTGAGATCGAGGGTGGTTATGTACCTGGCACTACCCATTCTCTCAATCAACTCATCCACCCTGGGCATGGGGTACGCATCGAACTTGGAGATCTCATTTAACTTTCTAAAGTCATTACAGAACCTCCAAGTTCCATTGGGCTTTGGGATTAACACAATCGGGCTGGACCACTCGCTCTGGGACACCTCAATGACTCCTAGGTCAAGCATACGTTTTACCTCGGCTGACACCGCCTCCCTCCGTGCTTCTGGTATCCTATAGGGCTTAAGGTTTACTCTGCTTCTAGGCTCAGTTTCAATGTGATGGTGAATGAGATGCGTACGCCCTGGGAGGTCAGAAAACTTGTCTTTATTTTTCTGCAAAAACTCTTTAGTCTCCTGCTTCTGTGACACTGATAGAGTATCACCAATCTTGACCGGAGGGATTGGTTGTGACAAATGATTAACAAAGTTTGTCGCCACCAAGGATTCCCTGTCTTTCCAGGGTTTGATCAAGTTTATGTGATAAACTTGAAAAGGCTTCCTTCTACCTGGTTGGTGTACCTTGTAGTTGACCTCACTGATCTTCTCTACAATTTCATAGGGACCCTGCCACTTTGCTAAGAATTTACTTTCTACAGTGGGAACAAGAATGAGTACCCGGTCACCTGGGCTAAATGTCCTGATTCTGGCAGAACGATTGTAAATTCTGCTTTGGCTCTCTTGCGCCTTCTGGAGGTGTTCCCTTACTAGGGGCATTACAGTGGCTATACGGTCCTGCATTTGTGCTACATGCTCTATAACACTCTTGTATGGGGTGGACTCACTTTCCCATGTCTCTTTCGCTATATCCAACAAACCCCTAGGGTGACGACCATAGACCAACTCGAAGGGAGAGAACCCTGTGGATGCTTGGGGCACTTCCCTAATAGCAAACATCAGGTAAGGTAGTAAGTGATCCCAATCCCGACCATCTTTTTCCACTACTTTCTTTAACATATGTTTTAGGGTTTTATTAAACCTCTCCACTAATCCATCTGTCTGGGGATGATATACAGAGGTACGAAGGTGTGAGATTTTAAACAGTTTGCATACATCCTGCATCACCTTTGACATAAACGGAGTACCTTGGTCGGTCAAGATTTCTTTGGGGATCCCCACCCTGGAAAACATATAAAACAACTCACGGGCAATTGTTTTAGATGCAGTGTTTCTTAGGGGTACAGCCTCAGGATAGCGGGTTGCGTAGTCTAAGACCACCAAAATGTACTGGTGTCCCCTTGCCGACTTTACAATGGGACCCACCAAGTCCATTGCAATGCGGTCAAAAGGTACCTCTATGATGGGGAGCGAAACCAAAGGACTGCGGAAATGCGACACTGGGGCGCTAAGCTGACATGTGGGGCACGACTCGCAGTAATTTTTTATGTCAGCATAAATCGCAGGCCAAAAAAACCTCTGGAGGACTCTCTCCTGTGTTTTATCTGTCCCCAAGTGGCCCCCAAGGACATGATTATGGGCCATGTCGAGTACCTGACGCCGGTACGACTTAGGCACCAGAAGCTGTTCCACAACCTCATCATTAATCTTAGTGACTCTATAGAAGAGATCATTAGTCACAGAAAAATGTGGAAATTTTTTCTCAGCTTCTGGTTCCTGAGGTACCCCATTCATAACAGTGACCTGCTCTCTAGCATTTTTGAGAGTGGGGTCCTGTAATTGTGCAGTACCAAAATTATCCCTAGACACCTCTAAGTCTGGAACATTCTGCTCAGTGGGAGGAGACTCTTCCTCACCAGCCAGGACCTGCAAAGGAAAAGCATCATATTCCTCCTGTACATTTTTATCATTTACCGTGGGTAATGCAATAGACTTAGGGGTCTCCTCACTCCTTTCAGAGGATTGTTGTTTTCCCCATAGAGCCCAGAACAATGGAAAATCACGCCCCAATATCACATTATGCATAAGGTTTTTAACCACACCCACTTCATATTGTACAGCGCCTAGTTCAGTCCCGACATTAGCCAGTACTATAGGGTAAACCTTTGTATCACCATGTATGCACACAACGCTCATATGTCTTTTTGGCACCAAGTCCCCAGCCACCAGGCTGGCATGCACCAAGGTGACAAGGCTTCCTGAGTCCAGCAACGCCTTAACAGGGAAGTCATTGACAGTAATGTTGCAGACTTGTGGTTCAGTCTCTAGTCCAGGAACTGCAACACATGACGGCTCCGCAAATAGCGACTGACGCCGGCTAGCGTCACACTCCATGGGCTCAGTGGTAAGAGGGCAATGGGCAGACACATGTCCCGTCTCATGGCATCTCCAGCACTGGATAGGGCCTGGTCTCCTTGGCAGGGAGTCCTTTTTAGGGCCACTTAGCCACCGGGGACCATCACCAGTCTTTTGCCCCTGAGACACCTCCTGAGCGCTTTTCCCTCTATCAGCACCCCTCCACACTCCCCCAATAGATGGAAGTCTCTTACCAGATGATGGCACAGATCTGGCACTCCGGGGAGGTGACGGTGCTGCAGGAACATCACGGAGGTAGTCCTCGGTCGCCTGGAACCTCTCCACAAGGCTGACGAGTTCGTCGGCACTCCTAGGGTCGCCTTGTCCCACCCAGCGTTGTAGATCAGCAGGAAGGGCACGGAGGTAGCGATCCATCACGACCCTCTCTAGGATCTGGGCAGGAGTAGAGGTGTCTGGCTCCAACCACTTTCTTGCCAAATGGATCAGGTCGTACATCTGGGACCTCGCTGATTTGTCGAGACGGTAGCTCCAGTTGCGGACCCTCCGGGCACGGACAGCAGCAGTAACTCCTAGTCGGGCAAGTATCTCCGCTCTTAGCCGAGGATAGTCTTTGACCTCTTGCTCACTGAGGTCATAATAGGCCTTTTGAGGTTCGCCTGTTAAATAGGGCGCAATCACTTCTGCCCACTCAGTGGAGGGTAACTTCTCTCGCTCAGCCACCCGCTCAAAGACAGTTAAGTAGGCCTCAATATCATCATCAGCAGTCATCTTTTGCAGCGCTCGCTGCACGGCTCTTTTCACAGACAAGGTCTCTGGTGCGGCTGCGGCCACCAGCTGGGGATTAGCACCTGCAGACGCCTCCTGCTTTGCGATTAGGTGCTCAATAAGTTTCTGTTGTTGAGCCATCGCTTGCTGATGTGCAGCCATTGTCTGTTCATGGCGCAGGTTAGCGGCTGCCTGATCCTGTTTAGCGGCTGCCTGAGCCTGTTGTTGTGCGGCCAATGCCTGTTGTTGTGCGGCCAATGCCTGTTGTTGTTGCAAACTCACTTGCATTAACTGCTTCATCATCTCCTCCATGTTGCTTGGCTGCTTTTGGAGTGAAGCCGCAGCCTTCACCCAGGACATACGCAGCTGTAGCCAAGTTGATGCACACCGTTGCCCCTAGCAACCGTTTTGCCCGCTCCGCAGCACCAATTGTAGGGATCTTCCCGGGGGATGGTGTGTTTGGACACAGTTCAGTCAGCAAAACTTGGACTTATAAAAAACAGCTTGGTGTTTATTTGTATCATAAACAGTCCATAACAGAAAATAGCGATACCGTGCTTTTCAGAACAAACAAAACAAAAGGTCCTGCCCGTCCGGGCACTTACTAACAACCGGTCACCTATCTGGCACTTGGTAAGCAGAGTCGCTGAGTAAGCCCCCCAGCAGCGACAGTATCCTTTGCTCGCAGCAAACCCAGCCTGCAGGCTGTTCACTCCTGACTGAGAGCAATCCCTTTCAGACTGACTAGAGCTTTTGCCTTCTCAGGCTGATTGGGATCAGAGCTCACCTGATCCCAAAACCCACACTGGATCGAGGGGGAGGGAATGGCAGGTCCCACTACCAACCTACCCACCATTCCAGTAAATCCGGCCCGGAAAATTTAAAGAACAACTCAGCAGCATATCACTGCTGAGTGACAGGTCTCTTCCAGATTTACCATCTCCCCATAAGCAGTAGTCTGGGTGAGATGTACCTCCCCTCGAGCACTTTTCCTGTGACATGTCCACAGTGTATATATACAATTGCATACACACCATGCAATCATATATATATATATATATATATATATATGTCTCTGGCTTGTCCTCTCCTAAGAGGGGTTTAACAGTGCATAGTGCTGTGTAGCGTTACTTGTAAAAAGGTTGTTGGGGGTGTACTGCCTTGTGTCTCTCCCATACGGGGTTCTGACTAAGACTGCCCTTGAGGTACGGGGACCTGGCAGAGGGCCAGGGCCCTGATAGGACCACTGTGGAGAGCTATCTAGCTTGTGTCCTTCCTCCACAATGTCCAACACGAAAGACCTTCGCTCCTCCTCCACCCATGTGACTTACTTCCCCAGCGTGACTAACGTGCGCTGTGAGTGGGTGAAGAGTGCAACAGAAGAAATAAGAGAGGTGATAGGAAAGAAGAAAACAAGACTCCTACTGGTCTACAGATTCAGGTGACACATAGAGAAACAAAAAACCTTTACATCCTTCAGCTGTGCGGCCTCTAAATACAAATACTCAATACAGTGACATCTAATGGCGAACTTTAGCACTACTTTCATCCCTACACAAGTAAAATAAGTACAGACTTTTGCGAAGGTGAACTGTAACACCCATGGTAGGATACCACATATGCAACACGATTATACCTACACACATACATATACAGTATACACACACGTTTACAGCACGATTATACCTACACACATACATATACACACACATGTATACAGCACGATTATACCTACACAACATACATATACAGTATACACACACACGTATACAGCACGATTATACCTATACACATACATATACAGTATATACACACACATGTATACAGCATGATTACACCTACACACATACATGCAGTGTCCCAGAACAGCCCTTCTCATGCTCATACTTTTATTATAACCAGTTCTGTTCTGGAAAGCTATGGTCCACTGCAAACTGCGTGTATTGTGTTACCCTTCTCAGTATTCAGGTCTGCTATTTCATTCATTTATTGCAGGTATATTCAGGTATCAGTGTCTAATGGTATTATGTCACCTCCTAGTGTTCAAGTATGGTACTTCTCATGTATATTTCTCTGTATATGCCTAATGGTGTGATGATGCAATGGCTGGATGTCACGTGACTGTGCCCTGCTTCCATGGTAACACCAATGGTCATTGAGCTTTTGGCTGGGGTTACCATGGGACTTCCTGTTCTACCTCAGTCTATCTCCTGCCCCATAGGGGATAGGTTGTGTGTTTGTCCTCTCTCCCTGCTAAGAGAGAGGCCTGCGTGTGCTCTGCTGCTCCAGTCCACTGGCTGTTTTCCTGTCTCAAGTCTCAAGATTCTCATCTGGGTGTCGATTCTTCAGTCATTCTTCAGTTCCTCTCATCATCATCTTCTCAAATCATCAACAGCAAGTATTTCGTTCAAGTCTCATTCCACCCAGCATCTCAACTTCAGTTGCACTACTACTCCCATCATTCAGCACGCTACTCTCACAGCCTATTGCAGCATCACCCATTACTCTGCTTTATTTAAGATTGCCTTATTCCCGGTTGCATCCGGAGAGACTGTTGCTACTCGTTACCACCGTTACAATAAATATACAACTACCGTTGTTTCTGAACCTTGGCATTGGTGTGATAATTGGTGCCCTGACTAAGGACAACGAAGAATCGCATGCCCAGTATTCCCGCATGGTCAGGAGCCCGGTTTCCCGCTGTATCACCCTCGTGCCTACACCGTGACCACATTATCCTACAGCTGCCCCGGTTCCTGCCTGTTAGCACCATCTATACTGCGGAGTGGCCCCTAGGGGCCAGGGCATAGCATTTTGGCGTCACGAACAGGATTACGATCGCAGTGTGTGCCACCCCAAGACTGTGCCGCAACCCCAAAGAGACTTGTCCCGCTGTGGCCCAGGAAGGGGTTAAGGCCGCATTTCCCAGGTTCCCGCTCACGCTCCGCCCCCGGCCCTTCAGCTATTACCTCCGTTGCCGGGGGAAGAAGATTCCTGCTGCACCTGCCGGAAGTTGCCGGGCCCAGCTTCCGCCCGCTCCACCGCTGTCTTCTGCCAGCCTGCTGCTCCTGTCTCGGTCATCTCAGCTCACCGCCAATCATCCGGACCACTCGGTGCAGCTCATTCGGGGATCCCGTCTGTTGCGCTGGGACAGTCAGATTAAGTGAAAGTTCCTCAACATGTCCAGCCCGGATGATGATGATGCCGTCGGCGGGTCAAACAGTCCACCGTCCTCACCCGCTGGCGCAACCGCTCCTCCAGCTGCCCCCCTTGCATCTGCTAGTGCTGCTGGAGTGCCGTTTTTCATTGGGCCCAATCACCTGCCCAGCTATAAGGGGGAGCCCCACACCTTGGCTGCTTTTAAGGAGAAGATCTCTCGTACTCTTGAACTGGTTTCTCTCTCTCCTACCCAGCAGGTACAACTCCTACTCGGACAATTAGAAGGTCCTGCTGCTGAGGAGGTCCGGTCATGGCCCGCTACGGAGAAAGCCGGGGTACAGCAGATTCTTGATCGCCTCAGGAGAGAATTTGAGGTACAGTCCCCCACAGAAATTCGCCTCCAGTTCTATGATCGGTGCCAGAGATCAGGTGAGACCCTGAGAGACTATGCCCTTACCCTCCAGTCTGCCTATCGGGCCCTACAACAGGTGGATGTCATTGACCCCTCTGCAGCAGAAAACATAATCACAGATCGTTTCATAGAGGGCATAGACTCTAGGCTCATTCAAAGCCAGCTGCGCATGTTGGCTGCGCAGAACCCTAATATTTCCTTCCTGGATTTCAAAACCCTGGTTCTGAGAGTAGTAGGAACTGACTCCCCCTGCCATAACTGTCCCCCGACCTCGAGTCAGCCAGTACTGACAGGTGTGACCCCTGGGCATGTCACCACGCCTTCTATTTCATCTGTTCCAGCTGTCCAGGCTGTGCAAGCTTCTCTCACCAGCCCCCTGGCTACTCCTGACCTCCTTACTCACGTAGTCAGCTCTCTTTGTCAAGCCATTCAAGAGCTAAAGGGGACCTCATCCATCTCCTCCTTTCACTCTACCTCCAGCCAGGCCCTGTCTCTAGAGTCACCTCCCAGGCGTCCACGCTCTGCCCTATCCATACCCCACAGGGCCACACCTCGAGAGCGGCCCTACTGTGACAACTGTTGGCGACATGGACACTACCAATCCCAGTGCTTTCAGTTAAACGGGACACCCCCAGGTCCGAGGGCCAACACCCGGGATGTAGAATCTCAGGCCCGCAGGAGTCACAATGGCTCTCAAAATTCTTATCGCAATGCCCGCATGTGACTCTATGGATAGACGGTGTGCCTCTTGAGGCCTTGGTGGACACTGGTTCCCAAGTTACTACCATCCCCAAGCATGTTTTTGAGGCACATTGGGACCACAGGGTGTTGTGTCCAGTGGAGAAGGCCAGGCTGAAACTGATTGCTAGCAATGGTCGGCCTATCTCACAACTAGGGTATTGGGAACCCACTATATGCATTGGTAACCGGAGGTTAACCCAGCAGGGTGTTATAGTCACCGAGGCTCAAGGGGACAGTGGTGTTACAGTCTTGGGCATGAATGTCATTCGCCATGTATTCTCTGAATTAGTAGCTGCCCTGCATAACTCTCTGTCTCAAGCTTCTTCCCCCTACAGGCAAGCCATCCAGAAGACTATCAAGGCGCTCACCGCTCAGCAGAGGTTTGTCAATCACCGTGGGGAGATTTGTCGTGTCCGTACTAGAGATGCTCGCCCAATCACTATCCCAGCTAACAGTGAGACCCTTATCTGGTGCAGGGCTCGACCGGGCCTAGACAACAGGCTCTATTAGATTCCATCGAGATTGAGGGTCAACCCCTTGTCATGGCTGCCCGAAGTCTAGTGACCGTCTCCAATGGTCAGGTTCCAGTACGGCTGGTCAACCTCAGTCGACCTACCTAAGTTTACTACGGTTGCCATGCTCCACCAACTCGACCCTGAGGATCTCATATGTGAAGAGACTATTGCCCACCAGAGGTCGATTAGGGCATCATCAGGAGAATCCAAACAGTCTTGCGTTCCTTGATGGGATGCCCTCAACATCGGGGATGCCAACACCCCAATCGAGCATATTCAGGGGGTACTCAAAGTTGCCAAGCGCCATCACGAGGCCTTCAGCAAGCATTCACTTGACTTTGGTAAAACTGGTCTGGTCCAACATCGAATTAATACCAAAGATCATCCTCCTATCAAGGAGAAGCACCGGCCTATTCCGCCTGCCAGCTATCAGCAGGTGAAGAAACTGCTCCAGGAAATGAAGGACACCAACGTCATCCAGGAGAGCCAAAGTCCGTGGGCTGCCCCTATCGTCCTCGTTAAAAAGAAGGATGGCAACATCAGATTCTGTGTTGACTACCGGAAGCTGAACACCATTACTCACAAGGATGCCTATCCGCTGCCTCGTATAGAGGAATCTATTGCTGCTCTGGGTTCAGCCGCCTACTTCTCCACAATGGACCTCACCAGTGGGTATTGGCAGGTGCCCATGGCTCCGGAAGACCGGGAGAAGACGGCGTTTACTACCCCCATGGGACTCTATGAGTTCACCAGTATGCCGTTTGGGCTCTGCAACGCCCCCGCCACATTTCAGCGATTAATGGAGAGGTGCCTCGGTCACGTCAACTTCCAAAGTGTATTGCTCTACCTGGATGACGTCATTGTCTACTCTTGCACTTATGAGGACCATATTCATCACATAGCCGAAGTGTTTCAAGTCCTTATTGACCATGGCCTCAAGATCAAACCGTCGAAGTGCCACCTCCTCAAACCGCAGGTGAACTATTTGGGGCATGTCGTAAGTGCCGAGGGGATACAACCTGACCTCGAGAAGATCTCGGCAGTGGAGAGTTGGGGCATTCCCAAGACGGTGAAAGAGGTGAGAAGCTTCCTCGGATTTGCAGGCTATTACCGCCGCTTTATACCCCACTTCGCCGAGGTGGCTGAACCACTCAATGAGCTACTCCGTGGCTGTCCTCGAGAGAACTACAGTCGACGGCTACCCATAGAGTGGTCTGAACATCAGGAGACGGCGTTTCAAACCCTGAAGGCCCTGTTGATCTCGCCTCCCATCCTGGCTTACCCTGACTATAGTCAGCCTTTCCATCTCTACACAGACGCCAGCTTCCAAGGCCTAGGGGCTGTCCTGTCTCAAGTCCAGCGTAATCAGAAAAGAGCTATTGCCTATGCCAGCCGAAGTTTAAGAGGCGCTGAAAAGAATGATAGTAACTACAGCTCGTTCAAATTGTAGTTGCTTGCTCTGGTGTGGGCCGTTACTGAAAAATTAAAAGATTACCTCGCGGCTACCCCGTTCACTGTCTATACGGATAACAACCCGCTAGCTCACCTCAATACCGCGCGACTGGGCGCTCTGGAACAGCGTTGGGCCTCTAGGCTGGCCAACTTCAACATCGAAGCGGCAAGGCCAATGTGAATGCTGACCTGCTGTCTCGACTGCCTAGAGGTGAGGAAGCCCCAGAGGATGACGACTGGGAAAATGTAGAGATGCCCCCATTTTATCAGAGATTCGCTACTCAGAGTACTACCACGTCGGTCAAAGAGAGTGGGACCTCCCCTGACCCGGGGCCCTATCAAGATTTGTCCAGATGGCAGACCATCCAGAATGAGTCTAGAGTCTTGGGGAAATCTATGACTATTTGTCTACTGGGAGAGTCCCCATGAGATTTAAGAGGCCCTATCCAGACGTTGAACTGAGACGTCTTTGGAGACAGAGGAATCGTCTCTTCCTTCATAGGGGCCTACTTCTAAGGAATTCGTTGGACCCCGTCTCTGGAGAACGATGCCATCAGATCTTGATTCCCTGGCGAGACGCCAAATTGGTGTTAGATGCCTACCATGACCGTTCCGGCCATTTCGGGGTCCATAAGACTGAGGCGACCATCCTTCAACGGTTCTATTGGATCGGGATGCGGGCTGACATTGAGAACTGGTGTGCTGAATGCCCCGCCTGCAACATCTCCAAGGCGGGAGGAAGAGAGGCTCGAGCTCCCTTGCATTCCATTGTGTCCCACTGGCCAAATCAGCTTGTTGCCTTGGACCATGTGAAGTTGGCGCCAATGAGATGTGGATACACCTATGCCCTGACCATGGTCGATCACTACTCCAAGTGGGTAGTCGTGGTACCTGTTGGAGACTTGACTGCAAGGACCGCAGCCATCACTTTCTACAAAGAATATGTGAAACACTACGGCTGTCCTGAGTCCCTGCTCACAGACCGAGGCCCGGCTTTCGAATCTCAACTCTTCCATGAGCTATGCACTTACCACGAGTGCAAAAAGCTTCGTACCACGGCTTATCACCCACAAGGCAATGGTCTCTGTGAGAAAGTCAACCAGGTCTTCATCAATATGCTAAGAACAGCTTTGGTGGCAAAACGGGTGGAATGGCCTCACCTGTTGGATGAGCTGGTGGAAATCTATAACACCACCACTCATTGCTCTACAGGCTACTCTCCTTTCTATCTGATGTTCGGGCGCCAAGGTCAGCTTCCTCAAGACCGTGCGCTTGGAGTTCAAGTAACTGACACTGTCAACCCTCTGCCTGATACCGACTGGGTCCAAGAGCATCAGAGGAGGATTCAAGACGCCCGAGAGATTGTCGACCAGAATATGGGAGAGGCCCACCAGCGTCAGGAAGATGCTTATAATCAAGGGGCGCATGCCACACCACTAAGAGTGGGGGACAGAGTCTGGCTCAAAAAGTATCACCGCACCCACAAGTTGGAGAGTCTATGGGAGCCTGATCCCTATATCATTTCTGCTATTCCCTATGCAGAGACTGACGTGTATGAGGTCAAGAAGCCAGGTCTGGCCCCTCAAACTGTACACCGGAATAGGATAAAGCGCTGTGTGAGGGAGGATCTGCAAGGCCTCACAGCATCCTGTCCAGCACCTGTACAGGCACTTCCGCCAGTCTCAGAGGCTCCATCTAAACCGGCCTCTCTTGAAGACATATTCCAAAGTGAACCATTCCTCATGGCCATTGGCTATCAGGGGATTCCGATGAACACCCCAGTTATCCTGCCTCCAGCGACTCCGCCTCCTGCGGTTCCTTCTCCTCAACCAGCTGCTGTCAATGACCCCCAATCTGTTCCAGAGCAAGCTACTCATGAAGCCAACCTCATGCTGAGACTGTCTGAGCGCTCAACTCAGGGAACACTACCAATCCGCTACAGAGACCAAAGTCCTTAAACTGTTCCTGTTTTGTTGTTGTTTCTGTGTGATTAAAAAGTCCTCTGCAACGTTCAAGGTTCGTGCCTGGTCCTCCTGACCAAGTTTCCTTATTATCATCCAGCTATGTGCTGATGGACACTCATTGACCAAACTGTTCTTCAGTGCCTGTCCCAGAGCCTTTACATGGATGATGGTGTATGTTGCCTAAAGAGACTCTACCACACAGAGACACTTACCCAATTCTTCCTAAAGCACTTTTCATGATTATGTGATTGTCAGAGGTTTATTATTGTATTTCATGATTGCACTACAGTAGTCAAAAGTCTATTTTCTTGTCAGAGTCTCATATATATATTTTCCTACCTCTGAGTAAGCAGGAAAGTCATTTAGATAGTCTCAGAGTAAAGTGTGTCTTTTGAAAAAAAGTATTTTCTCAGTGTATATTTTCATGTCAGAGTCAGACAGTTTCCTCCATCTCTGAGTAAAGAAGTCAGTCTACATATTTATATCTGTAGCCTCAGAGAAAGTCTATTTTCTAAAAAAAAATGTATTTTCTAAAGAGTATATTTTTCAGAAGAATCTTCTATTTTCTCCATGCATAGTATTATTATATCTACAGCTGGAAAGATTATTGGAGCCAGTTTTCTTCAGATGTCTTCAGAGTTATGTGAGCCAATCCTCCTCCAGACCTCATAGTGTTTGTTGTCCTCTATGTTTCCCTTTCTTATGTCTCCATTGTTTGTTCATCCCTGTCTTGTCCCAACACAGTAGTTGCTACACATAGTCATACTTAACCTTTACATTGGTTCATACATATTGCACCTTGGATACCTTTTCGTGTGTTTGGCCTATTGAGTAATTGTGTCGCGTGACTGACTGGTATGTATGGCGCGCCAAATGTATGTTTGCATTTATTATTTTATTCTTTTCTCTTTCAGGTGTCCAAGACACTTCACACAGACACCCAAGGCAGTACACAGGTCTTCACGTTTCTCTTTCCAGTAGGGTAACTCATTTTCATTGGAAACCTACTGTCAAACTGACTGGAATATTGAGGGTCCCCCACCAGCAGTTAAGTTGTCCTGACTTCCATGTCAGATGGTCCACGCACTAACTACCTGTAACCAGAGTACGTTAGGCACCCCTAGGTGAAGTCCTGCCACTAGGGTTTTCTTTCTCTTCATATTTTCTCTTGTCACCTGTGCCTTGAGCGTGGGAAACACACATCTACATATTCACTCACACTAACATTCCTTCCTCTTGTCTTGTTGTCCTGGTCCTCTATGTTCATTCGGCCACATCCACCTCAGCTTGTGGTTCGCCGAGGTCGGCTCATTTCTAGTAGGGAGGTATGCAGTGTCCCAGAACAGCCCTTCTCATGCTCATACTTTTATTATAACCAGTTCTGTTCTGGAAAGCTATGGTCCACTGCAAACTGCGTGTATTGTGTTACCCTTCTCAGTATTCAGCTCTGCTATTTCATTCATTTATTGCAGGTATATTCAGGTATCAGTGCCTAATGGTATTATGTTGCCTCCTAGTGTTCAAGTATGGTACTTCTCATGTATATTTCTCTGTATATGCCTAATGGTGTGATGATGCAATGGCTGGATGTCACGTGACTGTGCCCTGCTTCCATGGTAACACCAATGGTCATCGAGCTTTTGGCTGGGGTTACCATGAGTCTATCTCCTATCCCATAGGGAATAGGTTGTGTGTTTGTCCTCTCTCCCTGCTAAGAGAGAGGCCTGCGTGTGCTCTGCTGCTCCAGTCCACTGGCTGTGTTCCTGTCTCAAGTCTCAAGATTCTCATCTGGGTGTCGATTCTTCAGTCATTCTTCAGTTCCTCTCATCATCATCTTCTCTAATCATCAACAGCAAGTATTTCATTCAAGTCTCATTCCACCCAGCATCTCAACTTCAGTTTCACTACTACTCCCATCATTCAGCACGCTACTCTCACAGCCTATTGCAGCATCACCCATTACTCTGCTTTATTCAAGATTGCCTTATTCCCGGTTGCATCCGGAGAGACTGTTGCTACTAGTTACCACCGTTACAATAAATATACAACTACCGTTGTTTCTGAACCTTGGCATTGGTGTGATAATTGGTGCCCTGACTAAGGACAACGAAGAATCGCATGCCGAGTATTCCCGCATGGTCAGGAGCCCGGTTTCCAGCTGTATCACCCTCGTGCCTACACTGTGACCACATTATCCTACAGCTGCCCCAGTTACTGCATGTTAGCACCATCTATACTGCGGAGTGGCCCCTAGGGGCCAGGGCATAGCATACATATACACACACATGAATACAGCACGATTATACCTACCCAACATACATATACAGTATATACACACATGTATACAGCATGATTACACCTACACAACATACAGTATATACAAACACATGTATACAGCACGTATATACCTCCACACATACATATACAGTATACACACACGTATACAGCACGATTATTCCTACACACATACATATACAGTATACACACATGTATACAGCACGATTATACCTACACAACATACATATACAGTATATACACACACATGTATACAGCACGATTATACCTACACAACATACAGTATATACAAACACATGTATACAGCACGATTATACCTACACAACATACATATACAGTATACACACACGTATACAGCACGATTATACCTATTCACATACAAATACAGTATATACACACACACACATGTATACAGCACGATTATACCTACACAACATGCATATACAGTATATACACACATGTATACAGCACGATTATACCTACACAACATACATATACAGTATATACACACATGTATACAGCACGATTATACCTACACACCTACATATACAGTATACACACATGTATACAGCACGATTATACCTACACAACATACATATACAGTATTTACACAAACATGTATACAGCACGATTATACCTACACACATACATATACAGTATATACACACATGTATACAGCATGATTAAACTTACACACATACATATACATTACACACACATGTATACAGCACAATTATACCTACACATATACATATACAGTATATACACACACATGTATACAGCATGATTACACCTACACACATACATATACATTACACACACATGTATACAGCTTGATTATACCTACACACATACATATACAGTATATACACACACATGTATACAGCACGATTATACCTACACACATACATATACAGTATATACACACACATGTATACAGCACGATTATACCTACACAACATACATATACAGTATATACACACACATGTATACAGCACGATTATACCTACACACATACATATACAGTATATACACACACATGTATACAGCACGATTATACCTACACAACATACATATACAGTATATACACACACATGTATACAGCACGATTATACCTACACAACATACAGTATATACAAACACATGTATACAGCACGATTATACCTACACAACATACATATACAGTATACACACACGTATACAGCACGATTATACCTACACAACATACAGTATATACAAACACATGTATACAGCACGATTATACCTACACAACATACATATACAGTATACACACACGTATACAGCACGAGTATACCTACACACATACATATACACTATACACACATGTATACAGCACGATTATACCTACACACATACATATACAGTATACACACACATGTATACAGCACGATTATACCTACACACATACATATACAGTATACACACATGTATACAGCACGATTATACCTACACACATACATATACAGTATACACACATGTATACAGCACGATTATACCTACACAACATACATATACAGTATATACACACACATTTATACAGCACGATTACACCTACACAACATACAGTATATACAAACACATGTATACAGCACGATTATACCTACACACATACATATACAGTATACACAGGAAATCATGACAAATGGAAAAAAACGAAGTACCAACATAACATTTGGCGACCATGGAGCCAGTGCTAATAAAAGTTTGAAGTCCCCTTTAAGATCGGATATTCTTCTACTGAGTATTGTATAGAAATCGTTACATGTGCCAGAGAAAGAAATGAACAAAGTGCATGAATTTCATTTCGCAACGTAAGCCAAAAAATAGAGAAAGCAAAGAGCTCATCTTAAACCAGATGGGGTTGGCAGCGCTCCTAAGACATTACCAGACTGTCAGTGACTGGGGGAGATTTGTAGCCTTTTTATGTGAAGTCAAAATTAAAAACCAACACCCCTTGCTTGATCGGTGTCAGGAGGGGGTCCCACATCCACACCTAGGCTCCCACCACTTGGATCTGCTGCGGCTTCCTACCATTTTTCCCAGTTTAATCCTCTCTGGAAAGAGAACCTCTCCCAATATCAGACAAATAGCGGGAAAGGCGTTGGGTGTAGGATTAAGGAGTCACTCTCCAGACAGAGGTGGATTTGGCTGGCAGACATGATAGCGGCCGGCGCAGAGCTCTCTTGGAATCAGATCTTATGTTTTCCTAGCAGTAAAGCTTTGGATGCGGGGGGGGGGGGGGGGGGGGGGATGTTCATTGACATTGTTAGGGAAATTTCTGGAAAACCCTTTTGCTCGGTGCTGCTATAAAAAAATGGAGGCCAGCACACTGAAATTGGTTAAAAATGGAAACTTGTATGATAGGGTTAACAAGGCATGGCAGGGCCAAAGTGGATCTGAAATTATTCTGAAACGCATATCGGGAGATTGACTAGCTATAAGATAGCTATCGGTTGAATTTGGCCAACAGTTATCTCTCCCGATCCCCCTATACACATGTATGCTCAGACAGTGGCTTATTTCTCCAGGAACAAAAGGATTAGGCAGTTAAAATTCAGCATGCCCAAACTCTCTGCCCACTGATATCGGCCCTCTATGGAGAATCTGGAGGACACCGTACACATTAGATGGTTGGCTATTCCCAACTGAATCAGCAGGTTCAGTGGAGATATATCCCATCTGTATGACCAGCTTAAAGGGAATCTGTCACTAGATTTATGCAGCTTTAAATAAGGGCAGCATAAAGTAGTGACAGAAATGCTGAACAGATCGGTATTTTACTTGCATAACTCTGTTCGGCCGTTCTCCTAATATGCAGGAGAATAGGATTCTTGCCACACCCCGCCTTCCAGCTGCTGATTGACATGTGACTGCCTATACACAGCATTGATAGATAACTGCCAATCAGCAGCCAATGAGCAGAGTTTTCTGATTCTCATGAATATCCAGGACTACTGGGCTCATGCACATAATGGAGAGGACTACTTATTGTCCATGTTATTCAGGAGGAGATCTCCGAATCAGCTGCACAGAACAATGTAAGTGATAGATCATTCTGTTCAGCTTCTCCATCACTAGTTTATGTTACCCTTAGATAGGACTGTATAAACCTACTGACAGTCTCTTTAAAGAGGTTTTCCAATAAAAACGACTGATCATTGACATCTGGAACTTTACTGCTGAACTGATCGGCACCCATAGTAGTCTAAGCTGGAAGCAGTTGGCTCCATTTCCTGTTTAGTGGTGGCACTGGTGTACTGCAGCCTCATCTCCTATTTACTTCAATCCACTTCCTGTGGATAGGGTATCAATAGTTTTATTTCTCCTGGAAAACCCCTTTAAGGCCAGCTCTGTTTGGTCTAATATTAAATTGTAGTCCTCACCCTTCTCATTTACCCTTATGGACCTCTATTACTGTGAGGACTACAGAGGGTGCTGGAAGGAAGAAGTAACACAGGCAATGTTGAGCGTTGTCGTTCCCTGACCGCTGGTTACATAACTGCGGTTAGACGGCCATATTGAGGCCAACTAGGTCAGACATGTCAGCGGTCCACAGATGGGACCTCATTATCCGCCGATGTTCCATGTCCTCGGCCAAGTATTCAGCGTTTGTTACTCTCCTCCTCCGTCACGTGTTGTGAACACGCTGGAAGGCTGAGACGTCTTCCAAGCCCTTCTGGTTTATGAGGCGCGCTATATAATAAAGCAGGTACATGTTAACAGGCCGCAAGGAATTTACATCTATACAATCAAACAGGAAAAGAACCCATTCCACCGCCTAATAGAGCCCTGAATGACGTGCGCCCTCATTTACCTTCCCCTCGAGCTGCTGCGCTACAGCAGGTGACAGAGTACAGCTCTAATGTTTTCCAGATGGATCACACATGGCGTGAAGGCAGTATATATATATATATGGGGTTCTCTGAACAGCTAGCACTCCTTTATAAGACCCACATGACCAAAATTAGCAGGATATGTCTGTGCTCACATGTCTGGACCCTATGTCTTCCCCATTCTGTGAGAGCAGCAATGGTAAGTGTAATACCATATCCATACTTGTGTCGTTTGGGGGCAGCCTTCCCCGCCGGTGGTGCTGGCTGGGATTTGGTGGGGCTTTTTGGGTCTGGTCCTGTGATATTGGGGTTGCAGGGCCATTCCAGGGCCTCCCTTTCCTGCACGTGCACGCTTTGCGGGGTTGGCGGTCGCTGACCGACACGGTGTGGAGTTAGCGTAGGGACCCGTGTGGACCAGAGGACCTGCGCGGTGGTACACGGGGCAATATGGCTTGATCAATTCATATACAGACACTCTGGTGTTGATTTTTAATATAGGCCTAGCGGCATTAGTATCAGCCATAGATGGGATGTGCAGCCGTTCCACTCTCTCCAGTTCGTGTTTCACAGTTCTCCCTCTCTGAACAGCTAGCACTCCTTTATAAGACCCACATGACCAAAATTAGCAGGACATGTCTGTGCTCACATGTCTGGACCCTATGTCTTCCCCATTCTGTGAGAGCAGCAATGGTAAGTGTAATACCATATCCATACTTGTGTCGTTTGGGGGCAGCCTTCCCCGCCGGTGGTGCTGGCTGGGATTTGGTGGGGCTTTTTGGGTCTGGTCCTGTGATATTGGGGTTGCAGGGCCGTTCCAGGGCCTCCCTTTCCTGCACGTGCACGCTTTGCGGGGTTGGCGGTCGCTGACCGACACGGTGTGGAGTTAGCGTAGGGACACGTGTGGACCAGAGGACCTGCGCGGTGGTACACGGGGCAATAAGGCTTGATCAATTCATATACAGACACTCTGGTGTTGATTTTTAATATAGGCCTAGCGGCATTAGTATCAGCCATAGATGGGATGTGCAGCCGTTCCACTCTCTCCAGTTCATATATATATATATCTATATCTATATATATATATATATATATATATAGAGAGAGAGAGAGAGAAAGATAGATAGAGCTGTATATATGGTGTCCCACTATTGAGTGCCTTATGCACCTGTAGCAAAGTTCTCACTCCAGGTTAAAGTGTTGATTAGGTATTCTAAAGTTTTACCACTAGGTGTCAGTGTTTTATATTTGTATATGTTGCACAGCTGAAGTCAGTATATGGTTAGTTTCTGTTGTACCATGCGTTTTGTGCTAACCAATGGGAGGTGCTCTCTCTCTCTCTCTGCCTATCCCTGCTCTCCTCACACTCACTCCCTGTAGGACAAAGTTACAGAAAAGAAGGTCTACGTATCCAATCATGCAGAGCAAATAACTGGGACACCCCTGGACACTTAGCTACACCCAGATAACCACGGCTTGAGCTTGTGGTACCCTAACAGGACGGGTAGCTCGACACTGTAAGGCAAAAGGTGGTCAGACCAAAGTCTAAACACAACTACAAGTAAACTATTCACTACAAAGTATGTCTTCAGGTTACGGCAGAGTTCACAGCTACATTTGGAGCTCCTCTAACAAACTCCTCTCCTCTTCCAGCACCACTACAACTACCTCTCCGCTACTTTTTTCTCAAGCACAACAAAGTCAAGCACTAAAATCTATGTGAAGTTTTATCTATTCTTTAAAAGTGTATTGTATTATTGAAGAACTTGTCAGTAAAGTTGTTCTATTTTTACATAACTGGGACTCTGTCCTATTCTATACGCACCAGTTTGGGTGGGTCAGTTGCCACTCAGGACTGCCGTAACAAGAGCCCAAGGGTTCTTGTGTCACACCTGTTGCAAAAAGCCTCTTACTCAAAGCTAAGTGGTGATGAAGGTAGTTTATTATTTCGCCACTAGATGTCAGTGTTTTCTATGTGAGCTCTTTTCTGTTGCACAGCTAAAGTAAGTTACTGTTTCTTATCTATTATGTACTTTTCTTGTCCAATAGAGATACTTTTCATTTCTAACCTATTACTCTCCTTCTCTTTGCACACAGTGTTTTCCACCACTCATAGGGTCTTTTACATACCCCTGTAGGAAGTAGTCACTTCACTACTACTGTATGATACCATGTGGGCATTGTTTGGCACTATATACTTTATATACTATATGGCACTTTCTAAGCAGATGCTTTAGTTTATTGTGTGAAGAACGCCAGGGTCACCTCCAACCCAATGGACAGCTTTCATTTGATAAAAATCCAGTATGTATAGAGTCAGGATCTTCTCATCTCAGCATTGCATCCGATAACCATCGTAGCCAAGCCCTCTGGATTATTTTCAAAAAATAATGGGTGTCAAGATCAAGATCGATGAATTAGGATTAGAGATGAGCGAACCGGGTTCGGGTTCGAGTCGATCTGAACCCGAACGTTCGGCATTTGATTAGCGGTGGCTGCTGAAGTTGGATAAAGCCCTAAGGCTATGTGGAAATCATGGATACAGCCAATGACTACACTCACCGGCCACTTTATTAGGTACACCTGTCCAACTGCACGTTACCACTTAATTTCTAATCAGCCAATCACATGGTGGCAACTCAGTGCATTTAGGCATGTAGACATGGTCAAGACAATTTCCTGCAGTTCAAACCGAGCATCAGTATGGGGAAGAAAGGTGATTTGAGGGCCTTTGAACGTGGCATGGTTGTTGGTGCCAGAAGGGCTGGTCTGAGTATTTCAGAAACTGCTGATCTACTGGGATTTTCACGCACAACCATCTCTAGGGTTTACAGAGAATGGTCCGAAAAAGAAAAAACATCCAGTGAGCGGCAGTTCTGTGGGCGGAAATGCCTTGTTGATGCCAGAGGTCAGAGGAGAATGGGCAGACTGGTTCGAGCTGATAGAAAGGCAACAGTGACTCAAATAGCCAACCGTTACAACCAAGGTAGGCAGAAGAGCATCTCTGAACGCACAGTACCTCCAACTTTGAGGCAGATGGGCTACAGCAGCAGAAGACCACACCGGGTGCCACTCCTTTCAGCTAAGAACAGGAAACTGAGGCTACAATTTGCACAAGCTCATCCAAATTGGACAGTAGAAGATTGGAAAAACATTGCCTGGTCTGATGAGTCTCGATTTCTGCTGCGACATTCGGATGGTAGGGTCAGAATTTGGCGTCAACAACATGAAAGCATGGATCCATCCTGCCTTGTATCAACGGTTCAGGCTGGTGGTGGTGGTGTCATGGTGTGGGGAATATTTTCTTGGCACTCTTTGGGCCCCTTGGTACCAATTGAGCATCGTTGCAACGCCACAGCCTACCTGAGTATTGTTGCTGACCATGTCCGTCCCTTTATGACCACAATGGACCCAACATCTGATGGCTACTTTCAGCAGGATAATGCGCCATGTCATAAAGCTAGAATCATCTCAGACTGGTTTCTTGAACATGACAATGAGTTCACAGTACTCCAATGGCCTCCACAGTCACCAGATCTCAATCCAATAGAGCATCTTTGGGATGTGGTGGAATGGGAGATTCGCATCATGGATGTGCAGCCGACAAATCTGCGGCAACTGTGTGATGTCATCATGTCAATATGGACCAAAATCTCTGAGGAAGCTTCCAGCACCTTGTTGTATCTATGCCACCAAGAATTGAGGCGGTTCTGAAGGCAAAAGGGGTCCAACCCGTTACTAGTATGGTGTACCTAATAAAGTGGCCGGTGAGTGTATATATATCCATGTTTTCCAGACAACCTTAGAGCTTTATCCAAGTTCTGCAGCCCCCGCTAATCAAATGCCGAACGTTCGGGTTCAGATCGAAACATCAGACAATATGGCGACCTCCATTGTATTTAATGGGGGAGTCTGGCACCGGGCGAAAAAATTATCCTGGGCTGGGGGAACATAAAAAAGAAGTCATATTCACCTGTCCCTGTTCCCGCGTCCCGCTTGTGGACCCCAGCCGGCTGTCTTCCTCACGACTTTGTTGACGGATGCCCCGTTCAGCCAGTCAGTGACTGGGGCGGGACACCACTGCAGTCACTGATTGGCTAAGGGGGCTAAATCCCACCCGCTTGTGACGATCAACAAGGGTTACGGAGTCCAGTGAGGTGGTGTATCTATCATTGTAAAAACCTGTTGACATATCATAGCAACACGCCAGGAGTTTGAAGTGGGGGTCCTGGGGCTGTTTGAAGTGGGGGTTCGGGGGCTGTTTGAAGTGGGGGTCCTGGGGCTGTTTGAATCGGGGGTCCTATGGTGTCACTGTGACACCATAGAAGTTTTAAAGCGATTGGAACCCTTTAAATGTCTGGAACCCTTTAAGTCTGGTGAAATGCCCATACTATGAATCATGTGGATTTTCCCTCCGCTGAAAAGGTTACATGGAAAAATAAGAGACATCAAAACCTTCTTGTCTGGTGCAGAGCTGCGAGTGTTTATACAATCCATCTTCTGGCCATTATTACATTTCATCCCGCCAAGCTGTTTCTTATTTGCTTCATCTAGCGGGAGCCAAGTCCTCAATGAGATAAGATTCCGACCCAGATTTCTGACTAGAAATAGAACAGCGGAGCGAAGCTGTTACAGAACATTGCCTCATAGGCCACCCTTACTCCACTCATCAGGACTCCAGGAAAGCTGAGTGATAACCAAGATGGCCGCCTTATGGCTCCCAGTCAGGTTACTTCCCACCCGTCTCCAGAAATGTAAGGTTGCCCAGCTTTCCCAAATTCCTGAACTACATACCCCACCCCACAGTAAATATAACCGCATAGCTATCCAGATTCATGGGGAACAACGCCATGGGAACCTTTGACGGTAGCATTATGGTTATCACCCAGCATTCTTAGAGTCATGGAAGCAAAATCTTCCAAGGATAGGCAGGTTTATGGCCAACAAGATTAAAGGGGTACTCCAACGAAAATATTTTTCTTTCAAATCCACTGGTTTCAGAACCTTATATAGATTTGTAATTTACTTCTATTTAAAGATCTCAAGTCTCCCAGTAATTATCAGCTGTTGTATGTCCTGCAGGAAGTGGCGTATTCTTTCCAGTCTGACACAGCGCTCTCTGCTGCCACCTCTGTCCATGTCAGGAACTGTCCAGAGCAGCAGCAAATCCTCATAGAAAACCTCACCTGCTCTGGACAGTTCCTGACATGGACAGAGGTGGCAGCAGAGAGCACTGTGTCAGACTGGAAAGAATACGCCACTTCCAGCAGGACATACAGCAGCTGATAAGTACTAGGAGACTTGAGATCTTTAAATAGAAGTAAATTACAAATCTATATAACTTTCTTAACCCACTTGATTTGAAAGAAAAAGATTTTCATTGGAGTACCCCTTTAACTTTAGGCAACAAGAAGCAGTTTCTGACCTTTTAGGATTTACAGTATTCTACTTTCTGTGCCCGCATCCTCCACCGAATGTTATAGGGAGCAGCTCACGGGAGAGTGGTAGATGGCCGCAGGCACACCAAGTTCAGCCTAAAGCAAAGGACTTTTTCTTTCAATTGTTATAAGCCAGCTTTTTTGAACTTTATTGAGTCTTTTGCACATAACACAATCACATGGACGGCTATGAATGTGAATGGCTACTGCTTGGTCCCCCATGCAAACACCCACAGGCTACTATCACTCCTTCTGGGACCATGGGATGCTCCCCCCTACCACAACCTACCCCACCATGGTGTTCTTTGAATTAAAATAGGGAATCTTTGAAGGTGTCCATACATGTTGTTATCTCTCCCATTCTCGGGGAAGTAAGACTTACTAACCGATATTCTGTATAAGTGTGATAGTCTTCAGGATGATCTATGTAGAGTCCTTTTACTGCAAATTTGATGTGGTGTCTTAAAGGAGAAGTCCGGTAAAAATTTGTATTAAAGTATTGTATTGCCCCCCAAAAGTTATACAAATCCCCAATATACACTTATTACGGGTAATGCACATAAAGTGCTTTCTTCCCTGCACTTACTACTGCATCAAGGCTTCACTTCCTGGATAACATGGTGATGTCACGTCCTGGATAACATGGTGATGTCACTTCCTGGATAACATGGTGATGTCACTTCCTGGATAACATGATGATGTCCCTTCCTGGATAACATGGTGATGTCACTTTCTGGATAAAATGATGATGTCACTTCCTGGAAAACATGGTGATGCCACTTCCTGGATAACATGGTGATGTCACTTCCTGGATAACATGGTGATGTCACTTCCTGAATAACATGGTGATGTCACTTTCTGGATAACATGGTGATGTCACTTCCTGGATAACATGGTGATGTCACTTCCTGGATAACATAGTGATGTCCACTTTCTGGATAACATGGTGATGGTACTTTCTGGATAACATCGTGATGTCACTCCCTGACTCCCAGAGCTGTGCTGGCTGTGGCTGCTGGAGAGGATGATGGCAGAGGGATGCTCAGTGTCCCTCCAGTGCCCTGTGTCCCTCAGTGTCCCCCTGCCATCATCCTCTCCAGCAGCCACAGTCCGCACAGCTCTGGGAGTTGGGTTGTGACATCACCATGTTATCCAGGAAATAACATCACCACGTTATCCAGGAAGTGACATCACCATGTTATCCAGGAAGTGACATCACCATGTTATCCAGGAAGTGACATCACCATGTTATCCAGGAAGTGACATCACCACGTTATCCAGGAAGTGACATCACCATGTTATCCAGGAAGTGACATCACCATGTTATCCAGGAAGTGAAGCCTTGATGCAGTAGTAAGTGCAGGGAAAAAACACTGTATAAGCATCTAATAAGTGTATATTGGGGATTTGTACAACTTTTTTTTTGGGGGGGGGGCAATACATTACTTTAATACCAATTTTCGCCGGACTTTTTCTTTAAGACACCACTTTCACTTCAGTAATAGGACTTTACATAGATCATCCTGAAGACTATCACACTCATACAGAACATCGGTTAGTAAGTTGTACACTGGGGGGGTCTTTACTCTTAAGAGTTTCTTTGTTATTGACTCTGGCCTACTTACACAGTCCCCTTAAAGGGGTACTCCAGCAAAAAAAAAAAAAATCTTTCAAATCATCTGGTTTCAGAAAGATGTATAGATTTTTAATTTACTTCTATTGAAAAATCTTCAGTCTTCCAGTACTTATCAGCTGCTGTATATCCTGCAGGAAGTGGAGTATTCTTTTGAGTCTGACACAGTGCTCTCTGCTGCCACCTCTGTCCATGTCAGGAAAGTTATGTTTGAGCGGAATACCCCTTTAAGAGTCTGAAAATGATTCAGCTTCTGGAACAGTCACAATAGAGACTTTGAACTGCAGTATTAATCAAAGTTATTAACCTATAAATCACCAAATGCAGTACTGGCAGAGGAAAGCGGCTTACGATACAGACATCTACCGCTATCAGGGAAGATGGATAGACCCCGGTACTGAGCTGTAGAAATGGTCATGCTGAAGTCATCATCATCTTACCTTCTCCTATAAATCCTCCATCCACATTCATAAACCTGACTGTCAGATTGTTGGCAGCGGACAGATAATGGGGTGAGCAACGAGATGAGCCAGACCTGGAATGTTATCACCCAGGGCAATGTGAAGGGAGTTGGCAGGACCCACTGGTTCAAAATAAGAAAGTAATGCTTAATGGTGCGAGGAAGTACTCCATACCGCATCCTTACAGGATATATCCATCACTATACAGGTACCAGAACACCACTGGGGGGGAGGGGGGAGAACTACAGCTACCAGGACCCCACGGGGGGTGGGGGGGGGGGCTTGGGAGGCGACTGCAGCTACCAGGACACCACTGGGGGGGATCTACAGCTATTATTACTATATGGAGGGCACAGAAGAAGACATTATAATTATATGGAGGCACAGCAGGAGACATTATTATTATTATTATATGGAGGCACAGCTGGGGGACATTATTAGTATATGGAGACACAGCAGGAGTCATTATTATTATTATATGGAGGCACAGCTGGGGGACATTATTAGTATATGGAGACACAGCAGGAGTCATTATTATCATATGGAGGCACAGCAGGAGACATTATTACTATATGGAGGCACAGCAGGAGACATTATTACTATATGGAGACACAGCAGGAGACATTATTACTATATGGAGACACAGCAGGAGACATTATTACTGTATGGAGGTACAGCAGGAGACATTATTACTATATGGAGACACATCAGGAGACATTATTATATGGAGGCACAGCAGGGGAACATTATTACTATATGGAGACACAGCAGGAGACATTATTATATGGAGGCACAGCAGGGGGACATTATTACTATATGGAGACACAGCAGGAGACATTATTATTATATGGGAGCACAACAGGAGACATTATTACTATATGGAGGCACAGTAGGGGATATTATTACTATATGGAGGCACAGCAGGGGGTATTATTACTATATGGAGACACAGCAGGGGGTATTATTACTATATGGAGGCACAGCAGGGGGACATTATTATTATATGAAGACACAGCAGGAGACAATAATACTATATGGAGACACAGCAGGAGACATTATTATTCTATGGAGGCACAGCACGGGGACATTATTACTATATGGAAACACAGCAGGAGACATTATTATTATATGGAGGCACAGCAGGGGGACTTTATTACTATATGGAGACACAGCAGGAGACATTATTACTATATGGAGGCACAGCAGGAGACATTATTACTATATGGAGGCACAGCAGGAGGCATTATTACTATATGGGAGCACAGCAGGGACATTATTACTATATGGAGGCACAGCAGGGGACATTATTACTATATGGAGGCACAGCAGGAGGCATTATTACTATATGGGAGCACAGCAGGGACATTATTACTATATGGAGGCACAGCAGGGGACATTATTACTATATGGAGGCACAGCAGCAGGGGACATTATTACTATATGGAGGCACAGCAGCAGGGGACATTATTACTATATGGAGGCACAGCAGCAGGGGACATTATTACTTTATGGGGACATAGGGACTTTATAACTATATGGGGGCACAGCAGGGAATCCTACTTACAGGGGGGTAACCCACATTCCTACTCGCTTTACTGGAAATAACACCAAAAAGTGGAATTACTACTGTTTGGGATCTTATGGGTTGGAATAAGGGAAGGAAGTTGAAGGAAAAGGGCGGAGTCTAAGTTGTTTGTGTGGCAGGTTCTGAGGAGATGAATTGTAGCTGAAAAAAATCATCATGGTGGTCTGGGCCTGATGGAGAGGAAAAGGGAAAGTGATGCCTGAGTTCAAAGAAGACGTCACCTGTGAGTCACTGAATGACGTTTTTTTTTTCTATTTTTTTAGAACATTATTCAGTAGGGGTGTCCCGGGGTAAAATAAAAGGTTAGCCATAATACGCACACGGTTTCTCACTGGCAAAATCCCCCCCATTAACTGTCTTTCCACATGTTCAAAAATCATTGGCCACCGGCCGTGCATCGCTGCGTTTATTAGTGATGCGCGACCGATGGCTGATCCAGCCTTATAATAGGCTCTGTAAGCGAGCGCCTATCTAGCAGAACGGTGCTACTTACCCAGGATATCAGGCCGTGTAATATGGCCCTAACACAGTAGGTAAGAAAGCAGAGAAAGTGCTGGGTTCTCACATTGCGTTATTAACACAAACACAACGTGAGAACACTGAGCCCTCCCCGCTCCTGTCTCTAGGGCCTGGCATCTTCCTCTGCACTGCAGCCTCTTGTGACCATCACATGCATAACAGAGGAGGATGCTGAGCCACACAGCCAGGAGTGAGGGGGGTCTGTGCTAAGTCGCCTACAGTAAGCGGGTATCTGTATAGATCTGTATATATATTGGGGGGGGGGTCCCCGACAAGATTGTCGCCCCGGGCCTCCACCAACCTTAATCCGCCCCGGATAATACTCCCCAGTAAGCATAACAAGGTAATACCAGTTGGGTATGAGGGTATTCCTATCTACCAGGAGTTAATCTTTGGTCTATAGTACTTGGTGAAGCTGATCTCTGTGGGGTCTTTATGCCCCTAAAATAGGAAAATGTATATTACGTAAGGCTCAGTTTTTCTGGAGGCAGCGACTACCCAGCATCCTTTTTAACTTAAAACATGTTTGAGTTCACAGTGGGGGGATTTTCCCACACAAACATGAAACACTGCACTAAGCCCCTCCAAATGATTCACATATGAGCCCTCCAGGAAATTGGTTCCTGCCAGAGCCAAACCTGCAACTATAGGAAAGGTGACGGCTATGGTGGAAAACAATAATGTAGAAGATTAAAAGGAGGATAGCCAGGGGAAATAGCGGGAGAAACACCCCGCCTCTCTGTGCTCCGGAACCTTCTGCATAACATTCAAAATGCTATGCCAGTCAGGAAATACGTCTGCCTGTTCAATGCCTATCCTTGTCCATAGGAGCAGTATTATAGTAGTTATATTCCTGTATATAGGGGCAGTATTATAGTAGTTATATTCCTGTATATAGGGGGCAGTATTATAGTAGTTATATTCTTGTATATAGGGAGCAGTATTATAGTAGTTATATTCCTGTATATAGGGAGGAGTATTATTGTAGTTATATTCCTGTATATAGGAGCAGTATTATAGTAGTTATATTCTTGAATATAGGGAGCAGTATTATAGTAGTTATATTCTTGTATATAGGGGGCAGTATTATAGTAGTTATATTCTTGTATATAGGAGCAGTATTATAGTAGTTATATTCCTGTATATAGGGAGCAGTATTATAGTAGTTATATTCTTGTATATAGGGGGCAGTATTATAGTAGTTATATTCTTGTATATAGGAGCAGTATTATAGTAGTTATATTCCTGTATATAGGGAGCAGTATTATAGTAGTTATATTCTTGTATATAGGGGGCAGTATTATAGTAGTTATATTCTTGTATATAGGAGCAGTATTATAGGAGTTATATTCCTGTATATAGGGAGCAGTATTATAGTAGTTATATTCTTGTATATAGGGGGAAGTATTATAGTAGTTATATTCTTGTATATAGGGGGCAGTATTATAGTAGTTATATTCCTGTATATAGGAGCAGTATTATAGTAGTTATATTCTTGTATATAGGAGCAGTATTATAGTAGTTATATTCCTGTATATAGGAGCAGTATTATAGTAGTTATAGGTGTATGAAGTAGCAGAAGCCCGCACCGCGCCCGACTTGTGCACTCAACACGGTATATGGAGTCCTCTTGTATACTGGAGATACGGCTGCCGAATGGGGTGTGCAAACAACGGAGAGAAGATTCATCAATATATGGAGGTAGAAAAATGAAGAAGCACTCACCCTTGAAGTATCGGCTTAGCGGCTTTATTGTATCTTTCACTGCGAGAGGGAATAGGATAAGGTGTGGACGCGTACTGGTACTCCTACCAGTACGCGTCCACACCTTATCCTATTCCCTCTCGCAGTGAAAGATACAATAAAGCCGCTAAGCCGATACTTCAAGGGTGAGTGCTTCTTCATTTTTCTACCTCCATATATTATAGTAGTTATATTCCTGTATATAGGAGCAGTATTATAGTAGTTATGGTTCAGGGAAGATAAAGAGTGCTGCACCTCACACCTATGGCTGATACTAGTACCTCTCGGCTGCATAAAAAACATCAGAATTCTGTATGTGAATTGATCAAGCCACACTGCCCCATGTACCTCGTGCAGGTATCTGATACACATGGGTCCCTACACTAAGTCCACACTGTGCCGGTCAGCGACCACCACCCCCGCAGGCGTGCACAGTCAGGGAAGGGAGGCCATGGAACGGCCCTGCAACCCCCATGCCACAGGACCAGACCCAAAAATGCCACACCAAAACCCAGCCAGCACCACCGGCGGAGGAAGCTGCCCCCAAACAGCACAAGTCTGGATAAGGTATTACACTCACCATAGCTATCAAAGATAGAATGGGACAGACAGGAGGGATTAAAACCATGAGCACTCAGGTGTCTCCTGCTAATTGCGGTCATGTGGGTCTCACCAGGAGGAGTGCAAAACACGGAGAAAAGAGAGAGACAAAATACGGTTCAGGGAAGAAAAAGAGTGCTGCACCTCGCACCTATGGCTGATACTAGTACCTCTCGGCTGCATAAAAAACATCAGAATTCTGTATGTGAATTGATCAAGCCATACTGCCCCATGTACCTCGTGCAGGTATCTGATACACATGGGTCCCTACCCTAAGTCTACACTGTGCCGGTCAGTGGCCACCAACCCCGCAGGCGTGCACAGTCAGGGAACAGGGGCCATGGGACGGCCATGCGACCCCCATGCCACAGGACCAGACCCAAAAACACCACACCAGAACCCGGCCAGCACCGCCGGCGGAGAAGGTCGCCCCCAAGCAGCACAAGTCTGGATAAGGAATTACACTCACCATAGCTGCAGCAAACAGAATGGGAAAAAACAGGAGGGATTAAAACCATGTGCACTCAGGTGTCTCCTGCTAATTGCGGTCATGTGGGTCTCACCAGGAGGAGTGCATTATAGTAGTTATATTCCTGTATATAGGAGCAGTATTATAGTAGTTATATTCCTGTATATAGGGGGCAGTATTATAGTAGTTATATTCTTGTATATAGGGGGCAGTATAATAGTAGTTATATTCCTGTATATAGGAGCAGTATTATAGTAGTTATATTCTTGTATATAGGAGCATTATTATAGTAGTTATATTCTTGTACAGTATATAGGGGGCAGTATTATAGCAGCTATATTCCTGTATATAGGAGCATTATTATAGTAGTTATATTCTTGTATATAGGGGCAGTATTATAGTAGTTATATTCTTGTATATAGGAGCAGTATTATAGTAGTTATATCCCTGTATATGGGAGCAGTATTATAGCAGTTATATCCCTGTATATAGGGGGCAGTATTATAGTAGTTATATTCTTGTATATAGGAGCAGTATTATAGTAGTTATATCCCTGTATATAGGGACAGTATTATAGTAGTTATATTCCTGTATATAGGAGCAGTATTATAGCAGTTATATTCCTGTATATAGGAGGCAGTATTATAGTAGTTATATTCCTGTATATAGGAGCAGTATTATAGTAGTTATATTCTTGTATATAGGGGGCAGTATTATAGTAGTTATATTCTTGTATATAGGAGCAGTATTATAGTAGTTATATTCCTGTATATAGGAGCAGTATTATAGTAGTTATATTCTTGTATATAGGAGCAGTATTATAGTAGTTATATTCCTGTATATAGGAGCAGTATAATAGTAGTTATATTCCTGTATATAGGAGCAGTATTATAGTAGTTATATTCTTGTATATAGGAGGCAGTATTATAGTAGTTATATTCCTGTATATAGGAGCAGTATTATAGTAGTTATATTCCTGTACATAGGAGCAGTATTACAGTAGTTATATTCTTGTATATAGGAGCAGTATTATAGTAGTTATATTCCTGTATATAGAAGCAGTATAATAGTTGTATTCCTGTATGTAGGAGCAGTATTATAGTAGTTATATTCCTGTATATAGGTGGTAGTACTATAGTAGTTATATTCTTGTATATAGGGGCAGTATTATAGAAGTTATGTTTTTGTACATAGGGGCAGTATTAAATTATCTATTTACTCGTAGGGATCAGTATTATAATAGTTGTATTATTGTACATAGAAGGCAATTCATACAAAATCCGTATAGAAGCTATGTCATCTGGCTTGTTGTGCACATGGTGGCCCAGTAGTCTTTGAGTTACTTGAGAATGTATAATTTCTTGCCCATAACTTAGCTACTATAACAATTGCCATGACCCCATATTTGCCCCCACCTGGGTATTCAGCTCCCAGAATTGCTGTCCCCGCCATCCCGTGACCCATAGACTTCAATTATATTATAAGTAGAGTTGACCGGATGTCTCATTTCCCTGACCGAGATATAGTAACATCCTCACCTTGGCAGGACAGAGGGGTCTTTGGGGGGCAGATGGGGCTGTTTGGGGAGCAGGATTAGTAGAACTTAATAAAGTGGAGTTTATTTGTAGAGTGAAGCTGTTATTATGTCATTGACAATATGGCGCGCATTGCTTACACTGAGAGGGAATAGATCCCGGGCTCTGTGTATTCTGGGATCTTGGCCCGGGTTCAGTAACCTTCCCAGAGTCGAGGTGTTAACCCCGTTGTGTGGAGGTTGGAGAAATCCCCCTAGGAAGCTTTTCCTCTGTGCAGGAGTTGCTGGCGTTTTAGCCCCTCGTTCTGCTCCAGATGTTGGAAATAATATGAGGGGCCACCTACAATAGGCTTATAAAGGAATTTAAAGGGGAAACATACTTTTTTTTTATTCTCACATTAATATTCTATAACCGAGCAGTGAAACATGTGGAGACGATTTCATGCAGACTGTAGACTTTATAGAAGGGACTACCATTGGCTAATGTTTACCTTCTATTAAGTTTTAGGGTTTTATGTGTTTATTTGGCTACAGGAAGTTTAGATACCCCCCCCCATTAGCATAAGATGGCTGATATCCAGGGGTAATAACGCAACAGTCTTATTTACCAGGTATCAGTTCTATATTGGCAACATTTCTATCTTCCGCTCTCGCAGCAAGTTCTTCCAGTACTTTTTAGCTGCTGTATGTCCTGCAGGAAGTGGTGTATTCTTTCCAGTCTGACACAGTGCTCTCTGCTGCCACCTCTGTCCATGTCAGGAACTGTCCAGAGCAGGAGAGGTTTTCTATGGGGATTTGCTACTGCTCTGGACAGTTTCTGACATGGACAGAGGTGGCAGCAGAGAGCACTGTGCCAGACTGGAACGAATACACCACTTCCTGCAGGACATACAGCAGCTGATAAGTACTGGAAGAGTAGAAGTAATTTACAAATTTGTATAACTTTCTGATACCAGTTGATTTAAAAAACTTATTTTTTCACCTGATTACCCCTTTAACTAGGTAATGTCAGTCTGGGATAGGTGGAGAACACATAGAAGACGCACACAATGGCCCTTTAAGTTATAGCCAGGACAAGTGTTCGGCCCCTATGGGGCAAACTAAAAAAGCCGGCCCAACCAACAAGGAGGTGGAGTGGCAGAGTCACATGCAGGCAGATGTCACCCAGGGGCATTTCCCCGTATCTATTCCTAGGCATAGTCTGCGATTCCACGGATACTTTGCAGAGATCAGAAGGGACGCTGCGTTTCTCATTGATAGATGGAAGGCTTACCAATAACCAATAAAGCGCAGTGTATACAATGGTCAGAATGGGGATATCCGGTGTTGGTGGACAACCTCCAGCCCATGGTGTCCTTACATTGTGCTCCGCTCCTCTCACACCCCGAGATAATATTATCCATATTTCTATGGGATGAGCCGGTCAGGTTTCCTCCAGGATAACACATCAGGATGCAGGAGGAGAAGCGTCTAGACAATGTGATATGCTGACACAGCGAGACCACCGACACTATGGAAAAGATTCATCCAAGGGTCCTAGATGTTCTATCTACAGCTGTGAAAGTCTATCTATCTATCTATCTCCTATCTATCTATCTATCTATCTATCTATCTATCTATCTATCTATCTATCTATCTATCTACAGCTGTGAAAGTCTATCTATCTATCTATCTATCTATCTATCTATCTATCTATCTATCTATCTATCTATCTATCTCCTATCTATCTATCTATCTATCTATCTATCTCCTATCTATCTATCTATCTATCTATCTATCTATCTCCTATCTATCTATCTATCTACAGCTGTGAAAGTCTATCTATCTATCTATCTATCTATCTCCTATCTATCTATCTATCTATCTATCTCCTATCTATCTATCTATCTATCTATCTATCTATCTATCTATCTATCTATCTCCTATCTATCTCCTATCCCCTATCTATCTATCTATCTATCTATCTATCTATCTATCTATCTATCTATCTACAGCTGTGAAAGTCTATCTATCTATCTATCTATCTATCTATCTATCTATCTATCTATCTATCTCCTATCTATCTATCTATCTATCTCCTATCTATCTATCTATCTATCTATCTATCTATCTATCTATCTCCTATCTATCTCTCTATCTATCTATCTATCTATCTATCTATCTATCTCCTATCTATCTATCTATCTATCTATCTATCTATCTATCTATCTATCTCCTATCTCCTATCTATCTATCTATCTATCTATCTATCTATCTCCTATCTATCTATCTATCTATCTATCTATCTATCTATCTATCATCTATCTATCTATCATCTATCTATCTCCTATCTATTTATCTATCTATCTCCTATCTATCTATCTATCTATCTATCTATCTATCTATCTATCTATCTCCTATCTATCATCTATCTATCTATCTATCTATCTCCTATCTATCTCTCCTATCTATCTATCTATCTATCTATCTATCTATCTATCTATCTATCTATCTATCTATCTCCTATCTATCCATGGAGTGGTCAGTAACCTCCATAGCTCGGACCCCCCTGCGGTTTCCCCTCCTTGCTGACACCTGTGGATCGGCCATGGCGTGCACAGCAGGGACCATTTAGCTGTGAGAATAAACTACAAAGTCTCTGCTGTGTTAGTAAACCTGACATTGGCTCGGCGTCCCCTTGTATAAGCAGGAGGCCGGGATGTTTGGCCGCAGGCCGGGGATATGGTTAGCTCGTGAGGATTGTATGTTTATTTTCAGTGAGGGAAAAGTGTTTCGCTGGAAATTAAATGCCATTCTTTTGATTACGGACGAGATCCAAGAAGAAACAGATGGTCGGGTTCAACAATTACTGCCGGATCCAAGGCTGGAAACCTCCTAGAAATAGAACCTGCGACTGTGAAAGGAGAGGGGGTCAGGGCCACAACAACTGTCAGGGGTGACTGGTGGGAGTCCGCCTCACCTATCAGTGGTGGGAGGCTCTGTAGGCCCTGGTCTTGAGGGGACCAGGGCCACAACAACTCTTAGGAGTGACTGGTGGGAGTTCCCCATAGCTATCAGTGGTGGGAGGCTCTGTAGGCCCTGGTCTTGACATAGGCCCCGATCTTGAGGGGGTCAGGGCCACAACAACTGTCAGGAGTGACTGGTGGGAGTCCGCCTCACCTTTCGGTGGTGGGAGGTTCTGTAGGCCCTGATCTTGAGGGGGTCAGGGCTACAACAACTGTCAGGAGTGACTGGTGGGAGTCTGCCTCACCTTTCGGTGGTGGGAGGTTCTGTAGGCCCTGATCTTGAGGGGGTCAGGGCCACAACAACTGTCAGGATTGACTGGTGGGAGTCCACCTGACCTATCGGTGGTGGGAGGCTCTGTAGGCATCGATCTTGACATAGGCCCCGATCTTGAGGGGGTCAGGGCCACAACAACTCTTAGGAGTGACTAGTGGGAGTTCCCCATACCTATCAGTGGTGGGAGGTTCTGTAGGCCCCGGTCTTGACACTTGTGGCATTAAGGAAATAGTGCACCAGTCCCCAGGAGTCAGGACTCTCTTACAAAGGAGGGAAAATACATTTGAATTCTTCTCCCTTGGTTCAGTATAATCCTAATTTTTTTCTTTTTTGGTACATTCCTCGAAAGCAGTTTCCTTCAATATAGAAGGGCCCGAGGCTGTCTATAAACAAGTGTCCATCTCAATGATCTGCGCTTCCCAAGGTTCCATCCATCCACGATCGCTGGATTATTCTCGTGGCCCTTTCTTGTAACGCGACGACCACACATCCCCGATTACATGGACAGATGTGCGGCCAATGACTATTCAGCATGTCAGAATGAGCCAATCTGACAATGAATGTTTGCTCATTTGTCAGCTGACTGGTAATCCGGAGGGCCCAGCCAGCCCCCTGGCAACTTGGCAGACGGCCCACCAAATGATAATGTGGAAGGCCCTTCAGGAATTTGGTTGGCCCACCAAATTATCAGTCCGGGCCTGCATCCTATTACATAGGACGATATTGGCCAATTTAGCCAATGGATGCCTTACGGGAAGTTTCCTTCCTTCCTCTCTACAGTGGTGGCTCCTGTCTTAAAGGGGTAAGCCTAAGATTTAAAGCTATGTTCCATCCACAGATAACTAGCTGATTGGAGGGAGTCCGACTGCTGGGACCTCCACCGTCCACAAGAATGAAGGTCAGTTGTCCTCAAAATGAACAGAGTCGCAGGTGACCTGCTTGGCCGCCATCTTCTTCACTTCTGTGCATTGCGGTGTTCAGCGCTCACCAATATTTTGAAGCCTGATAGAGAATGAATAGAACGGTGGTTGAGCATATTAGCTGCTTCTCCATTGACCTGGGGAACAACTGGGCACCATTCTCATTATCAGTAGGGGGTCCAGGTGACCCGACCCCAACCACTCAGCTAGTTACTCTAATGGCAGGGATCACAGCACAGATCCTGCTTACAAGGGTCACTGGTTGTAATATGGCTGCAGTTCTGTCACAGTGGACACCCCATTTAGCATCTACCAGACTCGCTCCCCAGGGTGTGCTTCGGAGACCAGAGACCTTCATCATCAGCACACCCACCATCAGATGAATGCACTACCATTTACTGGCCCCAAGGTCAGCACACTACACAAAACCTTTGAATAGTTGGATTATTCCTTTAAGTGGGCTGTTCATGGCATGGTGACATCTCTACTTCCTAACCAGGGTGTGCCCCCCTACCATGCTAAATAATTAATTACCCATGTACCATAGAGGTCCATTACGTATACAGTCTGGTATAAGCATGATAGAATGATACAATATTTCTGGGTTAGTTCTTCTCACCCGATGAACTTTGTGTCTCCATAAAAGCATCAGGGGTTATGGGGTTGAACAGAAGCTCTGGCCTCCACCTGACTTCTTCTCCAGGGTCGGGTGTAATGGGGCTTAAACAGCCGGGATTTCCATAAGGCCTCCAGTTTTGTTACGGCTATTTCCACACAATGGTTTTTATGGCAGAGCTGGATGCATATGGCACCCAGGATCGTAAAGGGGCGTAAATCACATCATTTCCCCCCTCGGGAGACACAGACTTCCAGCTCATAAACCTGAACTTTCCACGAGATCCACTTCAAAGCCAAGGTGGATTGACTTTTGTTGCCACTCTTCCCATTTGCTGCCCTGAAGCAAGAGGTCGGGGAGGTCATTTTCTCAAGTCCATTGCTCTATTTTGTCAGTGATGACACTAGGGAGGCTATAAACCAATTCTCGACAATTCTGCCCTAGGGTCTCCATGGTTGGCCCATTGTTGACCTCAACTCCAAACTGTTTTGTATTATCCAAAAAACGATATAAATAAAATGCCATGACCAGGGGCCTCCTACCAGAAAAAAAAAGATCGAGAGCAAATGTTGGATTTTCCCCCTTGGCCTCCTATTGCCCTCCTCGTCTCTACGACTCTCCAGGGCCTACCCCCTCCCGTCACATCAGGATCTGCTTAGTTTCAGCTGTCAATCGGAGGTCAACTGCAGTTGAGTGTTGGGCCCCTGGGGCAGGGAAGCCACGTTATTTGTGTGTGATGTCTATTGAAGCTGCCGGCTTGTAGGAACAGTCAGGACTGGGACCTTTCAACTTTTTATTAAAATTGGTTTAATCCTTTCATAATTAAAGGAATTGTCTGGCGCTGTAAAAAAAAATGATATACTGCTGGGGCCTTTGAAAAACAGAAAAAAAAGCTATGGTCACCTACCACAGGTTCCCCTGCAGCTCCAGTTCGGCTCCTTATGGTCCCCTGATCTTCAGTCTTCTCTCTGCTTCTGAGATGAGTGCCTAGAGCAAGACCTGCCCAATCAGCCAATCACAGGCCAAGATGCACACCTCTGTGGCCAGTGATTGGCTGAGCGGGCAGGTCCTGCTCCAAGGACTCTTGGGGGACCAGAAGGAGCTGAGCAAGAGCTGCAGGGCCCAGCAAAAGAATATGGATAGGGAAGTATATATTTTTTTTCTATTTTTAAAGGCTCCAATAGTATCTCATATTTTTTTTATACACCACCAAGACAGGTTTCATTTTACAGTCTTCACTAAAGTTGATCAAAGGATGATTCAATGGTATCCAAAAACATCCCTTCCCCATTCTCCTGCCCTTAGAGTGCCCTAGAGTATAGTTATTGATGCACTAAAGTGAGGGAGAGATTACATTCAGGAGGCAGCACTGTCTACATACTCCAGGGAACTGTATGAGTGGTCAGACATAAAAGAGAAGCCTTGATTTACCTTTTAGGGACATTATGGTTCACAGCCATCCAGTCATTATGTGTTCCATCCTAATGTCTCTTTCAGTAGAGACAGATTTCCCCTAACAACGGACAGTAAACAGTAATTTGCAGAGTAGTAAGACATAGTAACATAGTAAATAAGGTTGAAAGAAGACAAGAGTCCATCAGGTTCAACCTAGGGAAACCCTACTGTGTTGATCCAGGGAAGGCAAAACCCCCCACGAGGCAGACGACAACCACCCCACCACAGGGAGAAAACTCCCCCCCCCCCGACTCCAATGGCAACCAGAACAGTCCCTGGATCAACATATCACCGGAAATCGAATGCCCATAACTTGTAATATTATATTGTTCAAGAAAAGCATCCAGGCCTCCCTGGAACTTATTTAATGAATCGGCCATGACAACATCATGTGGCAGAGAGTTCCACACTCTCACCGCTCGTACAGTAAAGAACCCGCGTCGATGCTGATGGTGAAATCTTCTTTCCTCTAGACGTAGAGGATGCCCCCTTATCATGGTTACAGACCTAGGAGTAAGGAGACCACTACAAAGATCTCTGTACTGTTCATTCATATATTTGACATTGTGATCAGATCGCCTCTAAGACGTCTTTTTTCTAGCGTAAATAACCCCAAGTGTGATAACCTGTCCTGGTCCTGTAACCCACCCATTCCCTTAATGACCTTTGTTGCCCTCCTCTGCACCCGATCTAGTTCCGCTGTGTCCTTCTTATATACCGGTGCCCAAAACTGTACACAGTATATACCATGTGTGGTCTGACTAGTGATTTATAAAGAGGCAAAACTATGTTCTCATCTTTAGCATCTATACCTCTTTTGATGCACCCCATTATTTTATTAGCCTTGGCAGCTGCTGCCTGGCACTGATCACTAAAGTTGAGTTTACTGTCCACCAATACCCCCAGGTCCTTTTCGGAAGTAGTTTTACCCAGTGTTTTATTATTTAGCACATAACTGTACTTATTATTTCTATGGCCCAAATGCATAACCTTACATTTATCCACATTAAACTTCATTTGCCATTTCTCCGCCCAAGCCTCCAGCTTCTCTAAATCCCTCTGTAATATGATATTATCCTCCTCTGTGGTGATTACTTTACCCAGTTTAGTATCATCTGCAAAAATGGAGATTCTACTCTGTAGCCCCTCTACAAGATCATTAATAAAAAATATTAAAAAGAAGTGGACCCAACACTGACCCCTGTGGTACCCCACTAGTAACTAAAACCCAATCTGAATATGTTCCATCAAGCGGCCAAGACTTTTTTTATTGGAAAAAATAATCATTTTTAGTGAATATTGTTTACAGAATTGTTATGAATCATCTAAAAGAGAGGAAGGTTCTTCTGAATAAGGTACAAGGAGTCCAATTATGAAATTTAAGTCTTGACAGGGTGAACTAGCTCATGTGCCCCGCCCCCTTGACTAGAAACATGCCCTAGAAATGGCCAACTGGGCTAAATGGCCAAGACAGATCATCAGTGGAAAGACACATGGGTTCCTGGGCGATCACTACAACCTATAGGGCATACAGCTCATATACACTGTATCTGCATAACATAGGGATCAGTAATCTCCATGTTGGGTGGCATGAGGTGTCCCAATGTGTCTCCATAATAACGACCCCCTCCACCCCGGGACGTCTCTGTTCTCGCAGTGCGCTCCATTACACGTGTTCGCAGATAGACCGCGTCGTCTCTCATACAGGTTTTATTTTTTTCCTGAGCTTTCCAGGATAATTGAAACAAATTGCTTTTGGTTTGGCCGCGATTTCTGCTCGGAAATTTCTGCTGAGAGGCTGAAAATGGAACAGTGCAGATTTAATTCCTCGGCAAACAAGGATTGATAGGGATTAAAGTTCTCGCTTTCAATCACGGCGGACTTTCAGGAACAGAAGAAGCGGCTGGAGGAACGTGATCCAAGGGACTACAGGAACCAGCCAGCCTTAAAGGGGAACACCGCCCATCATTACTGCCAGACTTTACAATCAGCAAATACAAATCTCAGCGTGTAGCATGTCAGCATTACCCTCCATGGTCAATCAACTCTACTGAGTAAAGGTACTATTACACGGAACGATAATCGGCCGAATCGTTTATCGCTCCGTGTAATAAATACAACGATCAGCCGATGACAAACATCGGCTGATCGTTGATATAGGTTAGAACCTATATTTGTCGGGCCCCGACCGCGCATCGCTACGTGTAATACGTGTAAACATGTAACCTGTATAATACAACCCTAATGGACCTTCAAAGCTTAAAGGGAACATGTCAGCATGAGAACGCCATGGAATCTAGCAGCATCATGTTATTGAGCAGGAGGAGCTGAGCAGTTTGATATATATATATATATATAAAATATATATATATATATATATATATATATACGGACGTGAACACTGTAGCTCAATGATAGGACCGCCCACTGGACTCCTCAGCCTAGAGAGAGCACAGACTTTAACTACTACATGAAAAGTTATACTGAATGTTTTCCCAGAATGATATATATCAATCCGCTCGGCTCTTTCTGCGTTATAACATGATGGCGATAGATTAGATAGCATTGTACTGGTGACAGGTTCCATTTAAAGCAATCGGAGATCTCAGAACATGCAAATACAAAGGTTTTTTAAAGGGGTACTCCAGCGAAAATATTTTTTTCCCAAATTAACTGGTGTCAGAAAGTTATATAGATTTGTAATTTACTTCCATTTAGAAATCTCCAGTCTTCCATTACTTATCAGCTCCTGAATGTCCTGCAGAAAGTTGTGTATTCTTTCCAGTCTGACACAGTGCTCTCTGCTGCCACCTCTGTCCATGTCAGGAACTTTCCATCATCAGGTCTCCAGCTGTTATATCTTGGATATTCTCAGAACTCAGAGTCTGAGAAAAGATGAAGTGACAATACAATCCATTTACATGCTTGCTGATGGTTTCCAGATTAAAAATGTATGAGCTAAAATAGTCCCTAACCAGTATAGTGCCAATGTATATGATAGAAGGATGGAGTGAATGTGCTGGGTCCAGGGTGGGCAGCACTAGGTAACTCCAACCCCCCCTGGATTTCCTCCTCCGTTCCCCTTGAGAACATCTGCTCCGGAGGATCGGTAATTACACAGAGCACCAACATAGCAGAGCAGGAACGGGCAGGGTGACTCACGTAATGGTGCCGACCCCCTGCCCGGCCATATGGTGGGCGCACATCCTCCTGCCAGAACATAGTCAAGGGGTTTGTTTTTCTTGGCTAAAAAGGGACAAATTGACCCTGGCATGAGTAAGCTGTGACGTCTACCTGCAAAACTACAACTCCCATCATTGAAAGATGAAGAATATTAGACCTGATAATGTCCCAAGATTACCTACAGGGGTAAACCAAATCACAAACTCAGCTCTGCTACATCTGTCCCGATACACAGAGCGCTCATCTCCGGACCATGTGACTCTCCAGCTGTTGCAAAACTACAACTCCCATCATTGTAAAAGAAAGTACATTAGTACGTTCTGATAAACTGGGGACCTATTGTCATGTGGGCTTGTTATGCTCTATCTATAGGATAAGGGACAACCTGCTGATGGCTGGGGGTCCCACCGCCCAGACCCCCACCAATTCCGAGAACAGGGACGCAGCAAATGAAGATGAGAATACCGATGATGTGGCAAGTCTTCCAGCAGTCCTATGTAAAAATCACAATTTTCAACCACATACACTCAGCCCTGGTCCATCTGTACCTATATACACTTGTAAGCCTAGAGCAGTAGCCTCTGACCTGTTAAGCTGTCACAGCATGCTGGGAGTTGTAGTTTTGCAACAGATGAAGAGTAACAGACTGGAGATTACACTGCTGCAGTACCAGGTGCAGCCACTACATATTGTATGGTGCTGTGACTGGTAAAGAATGAAGAGGATGTGGCAGCCTCATCGATCAGCTGATCGCTGGTGGTACGGGGACTTAGATCCCCACCAATATTTTTTAAGGGGTACTCCAGCGAAAATTATTTTCTTTCAAATCAACTGGTGTCAGAAAGTTATATAGATTAGTAATTTAATTCTATTTAGAAAGCTCCAGTCTTCTTGTACTTATCAGCTGCTGTATGTCCTGCAAAAAGTGGTGTATTTTTTCCAGTGCTCTCTGCTGACACCTCTGTCCATGTTAGGAACTGTCTAGAGCAGGAGAGGTTTTCTATGGGGATTTGCTGCTGCTCTGGACAGTTCCTGACATGGACAGAGGTGAAAGCAGAGAGCACTGTGTCAGACTGGAAAGAATACACCACTTCCTGTAGGACATACAGCAGCTGATAAGTACTGGAAGACTTGAGATTTTTAAATAGAAGTAAATAAACATTTAAAAGGAACCCTCTGTTCGATTATCGCCAAATGATTCTGACCAATGGAACGCAACATTTTTGGATGGAACTTTTTTTTTTTTTTTGATACCTGGAAACCATCAGCAAGCAGGATTACTGTATTTCACCTCTCTTACCTCATATTAATACGACTCATTTACACATAAGACTCTCCGCTCTCTGGCCAGCTGCTTGCTGATGGTTTCCATGCAGACAGGTTATATCCCCTGTATGAGATGTCCTCTAGGTGGGCACATAGTGATCATATTCCTCCTGGTGATGGAGACATAGCTGGCATTCCCCGGTGACAGGCCAGGCTGACAGAGTGACGGTTCTGCCTGACTGACCCGGTGATGACTACGAGCACATTCCAAGACCGGCCCACATCTCATCCCAGACTCCATATAGCAGGGATCTCCAAGCTGCTGCACAACTACAACTCCCAGCATGTCCAGATGGAAGCAACAGAAACCATCACCCAACTTTCCCAGACTCCTGCATATCTCCCGAGCACCTATTCTCCTATTACAAGTGAACTAGGCTAATGTGTTACTCAGCTGGGTGACAAACCTTACCAAAGCAGAGTGACACATACTGCAGTAACCATCCAGCTTTCCCAGAAGCAGATATCACCACCGCCAACTGTATACAGGCAATACATGAACACTACACATCCCAGCACGGCTTATGGGGAAACAGTAAGAACTAGAAGACCTCACTGACTCCTGGATTTTTATCTTGCACCGCTTACATTACAAACATGTAGGGCCACATGTATCATCCGGCGAATGGATGATTTTCGGCGGAAAGTGCCGATTTGCGTCTTTTTTTAAGCAAAAATGGCGGATTTGCGAATAAAATATTCGCAAATCGGCACTTTCCGCCGAGTACGCCAGGGGGCGGAAAGGGGGCGGAAAAGGGGCGGAGAGTGGGCGGAACGGAGGGCGCGGACTCAGAGTCCGCGCCATTTATCATCCGTTCCGCCAAAATGTACGCCGAAAACCTACTCCAGTCCTCAGCTGGCGTAGGTTTTCGGCGGTGCGCAATGGCGCGCACGGGATTTATGTAGAGGCAGTCCGCCTCTACATAAATCTCCGTAGCGCCGGAGCTGCGGGGGCACTTTTACGTCCGGCGTAAAAAACGCCGGACTTAATAAATGCCTCCCGTAGTGTTGTCATATACTGCCACCTGGCGACCAGTTTCAGAACTGCACTTTAGCCTAACTTAATAGAGACATAGTTGTAAAATGCTCAACATAAGAAGTCGCTGTGAAATATACTCCAGAGCTGCAATCACAATTCTGCTGGTGGGGTCACTGTGTACATACATTGTCACTGTCATTGAATAAGACATCGTTCGGTCGTTCGCAATAGATACAAACGCAATAGCGAATAAATAGCAAACAAAAAACGATCGCAATTACGATCATAAGTAACGATTATCGTTCCATGGAAATGAGTGAACGTTTTCAGGTCTTTCGCAATAGCGGTCGTTTGAGATCGTTAATCGTTAACGATTATGCAAACGATAATCGTCCGGTGGAATAGGGCCCTTACTTACCTATTCCACGGGACGATTATCGCTCGCATAATCGTTAACGCTAAACGATCCAAATGACCGCTATTGCAAAAGTCCTGAAATCGTTCACCCATTTACATGGAAAGATAATCGTTACTTATGATCGTTCTTGCGGTCGTCCTGTCGTCGCTATTGCGTTCATCACTACTGCGAACGACTGAACGACGTCTTATTCAATGCGAAAGAGCAACGATAAAAATAGGTCCAGGTCTTATTGAACGATCAACAATTTCTCGTTTGGTCGTTAGTTGTTAACTGCTATTCAACCGAACGATTATCGCTTAGATTCAAACGACTTAACGATAATCGTCCCGTGGAATAGGGCCCTAAGGCTGGGTTCACACTTTTTGCAGTCTGTTTATTTTCATCTGTTTTATGCAAAAAGGGATTAAAAATAGGTGTATTTGTCTGCATCCGTTTTTCCATTGTATGAAAAAACAAACAAAAAAAAAAACACGTACACAAAAATGTGGTCGACCATGTATGTATGCTAAATAAACGTTTTTTTTCTTTGAATAATGGAAGTCAATAGAAAAACAGATGCACACAAATACACCCGTTTGTTTTTGTTTTTTTTCTTTTGCATGAAAAAAAACCCCGCTGTGTGAACCCAGCCTAACCCCTTTGGTTCCAGGTTTTCTTGTTGAGAGTAATAAGAACAGGATGGGCTAGAGGGCACGAGTTCTATGTTGTGCACTCTGTAGCCTTTAGTTATAGACAATAAAACGTCCAGTCCCTCCCTATCGGATAAACCCATACAATAGAACATCCAATAGGGAGGGACTGGACATTCTATTGTATGTATTTATCCAATAGGGAGGGACTGGACAAATCCATACAATAGAACGTCCAGTCCCTCCCTATTGGATAAATCCGTACAATAGAACATCCAGTCCCTCCCTATTGGATAAACCCATACAATACAACCTCCAGTCCCTCCCTATTGGATAAATCCATACAATAGAACGTCCAGTCCCTCCCTATTGGATAAACCCATACAATAGAACGTCCAGTCCCTCCCTATTGGATAAATCAATACAGTGAAACTACCAGTCCCTCCCTATTGGATAAATCCATACAATACAACCTCCAGTCCCTCCCTATTGGATAAATCCATACAATACAACCTCCAGTCCCTCCCTATTGGATAAACCCATACAATAGAACGTCCAGTCCCTCCCTATTGGATAAATCCATACAATAGAACGTCCAGTCCCTTCCTATTAGATAAATCAATAAAGTGCAGCGTCCAGTCCCTCCCTATTGGATAAATCCATACAATACAACGTCCAGTCCCTCCCTATTGGATAAATCCATACAACGTCCAGTCCCTCCCTATTAGATCTTTGACTTTCACACCCTTCATCCTTAGCCCTATCTGCCTTTCTACCTGTAACCCAAATGTATTACAGACCTTCCTGCTGATTTACACACTTGGCTATGTTCACACGGCGTATTGGACCTGCCGTTCCGTGACCCGGACGGTCTGTAAAAAGATCACCCCGGCTGGTACTGCAGTACTGGCCAGATGATCTTTCACGCCGCAAAGTTCTGATGCAGGCGCATCCGTGCTCACCCTCATCAGAACTCCCACAATACACTATGAAGCTTGCGGCCGGAGCCCCTCACTCCATAGTGTGCACTGACATGGCTGCAGAAAACGGACATGTCAGTTCTTTGTGGCAGCGCGAGGGATCCCGGCTGCAGTGTACATTTTGGGGGAGATTTATCAGACATGGTGTAAAGTGAGACTGGCTCAGCTGCCCCTAGCAACCAATCGGATTCCACCTTTCATTTTCCAAAGAGTCTGTGAGGAATGAAAGGTGGAATCTGATTGTTTCTAGGGGCGACTGAGCCCGTTTCACTTTACACCATGTTTGAGAAGTCTCCCCCTATATGTATACACTCCGGCCGGGATCCCATACAAGACAAGGCAATGTATATTTCAGTAAAAAGTACGGCTGTTGTTGCAGATTTCAACAACGGCCGTACTTTTATGAAAATATACGTTGTGTGAACATAGCCTTAGGGTATGTTCACACTGAGTAAATCAGGCGGAATTCCACGGCAGAGAATCCCGCCTGCCTCAGTGTGCCATAGCCCATCTATGTAAGAGCACGCGCTCCTCCGCAGCCGTCGTTCTCCGCTCAGAGGAGTGACATGTTAGAAGGCAGGCGGGATTCTCTACCGCTGAATCCCGCCGTATTTGCTCAGTGTAAGAATATAAGAATGTGTATTACTGCCACATGCTACGTGTTTCACTCTTTTGGGCCCCCAGACCCCCAGTCCTGAATAGGCTGCATCTCTTTCCTCATCAGTATAGTGTCATCAGGGGTCAATTCCCCAGTGTGGAGTCATAAGTGTCTCCCCCCCCAACTGTTCGAAATTTGAATACCGGTTGGATGCAGCCCTAGGAGGTCTGAGAAACCATGGACCTATCGAATAGAGTCTACCATCCACATTAAAGGGGTATTCCACTCAAACATAACTTTTGATATGTTGCTGCTGATGGTAAGACTAACAATTCCTTCCATACTTATTATCTATTCAGTCTCTTCCCCCCAGTTCTCAGCTGCTGCTTTCTGCTGAAGACACAAAAATCTGTTTGAGAGCTTTTCTCTTTGTCTTCCCCTCCTCCCCCCTCCCTTCTGAGACAGCTGATGTAAACAAGTCCCGGGCAGGCTGTACCTGCAACATTGTAGCTTCTTTGTAATGTCATGATTAAAGCCAGCTAAAGCCAGCCAGGGACTTGTTTACATCAGCCGCCTTAGAAGGGAGGGGGGTACAGAGAGAAAAGCTCACATACAGATTTTGTATGTTCAGCAGAAAGCAGAAGCTCAGAACTGGGGGGGGAGACTGAATAGATAATAAAAAGTATGGAAGGAACCTAATTTTCTTTTCTACAGCTGTTTTGCAATTCTAAATAGCTGTGTGTATTGGCGTTTGCAGGCTCTTCTATTTGTATCTACTTAAAAAGACATGAGGATGGAACACATAAAAGCAGAGATAGAGGGCCTGGGCTGTGCACCATGATGTCACTAAAAGGTAAATCAAGGCTTTCCTTTTATATCTGACCATCCACACGGTTCTGGGAAGTTGTCCCTTGAGAAAATACCTGCAGTATGTAAATAGTGCTGTCTCCTAAATGTAATCTCTCCCTCACTTTATTCTGCGGGCTTGTCATCTTTACCATCAGTTCAGTGCATAGTGTAACCTCTTCCTTGCTGTGCTGCTTCTACGGTTTCTTTCCTATCTGCTCACATAGCACCTTGCAGACCAAGTGCATCAATAACTGTACTCTAGGAGAGTGCTGCCTCCTAATTGTCATCTCCCCTTAACTTTAGTCTGCAGATTTCTGACATAGCACCTTGCAAACTCAGTGCATTAATAACCCCCTTCTCCCCCCACCTGTCATCTATAATGGTGTACTGTAAAACATCCTGCAGTACAGGGCCAGTCTGTTCCGTCCAGTCCACTTTTGCCATCAGCACTATGTCATGACTCATCTCTATTCTGGACCAAGCCCACAGCCTGTCCCTTTACGTATAATTTGATGGAATTAAACGAATAGGCAGTGTGAGATCTTTTATATCAAGGTTTATTCACATTGTAAGAAGGTGTTCCTCAGTAAAATGTGATTGCATCAGATGACTAGACGCCTCTGGAGCAGAAGCATCATTGGTTGCCGCTAAATCAGCAGTATTGCACCATTGAACAAATGTAAAAAGTAGTTGGAGGTCAATGATGACCTCATGGTCCTTAGCTCCTCTTCAGTCCTATGGCAGTGGACTCCAGCCTGGTCGGAGACCCCCCCCCAGTCTGAGGCTTCTTCTGTTCTCTCCTCCAGGCTTTGTGCTCTATTGGCTCAATATGAAGGCCGGGAGAAACCATTCTACAGAGGAATGCATAATCCGGACAGATATAAATAACAACGAGGTTGCGTTAGTTGATCAGAAGCGATGAGCGACCGTAAGCTCTGGTCATCGATCAGTCTTCACCCATACTTAAGTGCTATGAAGAGTTAACCTATTTACAGGCGACAGACATCATCACTACTCCGGGGGCACGGACCTTGTATAGTAGCACCGTCTGAACGCTGGAATCTTCCAGTAGGTAGGGCCAAAAAGCCTTTGGTCTCCAGGAGAAGATGGTGGAGGAGACACATTCACGGAAGACGTTGTGTAAGATAGCAGAGCCCGCCATCTCAGGACCATCTTTATGATGGCTTCATGAACTGATCCACCAAGGTGATCCCTGATGAAGGACTAGGAGGTCTGGCACTGCATCGAATGGTGGTGAGACTCATCCTCTTTGTCTTCCTCATAAACTTCTCTTCTGCCTCCATGTTTGTGGGCTTCATGAGGGTCGTAACTGGACAAGGTGACCTCCTCCGTATCTTCTGGCAGGGTTGGCCGAGGTCGGGATGGAAACAGTTCTTGTAGTTGTTTTAGGTTGTCTACAGGAATCCAGCCAGGATCGGGGAACTTCACCTGTAACATAGGAGGGAAGCGAGAACCTTAGGTATGGAGACCTAATGAAGAGCACCATATAGAGACACCATAGGAGGGAAGTGAGAACCTTACATATGGAGACCCAATGAAGAGCACCATATAGAGACACCATAGAAGGGAAGCGAGAACCTTACATATGGAGACCTAATGAAGAGATCCATATAGACACCATAGGAGGGAAGTGAGAACCTTACATATGGAGACCTAATGAAGAGCACCATATAGAGACACCATAGGAGGAAAGAGGGAACCTTACATATGGAGACCTAATGAAGAGATCCATATAGAGACACCATAGGAGGAAAGAGGGAACCTTACATATGGAGACCTAATGAAGAGATCCATATAGACACCATAGGAGGTCTCATTAAGGGAATTCCTCTATCATCTCATCATCCCCCCACATGACTAAGGCCTCATTCACACAAACCCCAGGAAATTGTTCCCTAATTGTGGACACATTCAGCTCTGAACGTGGAACACATGGGGTAGGCTGATGCTATATATAGTGATCTGTCTGCTATATACATGTATCCAGCCCTGCTAATGGAAGCATATTATAGGTGTTCAAGCGACTGTGTTGTTAAAAAGCCGTATGGATCTCAGAAGGTAAAAATAAAAAACTACAGCTCCTTAAATAAATAAAAATTATAATTATATATAATTTGTTGAATGTGTCCTTAATAATACATACAGTCCTAACACATCTCACTGCTGAGGATCTGCTACAGTTGTATCCAGTTTCTCTATTCTCTGCGTAGTACATAGTATGAGGGGGGGGGGGGGGGGGGGAGCTCTGTAAGGCTCATGTTCTGACTGCATAGAAACCCCCTACTGTTAGAGGTCTTATAGCCCAGAGATGTAAGCAGGGTCGTTCTTCATTCACTGACAGTAAGCGCAGATAGTGAAGAATTGAACCACAAAGCATTCCTGTCTGGGGAACTGCAGCTTATCTCTCCCAGAACAAAGGGGTCAAACATCATGACCAACCCTATCTCCATTGACACATCATCTGTCCATGGTTGGTTGGGAGAGCAGTATAAAAACTGTATGGGGCCATATAAAGTGGGGTGCAGGAGAAAGGAGCGGTAATACCATTTCATCTCCCCGGACTTCCCCTCTTATGCACCCCTCTAGACTACAATCTAGGCTTCCATAGCTCAGACTACAGCAGGTGTGCTGCAGCCTTCCATAGCTCAGGCTATAGCAGGTGTGCTGCAGCCTACCATAGCTTAGGTTATAGCAGGTGTGCTGCAGCCTTCCATAGCTCAGACTATAGCAGGTGTGCTGCAGCCTTCCATAGCTTAGGTTATAGCAGGTGTGCTGCAGCCTTCCATAGCTCAGGCTATAGCAGGTGTGCTGCAGCCTTCCATAGCTTAGGCTATAGCAGGTGTGCTGCAGCCTTCCATAGCTCAGACTATAGCAGGTGTGCTGCAGCCTTCCATAGCTTAGGTTATAGCAGGTGTGCTGCAGCCTTCCATAGCTCAGGCTATAGCAGGTGTGCTGCAGCCTTCCATAGCTCAGGCTATAGCAGGTGTGCTGCAGCCTTCCATAGCTCAGACTATAGCAGGTGTGCTGCAGCCTTCCATAGCTCAGACTATAGCAGGTGTGCTGCAGCCTTCCATAGCTCAGGCTATAGCAGGTGTGCTGCAGCCTTCCATAGCTTAGGTTATAGCAGGTGTGCTGCAGCCTTCCATAGCTCAGGCTATAGCAGGTGTGCTGCAGCCTTCCATAGCTCAGGCTATAGCAGGTGTGCTGCAGCCTTCCATAGCTCAGGCTATAGCAGGTGTGCTGCAGCCTTCCATAGCTTAGGTTATAGCAGGTGTGCCGCAGCCTTCCATAGCTCAGACTATAGCAGGTGTGCCGCAGCCTTCCATAGCTCAGACTATAGCAGGTGTGCTGCAGCCTTCCATAGCTCAGGCTATAGCAGGTGTGCTGCAGCCTTCCATAGCTCAGGCTATAGCAGGTGTGCTGCAGCCTTCCATAGCTCAGGATATAGCAGGTGTGCTGCAGCCTTCCATAGCTTAGGTTATAGCAGGTGTGCCGCAGCCTTCCATAGCTCAGGCTATAGCAGGTGTGCCGCAGCCTTCCATAGCTCAGGCTATAGAAGGTGTGCCGCAGCCTTCCATAGCTCAGGCTATAGCAGGTGTGCCGCAGCCTTCCATAGCTCAGGCTATAGCAGGTGTGCCGCAGCCTTCCATAGCTCAGACTATAGCAGGTGTGCCGCAGCCTTCCATAGCTCAGGCTATAGCAGGTGTGCTGCAGCCTTCCATAGCTCAGGCTATAGCAGGTGTGCTGCAGCCTTCCATAGCTCAGGCTATAGCAGGTGTGCTGCAATTATAGCAGGAAATATACCTCGAAATGAATGAGGAGATTCCCCTTCTCGAAGGGGTCTCGATAGACAGGCATTCCTTCCTTGGGGATACACTTGATATCGCCGGGCTGGATCACTTTACCTGCATAAAGAAAAAGCAAGAATGTTATTTAAAGGAACAGAATACATACAGCTCTCTTACCTACATTACTGTTCTCTGTAATCAGGAATATGGCTGATGTGTCAGGTGCCAGAGGCTAGCCGGCCCGAGGTGTACGCCAGGGAGAAGGTGCAGATTCGCCCCCTCTCCCTGGCGTACATCCTGCCCACCCGATGGGCGGGCTGGGGGAGCGTGACAAGGTGGGGAGGAGGTGTGGCCTCCTCCCGCGACTCATTTATCATGATTTACGCCTGCTCTTGTACACCGGTGTTGATAAATCCCCCCCTCAGTGTTTGATTCCCGGTCACTGCAGAAGTTGGATGCAGCGCTAGGTCTGCCAGGAGCACATAAATACAGCCTATGGCCTATGGCGGTGTCCATGTTTTACAGGACTCCTCAGGGCTGCATCCCACTTCTGCAGTTGTGGAGAACGTCCCTGAACGTCCCAGTTGAGGAGAACGGCCTTTGACAGCTCAGCCCAACACAAGTCAAAAGCTTATTCTGGAATGACAGGGAGGCTCCATCAGCAAGTATGGGCTGGTTCTCCGGCCACCCTCCTGTATAGCGTACCCGGCTGGGATGTGATGAGGATGGTCCTCCTATCCAGCGTCTGGACCTTCTGCCTGCAGGCACACAGGGCGTCCGCCAGCCCGATCTCCATCTTCATCACCAGATCGTTGCCCTTCCTCTGGAAAATGGGGTGTTCCTTCTGCTCCAGGACGATGACCACATCTCCGGGGTGAAGGCCTGGAGACTGGTCCCCCTCCCCGTGAAAGGTCATCTTATGTCTGTTCTTCATACCTGGAGAGAAGCAAAGTCAGCGCTTAGACTCCAGACTGGTGGGCTCCCATAAGGTAAGACCCTCACTGGTCCAGGAGCCACGTCCCATAATAAACAATTATAGACAAGAAGACCACTGGGATATTCTTCCTCTCACCTTTGTCTATGTGCACGGTTAGGATCTTCTTCTCCCTCACCACCTTCCTGCCACTGCACACCCTGCAGAGATCTCGTGATCGGATATACTCGCCCACCCCGTGGCACTCAGAACAGGTGGTCTGCAGGGAGTGCATGATTCCTGGCATTTGCCCCAAGATGTGTCTTTCCACACCAGTGCCATGACACTTGGGGCACTTAACCACTCCTCCATGTCGGGCCCCGGACCCTGCAGAACAGATTGATGTGTGTTAGGTATATCCATAGTAAATCTTTATATACCAGTCAGTAAAAAAAAATTGAAATTCTGATTGCTTGTACAGTACACTGCAACAGTAGTATTGCAGTACACTGTCAGTTTGGTTATCTACTATAACAGGCCATACTAATAGATGTCACGTGGCGGCCATAGAAGCCCTCATAGATGGAGTGCTGGCATGTGTGCTGACTCAAGACTAGGAGTAGGGGCCCTCATTCGGGGAACTGTGGGGGTGGTCCCAGTGGTGGATCTCACACTTATCCCCAATCCTGTGGACACTATGGTGGCAGCCATACTGCTTTGCCAGCAGATCGGCCAGGCGCTCACCTTTACACTTTGGGCAGATGACGTTCTTCTGGAGGGAGAGTTTCCGCGTGGCCCCGTTGTACAGATCCTCCAAGGAGACCGGGAGATAGTGGGTGACCGTCTTTCCTGAAAGAAGAGAAGACGGATGTGGGTCCCATGCACCATTTCTAGGATCTCTGCTTGTGGTCGGAGAATGGAAGTTCATTTTAAAGGGGTCGCACTTTTCCGTATGAATAAATATTGGGGATGGGCAGGAGAAACTCTAGAACCTTCCCCATAGACTATGATGGGTACAGCCCCTTCCCTTACCTCTCCGGTCACCTCGGAAGCCATTTCTGGGGCCGCCACCAAAGAAGACGCTGAAAATGTCCATGGGTGAGGTATAGTGCCCCCTCCGGTCACACCGCCCGTCTTTCAGCGCCGACTCTCCCCCGCGGTCATACAGGTCTCTCTTGCGGGAATCCGACAGGATCTCATAGGCTTTAGAGATCTGCTTGAACTGTAAGAAGAAAGGTCCCATGGGTGGTGAGTGCATCGTCTATGGCCTCCTCCTGCAGTCACACCCAAGATGGCTGCCACCGACAGCCCGGGTCAAGTCTCCGCCTATAACAGAGGTGACAGCTCACAGACATGGCGCCTTCTTACCTTCTCGCCAGCATTGGGGTTCTTGTCCGGGTGATACTTCAGTGCCAGCCGCCTGAACGCCCGCTTTATCTCTTCGAAGGAAGCGGCTGGAGGGACGCCGAGAATATCGTAATATGCCGTTTCCTTCACCATTTTCTGCTGAAACACATTGGAAAGGATAATGAGTGACGTCGCATTGCGAGAGATGCAGCGATCACTACTCCCAATATGCTATACAGCCGTATCACGCCGTGTCAGTGCAGTAGTGCAAAGATTTATACAGTTTCGGGCTCATGGCAATAAACGATGATGCAAGGGTTTCCGAAGTCGCTCCATGTGTAAGGCCATGCACGGAACGTGAGAACAAAGCCTTACTGTAAAATCTGTTGCCAATAGCAACCAATCGCAGCTCAGCTTTCATTACCCATAGCAACCAATCACCGTTAATCTTGACTTTCATTGCCCATAGCAACCAATCACAGCTCAGTTTTCATTACTCATAGCAACCAACCACAGCTTGGCTTCCATTGCCCACAGCAACCAATCACAGTGCGGCTTTCATTGCCCATAGCAACCAATTATAGCTCAGCTTCCATTGCCCATAGCAACCAATCACAGCTAAAATTGGCTTTCAATACCCTTAGCAACCAATCACGGCTCAGCTTTCATTACCCATAGCAGCCAACCATAGCTCGGCGTCCATTGCCCATAGCAACAATCACAGCTCAGCTTCCATTGCCCATAGCAACCAATCACAGGTCTGCTTTCATTGCTCACAGCAATCAATCACAGAGCGCCTTCCATTGCCCATAGCAACCAATCACAGCTAAGCTTCCATTGCCCATAGCAACCAATCACAGCTCAGCTTACATTGTGAGAGATTGAAGTTTTTAACCTTGGATCAGACCACTGGAGGCAGCATGTGAACACTACAACTCCCACAATGCAGTACAGCACATATAGGAGTCCTGGCAGATGGGGGATGGGTATTCTGGTTTATAGGAGTGTTTCCTGTGATAATCTGCAGCCACCGCTATATACAGGGTTACACATTAACCAGGCGGCAAACACTGGGGACAAATTATCAGTGACACAAGGCCGCAGCGCTCACCGATTACCACCCAGGAGGGCGCCGCCTTCCCTGCCAGACCGCTATAGGGCCACTACCCTCTTATAAGAAGCAAATAATTATAAGGGGCCCTGCAGTATGACACCTAGCGCCCCCTGGTGGTACAACATAGAATGGACATCAAGGGACCGACAAATTCTCATAGACGCAACACTCCCCACAGCTGAGAGTTTGTTACAATTGCTTTCTCTTCAAGCTGGACCGCTTTTACTTCTTACCGATACATAGTAGGAAAATATAACGTCTGGCAGGATGTAACACCAGGCTGGGTACTGGTCTCCATTAAAGGCTTTTTCTTTTAAATCAACTGGTGTCAGAAATTTATACAAAATTGTAATTTACTTCTATTTAAAAATCGACAGTCTTCCAGTACTAATCAGCTGCTGTATGTCCTGCAGGAAGTGGTGTAGTCTCTCCAGTCTGACACAGCGCGCTCTGCTGCCACCTCTGTCCATGTCAGGAACTGTCCAGAGCAGGAGAGGTTTTTTATGGGGATTTGCTGCTGCTCTGGACAGTTCCTGACATGGACAGAGGTGGCAGCAGAGAGCACTGTGTCAGATTGAAAAGTAAATTTACGCTAGAGTACCCCTTTAATATATCTCAAAACTGCTGGATTTGAGCTCTGCTACATTGGGACCTATACAAGCTGCTTAGTCTGAAGCTGTAATCTCCCAACATGTGCTCCCAGACTCCTAAGGCTACAACTCCCAGCATGACCTGACAGACTACAATTGGGATTACTGGTCGAGAGAAGGCGTCTATAAAATAACAGAGCGGACTCTGAGGTATTGGGAAATCAGGAAACTCATCATCATCTCCCCGCAGCAACGGAAGGAAGGTAACGGGTGCTCAGCCCACACAACGTAACGGGCCCTCGGCCCACACAACGTAACGGGCCCTCGGCCCACACAACGTAACGGGCCCTCGGCCCACACAACGTAACGGGCCCTCGGCCCACACAACGTAACGGGCCCTCGGCAGATACAATGTAACGGGCCCTCGGCAGATACAATGTAACGGGCCCTCGGCAGATACAATGTAACAGGCCCTCAGCCCATACAACGTAACAAACCTTCAGCAGATACAATGTAACAAACCTTCAGTGGATACCATATAACAGGCCCTCAGCTGCTCTCCTATATCAGGATCAGCGTTCCTCCCCACCGCCTGACCTTGCTGGGCAGCGCTGTTAGTGTCAGGGTGGCCGTCACCTCAGGTCACTCCTGAAGCTCTAGAAAATTCCCAGGAGCACCCCCCCCCCCCCCATTACACCCTGATTAGCTGATTAGCAGTTTCCTAGAAGATCTTCCCCTATTATGTAACACACAGACGGAGCAGCAATACTGCCGGATACAGTCTATGTGTCCACATGACGGCCCACATCACCCACAGTGTGTAACAAGTCCTCTCCAGACACAACGTAACAGGCCCGCAGCCCGTACAACGTAACAGGCCCGCAGCCCGTACAACGTAACAGGCCCGCAGCCCGTACAACGTAACAGGCCCGCAGCCCGTACAACGTAACAGGCCCGCAGCAGATACGTTACAAACCCTCAGCAGACACAATGTAACAGACCCTCAGCTGATACAATGTTAGAAGTTGTGTTCAGACTGCGTCTTGTACATCAGTATCGGCCCCTTCCCACTCCCTGACCTCACTGGGCAGCTCCCTCACAGGGAAGGGTCACTCCTTCTAGAAACTTCCTATACAGTCAGTGTATACAGTCAGTGTACACTATATACTACATACAGTCAGTGTACACTATATACTACATACAGTCAATGTATACAGTCAGTGTACACTATATACTACATACAGTCAGTGTATACAGTCAGTGTACACTATATACTACATACAGTCAGTGTATACAGTCAGTGTACACTATATACTACATACAGTCAGTGTATACAGTCAGGGTACACTATATACTACATACAGTCAGTGAATACAGTTAGGGTACACTATATACTACATACAGTCAGTGTATACAGCCGGAGCAGTCACTATATACAGTCAGTGTACACTATATACTACATACAGTCAGTGTACACTATATACTATATACAGTCAGTGTGCACTATATACAGTCAGTGTACACTATATACAGTCAGTGTACACTATATACTATATACAGTCAGTGTACACTATATACTATATACAGTCAGTGTACACTATATACTATATACAGTCAGTGTACACTATACTACATACAGTCAGTGTATACAGTTAGGGTACACTATATACTACATACAGTCAGTGTACACTATATACTACATACAGTCAGTGTATACAGTCAGGGTACACTATATACTACATACAGTCAGTGTATACAGTCAGGGTACACTATATACTACATACAGTCAGTGTATACAGTTAGGGTACACTATATACTACATACAGTCAGTGTATACAGTTAGGGTACACTATATACTACATACAGTCAGTGTATACAGCCGGAGCAGTCACTATATACAGTCAGTGTACACTATATACTACATACAGTCAGTGTACACTATATACTATATACAGTCAGTGTGCACTATATACAGTCAGTGTACACTATATACAGTCAGTGTACACTATATACTATATACAGTCAGTGTACACTATATACTATATACAGTCAGTGTACACTATATACTATATACAGTCAGTGTATACAGTCAGTGTGCACTATATACTATATACAGTCAGTGTACACTATATACAGTCAGTGTACACTATATACAGTCAGTGTACAGTATATACTATATACAGTCAGTGTACACTATATACTACATACAGTCAGTGTACACTATATACTACATACAGTCAGTGTACACTATATACTACATACAGTCAATGTATACAGTCAGTGTACACTATATACTACATACAGTCAGTGTATACAGTCAGTGTACACTATATACTACATACAGTCAGTGTATACAGTCAGTGTACACTATATACTACATACAGTCAGTGTATACAGTCAGTGTACACTATATACTACATACAGTCAGTGTATACAGTCAGTGTACACTATATACTACATACAGTCAGTGTATACAGTCAGTGTACACTATATACTACATACAGTCAGTGTACACTATATACTACATACAGTCAGTGTATACAGTCAGGGTACACTATATACTACATACAGTCAGTGAATACAGTTAGGGTACACTATATACTACATACAGTCAGTGTATACAGCCGGAGCAGTCACTATATACAGTCAGTGTACACTATATACTACATACAGTCAGTGTACACTATATACTATATACAGTCAGTGTGCACTATATACAGTCAGTGTACACTATATACTATATACAGTCAGTGTACACTATACTACATACAGTCAGTGTACACTATACTACATACAGTCAGTGTATACAGTTAGGGTACACTATACACTACATACAGTCAGTGTATACAGTCAGGGTACACTATATACTACATACAGTCAGTGTATACAGTCAGGGTACACTATATACTACATACAGTCAGTGTATACAGTTAGGGTACACTATATACTACATACAGTCAGTGTATACAGTTAGGGTACACTATATACTACATACAGTCAGTGTATACAGCCGGAGCAGTCACTATATACAGTCAGTGTACACTATATACTACATACAGTCAGTGTACACTATATACTATATACAGTCAGTGTGCACTATATACAGTCAGTGTACACTATATACTATATACAGTCAGTGTACACTATATACTATATACAGTCAGTGTATACAGTCAGTGTACAGTATATACTACATACAGTCAGTGTACAGTATATACTACATACAGTCAGTGTACAGTATATACTACATACAGTCAGTGTACAGTATATACTACATACAGTCAGTGTATAGTCAGTGTACACTATATACAGTCAGTGTACACTATATACTACATACAGTCAGTGTACACTACATACAGTCAGTGTACACTATATACTATATACCGTCAGGGTGCACTATATACTATACAGTCAGTGTACACTATATACTACATACAGTCAGGGTGCACTATATACTATACAGTCAGTGTACACTATATACAGTCAGTGTACACTATATACTACATACAGCCAGTGTACACTATATACAGTCAGTGTACACTATATACTACATACAGTCAGTGTACACTATATACTATATACCGTCAGGGTGCACTATATACTATACAGTCAGTGTACACTATATACTACATACAGTCAGGGTGCACTATATACTATACAGTCAGTGTACACTATATACTACATACAGTCAGGGTGCACTATATACTATACAGTCAGTGTACACTATATACAGTCAGTGTACACTATATACAGTCAGTGTACACTATATACTACATACAGCCAGTGTACACTATATACAGTCAGTGTACACTATATACTACATACAGTCAGTGTACACTATATACAGTCAGTGTATACTATATACAGTCAGTGTATACTATATACAGTCAGTGTATACAGCTGTGCGCCCACATCTCCCATATAAGAGCCCTGCACCGGTATAACACTTGATCACGTGACGATAGAGTGCTAGCTCTTGTGGTCAGTATAAGTGGCCGGAGCCCCGGAGCTCGCACCTCTATGGGGAGGGGTTAGGGCGCCCCTGCACCCCCTGCACCCCCATAGGGAGGGGTCTCTTACCTGAACCCCGACACTCAGCCCAGTCCAGCCGCGTCCCCCAACACCGGCAGCAACGTCACTGCAAATCACCCTGCGCCTATACCTTTAATTCCTCTCCGAACCCTCTGGAAGCGTCACCACGCCCCCTAAGCCACATAACCACGCCCACTTTTCTTTTCCAAGCCTTTCAAATCCGCCCTTATCGCCTAATTGGGGCAAACCACGCCCTTTTAATGGCAAATCCCACCAAGGACCCCGCCCACTTTATAGTCACGCCCATCTATGATCTTGTTTCCCCCAAGTCGCTCGGAAAGCTCTGGAAGCCGTTCCACGCCCCCTAACCTGTACAGGCCACGCCTATTTATTATAAGCGGCCAATGACAAGCAGATTTTTGAAGCCACGCCTACGTCCTGCTGCGCGATTGAAGTATCGTCGGCGTTCTAATCTCCCGCCTTTTCTATGGAACCCTCTGGAAGCAGACCCCGCCTGATCCTCTGACCACGCCCATCCATCGGTAACCACGCCTCAGCTTCCTGATATATGACCGCCACAGTGTGACCACGTGTGACCACCGACAGCAGCTTCTATCTCAGCTTCCTGATATATGACCATTACAGTGTGACCACCGACAGCAGCTTCTATCTCAGCTTCCTGATATATGACTGGTAATCAGTGTGACCACCGACAGCAGCTTCTATCTCAGCTTCCTGATATATGACCAGTACAGTGTGACCACCAACAGCAGCTTCCTGATATATGACCGATACAGTGTGACCACCGACAGCAGCTTCTATCTCAGCTTCCTGATATATGACTGACACAGTGTGACCACCGAACAGCAGCTTCTATCTCAGCTTCCTGATATATGACCATTACAGTGTGACCACTGACAGCAGCTTCTATCTCAGCTTCCTGATATATGACTGACACAGTGTGACCACCGAACAGCAGCTTCTATCTCAGCTTCCTGATATATGACTGGTACAGTGTGACCACCGAACAGCAGCTTCTATCTCAGCTTCCTGATATATGACTGCTACAGTTTGACCACCGACAGCAGCCCCTATCTCAGCTTCCTGATATATGACCGGTACAGTGTGACCACCGACAGCAGCTTCTATCTCAGCTTCCTGATATATGACCGTCACAGTGTGAACACCGACAGCAGCTTCTATCTCAGCTTCCTGATATATGACCGTCACAGTGTGAACACCGACAGCAGCTTCTATCTCAGCTTCCTGATATATGATCGACACAGTGTGACCACCAACAGCAGCTTCTATTTCAGCTTCCTTATATATGACTGGTAATCAGTGTGACCACCGAACAGCAGCTTCTATCTCAGCTTCCTGATATATGACCGGTACAGTGTGACCACCGACAGCAGCTTCTATCTCAGCTTCCTGATATATGACCGGAACAGTGTGACCACCGAACAGCAGCTTCTATCTCAGCTTCCTGATATATGACCGACACAGTGTGACCACCGAACAGCAGCTTCTATCTCTGCTTCCTGATATGACTGCTACAGTGTGACCACCGACAGCAGCTTCTATCTCAGCTTCCTGATATATGACCGTCACAGTGTGACCACCGACAGCAGCTTTTATCTCAGCTTCCTGATATATGACCGGTACAGTGTGACCACCAATAGCAGCTTCTATCTCAGCTTCCTGATATGACTGGTAATCAGTGTGACCACCGAACAGCAGCTTCTATCTCAGCTTCCTGATATATGACGGGCACAGTGTGACCACCGACAGCAGCTTCTATCTCAGCTTCCTGATAAATGACTGGTACAGTGTGACCACCGAACAGCAGCTTCTATCTCAGCTTCCTGATATATGACCGACACAGTGTGACCACCGACAGCAGCTTCTATGTCAGCTTCCTGATATATGACCGACAGTGTGACCACCAACAGCAGCTTCTATCTCAGCTTCCTGATATGACTGGTAATCAGTGTGACCACCCAACAGCAGCTTCTATCTCAGCTTCCTGATATATGACTGGTAATCAGTGTGACCACCGAACAGCAGTTTCTATCTCAGCTTCCTGATATATGACCGGCACAGTGTGACCACCGACAGCAGCTTCTATCTCAGCTTCCTGATATATGATGGGTACAGTGTGACCACCGAACAGCAGCCCCTATCTCAGCTTCCTGATATATGACCGACACAGTGTGACCACCGACAGCAGCTTCTATCTCAGCTTCCTGATATAGGACCGGTATAGTGTGACCACTGACAGCAGCTTCTATCTCAGCTTCCTGATATATGTCCGATACAATGTGACCACCGAACAGCAGCTTCTATCTCAGCTTCCTGATATATGACCGGTACAGTGTGACCACCGAACAGCAGCTTCTTTCTCAGCTTCCTAATATATGAACGGTACAGTGTGACCACCAACAGCAGCTTTTATCTCAGCTTCCTGATATATGACCGATACAGTGTGACCACTGACAGAAGCTTCTATCTCAGTTTCCTGATATATGACGAGTACAGTGTGACCACCGACAGCAGCTTCTATCTCAGCTTCCTGACATATGACCGGTACAGTGTGACCACCGAACAGCAGCTTCTATCTCAGCTTCCTGATATATGACGGGTACAGTGTGACCACTGAACAGCAGCTTCTATCTCAGCTTCCTGATATATGACTGGTAATCAGTGTGACCACCGAACAGCAGCTTCTATCTCAGCTTCCTGATATATGACCGGCACAGTGTGACCACTGACAGCAGCTTCTATCTCAGCTTCCTGATATATGACCGGCACAGTGTGACCACCGCCAGCAGCTTCTATCTCAGCTTCCTGATAAATGACTGGTACAGTGTGACCACCGACAGCAGCTTCTATCTCAGCTTCCTGATATATGACCGTCACAGTGTGACCACCGACAGCAGCTTCTATCTCAGCTTCCTGATATATGACCGACACAGTGTGACCACCGACAGGAACTTCTATCTCAGCTTCCTGATATATGAGCGGTACAGTGTGACCACCGACAGCAGCTTCTATCTCAGCTTCCTGATATATGACCGGCACAGTGTGACCACCGACAGCAGCTTCTATCTCAGCTTCCTGATATAAGACCGGTACAGTGTGACCACCGACAGCAGCTTCTATCTCAGCCTCCTGATATATGAGCGGTACAGTGTGACCACCGACAGCAGCTTCTATCTCAGCTTCCTGATATATGACTGGCACAGTGTGACCACTGACAGCAGCTTCTATCTCAGCTTCCTGATATATGACTGGTAATCAGTGTGACCACCCAACAGCAGCTTCTATCTCAGCTTCCTGATATATGACTGGTAATCAGTGTGACCACCGACAGCAGCTTCTATCTCAGCTTCCTGATATATATCCGACACAGTGTGACCACCGACAGCAGCTTCTATCTCAGCTTACTGATATATGACCGGTACAGTGTGATGACCGAACAGCAGCTTCTATCTCAGCTTCCTGATATATTACTGGTACAGTGTGACCACCAACAGCAGCTTCTATCTCAGCTTCCTGATATATGACCAGTACAGCGTGACCACCGACAGCAGCTTCTATCTCAGCTTCCTGACATATGACCGGTACAGTGTGACCACCGAACAGCAGCTTCTATCTCAGCTTCCTGATATATGACGGGTAATCAGTGTGACCACCGAACAGCAGCTTCTATCTCAGCTTCCTGATATATGACCAGCACAGTGTGACCACTAACAGCAGCTTCTATCTCAGCTTCCTGATATATGACCGGCACAGTGTGACCACCGCCAGCAGCTTCTATCTCAGCTTCCTGATAAATGACTGGTACAGTGTGACCACCGACAGCAGCTTCTATCTCAGCTTCCTGATATATGACCGTCACAGTGTGACCACCGACAGCAGCTTCTATCTCAGCTTCCTGATATATGACCGGCACAGTGTGACCACCGAACAGCAGCTTCTATCTCAGCTTCCTAATATATGAACGGTACAGTGTGACCACCGAACAGCAGCTTCTATCTCAGCTTCCTGATATATGACCAACACAGTGTGACCACCGACAGCAGCTTCTATCTCAGCTTCCTGATATATGACCGACACAGTGTGACCACCGACAGCAGCTTCTATCTCAGCTTCCTGATATATGACTGGTAATCAGTGTGACCACCGAACAGCAGCTTCTATCTCAGCTTCCTGATATATGACGGGCACAGTGTGACCACCGACAGCAGCTTCTATCTCAGCTTCCTGATAAATGACTGGTACAGTGTGACCACCGAACAGCAGCTTCTATCTCAGCTTCCTGATATATGACCGACACAGTGTGACCACCGACAGCAGCTTCTATCTCAGCTTCCTGATATATGACCGACACAGTGTGACCACCGACAGCAGCTTCTATGTCAGTTTCCTGATATATGACTGGTAATCAGTGTGACCACCGACAGCAGCTTCTATCTCAGCTTCCTGATATATGACCGACACAGTGTGACCACCGACAGGAACTTCTATCTCAGCTTCCTGATATATGAGCGGTACAGTGTGACCACCGACAGCAGCTTCTATCTCAGCTTCCTGATATATGACGGGTACAGTGTGACCACCGACAGCAGCTTCTATCTCAGCTTCCTGATATATGAGTGGCACAGTGTGACCACCGACAGCAGCTTCTATCTCAGCTTCCTGATATAAGACCGGTACAGTGTGACCACCGACAGCAGCTTCTATCTCAGCCTCCTGATATATGAGCGGTACAGTGTGACCACCGACAGCAGCTTCTATCTCAGCTTCCTGATATATGACTGGCACAGTGTGACCACTGACAGCAGCTTCTATCTCAGCTTCCTGATATATGACTGGTAATCAGTGTGACCACCGAACAGCAGCTTCTATCTCAGCTTCCTGATATATGACCAGCACAGTGTGACCACCGACAGCAGCTTCTATCTCAGCTTCCTGATATATATCCGACACAGTGTGACCACCGACAGCAGCTTCTATCTCAGCTTACTGATATATGACCGGTACAGTGTGATGACCGAACAGTAGCTTCTATCTCAGCTTCCTGATATATTACTGGTACAGTGTGACCACCAACAGCAGCTTCTATCTCAGCTTCCTGATATATGACCAGTACAGCGTGACCACCGATAGCAGCTTCTATCTCAGCTTCCTGATATATGACCGGCACAGTGTGACCACTGACAGCAGCTTCTATCTCAGCTTCCTGATATATGACCGGCACAGTGTGACCACCGCCAGCAGCTTCTATCTCAGCTTCCTGATAAATGACTGGTACAGTGTGACCACCGACAGCAGCTTCTATCTCAGCTTCCTGATATATGACCGTCACAGTGTGACCACCGACAGCAGCTTCTATCTCAGCTTCCTGATATATGACCGACACAGTGTGACCACCGACAGGAACTTCTATCTCAGCTTCCTGATATATGAGCGGTACAGTGTGACCACCGACAGCAGCTTCTATCTCAGCTTCCTGATATATGACCGGCACAGTGTGACCACCGACAGCAGCTTCTATCTCAGCTTCCTGATATAAGACCGGTACAGTGTGACCACCGACAGCAGCTTCTATCTCAGCCTCCTGATATATGAGCGGTACAGTGTGACCACCGACAGCAGCTTCTATCTCAGCTTCCTGATATATGACTGGCACAGTGTGACCACTGACAGCAGCTTCTATCTCAGCTTCCTGATATATGACTGGTAATCAGTGTGACCACCCAACAGCAGCTTCTATCTCAGCTTCCTGATATATGACTGGTAATCAGTGTGACCACCGACAGCAGCTTCTATCTCAGCTTCCTGATATATATCCGACACAGTGTGACCACCGACAGCAGCTTCTATCTCAGCTTACTGATATATGACCGGTACAGTGTGATGACCGAACAGCAGCTTCTATCTCAGCTTCCTGATATATTACTGGTACAGTGTGACCACCAACAGCAGCTTCTATCTCAGCTTCCTGATATATGACCAGTACAGCGTGACCACCGACAGCAGCTTCTATCTCAGCTTCCTGACATATGACCGGTACAGTGTGACCACCGAACAGCAGCTTCTATCTCAGCTTCCTGATATATGACGGGTAATCAGTGTGACCACCGAACAGCAGCTTCTATCTCAGCTTCCTGATATATGACCAGCACAGTGTGACCACTAACAGCAGCTTCTATCTCAGCTTCCTGATATATGACCGGCACAGTGTGACCACCGCCAGCAGCTTCTATCTCAGCTTCCTGATAAATGACTGGTACAGTGTGACCACCGACAGCAGCTTCTATCTCAGCTTCCTGATATATGACCGTCACAGTGTGACCACCGACAGCAGCTTCTATCTCAGCTTCCTGATATATGACCGGCACAGTGTGACCACCGAACAGCAGCTTCTATCTCAGCTTCCTAATATATGAACGGTACAGTGTGACCACCGAACAGCAGCTTCTATCTCAGCTTCCTGATATATGACCAACACAGTGTGACCACCGACAGCAGCTTCTATCTCAGCTTCCTGATATATGACCGACACAGTGTGACCACCGACAGCAGCTTCTATCTCAGCTTCCTGATATATGACTGGTAATCAGTGTGACCACCGAACAGCAGCTTCTATCTCAGCTTCCTGATATATGACGGGCACAGTGTGACCACCGACAGCAGCTTCTATCTCAGCTTCCTGATAAATGACTGGTACAGTGTGACCACCGAACAGCAGCTTCTATCTCAGCTTCCTGATATATGACCGACACAGTGTGACCACCGACAGCAGCTTCTATCTCAGCTTCCTGATATATGACCGACACAGTGTGACCACCGACAGCAGCTTCTATCTCAGTTTCCTGATATATGACTGGTAATCAGTGTGACCACCGACAGCAGCTTCTATCTCAGCTTCCTGATATATGACCGACACAGTGTGACCACCGACAGGAACTTCTATCTCAGCTTCCTGATATATGAGCGGTACAGTGTGACCACCGACAGCAGCTTCTATCTCAGCTTCCTGATATATGACGGGTACAGTGTGACCACCGACAGCAGCTTCTATCTCAGCTTCCTGATATATGAGTGGCACAGTGTGACCACCGACAGCAGCTTCTATCTCAGCTTCCTGATATAAGACCGGTACAGTGTGACCACCGACAGCAGCTTCTATCTCAGCCTCCTGATATATGAGCGGTACAGTGTGACCACCGACAGCAGCTTCTATCTCAGCTTCCTGATATATGACTGGCACAGTGTGACCACTGACAGCAGCTTCTATCTCAGCTTCCTGATATATGACTGGTAATCAGTGTGACCACCGAACAGCAGCTTCTATCTCAGCTTCCTGATATATGACCAGCACAGTGTGACCACCGACAGCAGCTTCTATCTCAGCTTCCTGATATATATCCGACACAGTGTGACCACCGACAGCAGCTTCTATCTCAGCTTACTGATATATGACCGGTACAGTGTGATGACCGAACAGTAGCTTCTATCTCAGCTTCCTGATATATTACTGGTACAGTGTGACCACCAACAGCAGCTTCTATCTCAGCTTCCTGATATATGACCAGTACAGCGTGACCACCGATAGCAGCTTCTATCTCAGCTTCCTGATATATGACCGGTACAGTGTGACCACCGACAGCAGCTTCTATCTCATCTTCCTGATATATGACTGGTACAGTGTGACCACTGAACAGCAGCTTCTATCTCAGCTTCCTGATATATGACTGGTAATCAGTGTGACCACCGAACAGCAGCTTCTATCTCAGCTTCCTGATATATGACCAGTACAGTGTGACCACCGACAGCAGCTTCTATCTCAGCTTCCTGATATATGACCGGTACAGTGTGACCACCGACAGCAGCTTCTATCTCATCTTCCTGATATATGACCGGTACAGTGTGACCCCCGAACAGCAGCTTCTATCTCAGCTTCCTGATATATGACTGGTACAGTGTGACCACCAACAGCAGCTTCTATCTCATCTTCCTGATATATGATCGGAACAGTGTGACCACCGAACAGCAGCTTCTATCTCAGCTTCCTCATATATGACGGGTACAGTGTGACCACTGAACAGCAGCTTCTATCTCAGCTTCCTGATATATGACTGGTACAGTGTGACCACCAACAGCAGCTTCTATCTCATCTTCCTGATATATGATCGGAACAGTGTGACCACCGAACAGCAGCTTCTATCTCAGCTTCCTGATATATGACGGGTACAGTGTGACCACCGAACAGCAGCTTCTATCTCAGCTTCCTGATATATGATGGGTACAGTGTGAACACCGACAGCAGCTTCTATCTCAGCTTCCTGATATATGATGGGTACAGTGTGACCACTGACAGCAGCTTCTATCTCAGCTTCCTGATATATGATCGGAACAGTGTGACCACCGACAGCAGCTTCTATCTCAGCTTCCTAATATATGACCGGTACAGTGTGACCACCGACAGCAGCTTCTATCTCAGCTTCCTGATATATGAGCGATATAGTGTGACCCCGGAACAGCAGCTTCTATCTCAGCTTCCTGATATATGACTACTACAGTGTGACCACCCAACAACAGCTTCTATCTCAGCTTCCTGGATCCCAGTGGCTGACACATGGGGAGGGACCCCCACTGTCTCCATGATAGCTATACAAGGGTGTGAGGACCTCAGCAAACAGCAGCCTGTATCTCAGCTTCCTGTCCACCTGTAACCCTATTAGAGATACCTGCAGCCCAGCATTTGAGGACAACAGCAAACAGCACCCCATAGCTAATAGGGTTAATTACAGTCACCCCTGATATTTCCACCAGTGGCCGCTGCCTCCATGATGGCCATACAGCCTTAGGGTATGTTCACACCTACAGGATCTGCAGCTGATTTTCTGCAGCAGATTTCATTTAAATAACTGAACTCAGCATCAAATCTGCTGCAGATCCTGTAGGTTTGAACGCACCCTTACAGTGTGGGGATCTTACCAAACAGCAGCCTGTATCTCAGCTTCCTGGATCCCTAGAGAAACCCTATAGGGGTTACCTGCAGTCTTTCCGGAATTTCCCCCAGTGATTATATACAATGTGAGGACCACATCAAACAACAGCCTGTATCTCAGCTTCCTGAACTGCTGTGACGGATGTATGGAGAGAGTGGGCTATAGGGTTAACTGCATCAATCCCTGGATCATCACTACCGGAGGTAGTGACATCACACCAGATATCTGTGACGTATGTATATGATGTCATAGATTACATCATCAGGAGAGGAGTGATGGAGGGGGGAGGGGAGGAGGCGCACATGGACCCCCGCACACAGCTGACAGAGGAATGTCCCCCCCAGGGGCTGGGATTCCTTATGCTGAGGCAGCACAATCCATTTATCATTCCTGATGCCGCACGTTCCATTTACTGACCGGGGGGAGAATGGTAACCTGCAGGATACGGCTGCTGTATATACAGTGTGTACAGTCTCACTATCAGGTTACATGGGGGGAATGTGGGATTCATCGAGTCGCACACTGAGAGGCTGAGCTCGTGTAAGCGATGGTGGTATAGTGGTGAGCATAGCTGCCTTCCAAGCAGTTGACCCGGGTTCGATTCCCGGCCATCGCATCGACATTTATTGTCTTCAATTTTTTATTACTATTTTAATTTTATATATTTATAAAATTTGACTCAAAATTGGTTTGATATTGGTTGATAAAGAGGTTTGTAGAAGCTTCTGTGCCCCCGATGCTGGGGGTATACACCCATCTAATAACGTCTATATACCACCATAGGTCACACCTGTCATATTAGACATCAGCGCAGGGGCGTAGCTAAAGGCTGATGGGCCCTGGTGCAAAATGTTAGCTTGGGGCCCCCCATCTCACCCGATCAGGCAAAGTCCTATCTAACGTTATATCCAATTACTCTAATGTGCCACCATGTTCTAATGCCCTGTCACTGCCTCCACCTCATGTACTGCACTACTGCCCCCTATAATTAATGGACTGTACCGTGTCATTGTCTAATCATTGTATTCCAATCTTTGACTCTCCAGCTGAAAAACTACAACTCTCATCATGAACTGCCAGTTGGATATGATGGAGGTTGTAGTGCTGCAACCTGAAGAGCCAAATGCTGCAAAACTCCCATAATAAACTGTCAGCAGGGCACAATGAAGTTTGAACTTCTGCAACCTGGAGAAGTCACCTGATATCATCTGCAGTCCTATGTAACACCACAGATAACAGTGATATCCCTCTGAGTACAGATAATGTAGTAGTCATCTGCAGTCCTATGTAACACCACAGATAACACAGTGATATCTCTGAGTACAGATCATGTAGTAGTCACCTGCAGTCCTATGTAACAGCACAGATAACACAGTGATATCTCTGAGTACAGATAATGTAGTAGTCACCTGCAGTCCTATGTAACGCCACAGACAACACAGTGATATCTCTGAGTACAGATAATGTAGATATAGACCCCCTGTGTAGCCCCCCATAGTATAGACCCCCTGTGTAGCCCCCCCACAGTATAGACCCCCTGTGTAGCCCCCCCACAGTATAGACCCCCTGTGTAGCCCCCCCACAGTATAGACCCCCTGTGTAGATCCCCCACAGTATAGACCCCCTGTGTAACCCTCTCATAGTATAGACCCCCTGTGTAGCCCCCCACAGTATAGACCCCCTGTGTAGATCCCCCACAGTATAGACCCCCTGTGTAACCCTCTCATAGTATAGACCCCCTGTGTAGCCCCCCATAGTATAGACCCCCTGTGTAGCCCCCCCACAGTATAGACCCCCTGTGTAGATCCCCCACAGTATAGACCCCCTGTGTAACCCTCTCATAGTATAGACCCCCTGTGTAGCCCCCCTCCCATAGTATAGACCCCTTGTGCAGCCCCCCCAGTATAGACCCCTTGTGCAGCCCCCCCCCAGTATAGACCCCTTGTGCAGCCACCCCCAGTATAGACCCCTTGTGCAGCCCCCCCCCCAGTATAGACCCCTTGTGCAGCCCCCCACCAGTATAGACCCCTTGTGCAGCCCCCCCAGTATAGACCCCTTGTGCAGCCAAGCCCCTGCCCCCCAGTATAGACCCCCTTGTGCAGCCCCCCCAGTATAGACCCCTTGTGCAGCCCGCCCCCCAGTATAGACCCCTTGTGCAGCCCCCCCCAGTATAGACCCCTTGTGCAGCCCCCCCAGTATAGACCCGTTGTGCAGCCCCCCCAGTATAGACCCGTTGTGCAGCCCCCCCAGTATAGACCCCTTGTGCAGCCCCCCCAGTATAGACCCCTTGTGCAGCCCCCCATTATAGACCCCTTGTGCAGCCCCCCCAGTATAGACCCCTTGTGCAGCCCCCCAGTATAGACCCCTTGTGCAGCCCCCCCCAGTATAGACCCCTTGTGCAGCCCCCCCCCAGTATAGACCCCTTGTGCAGCCCCCCCCTGTATAGACCCCTTGTGCAGCCCCCCCCCCTGTATAGACCCCTTGTGCAGCCCCCCCCCCTGTATAGACCCCTTGTGCAGCCCCCCCCCCTGTATAGACCCCTTGTGCAGCCCCCCCCCCCCTGTATAGACCCCTTGTGCAGCCCCCCCCCCCCTGTATAGACCCCTTGTGCAGCCCCCCCCCCTGTATAGACCCCTTGTGCAGCCCCCCCCCCTGTATAGACCCCTTGTGCCGTCCCCCCCCCCCCTTGTATAGACCCCTTGTGCAGCCCCCCACATCGCAACATTTATGTAAAAAAAAAAAAAATACACAAAAAAATAATAAACTCACCTCACCTGGATCCTTGATCTCCCTCAGGCCTGGCAGCTTCTCTTCAGTTTAGTGAGCTTCCGGGATGCCGGCCCCGGCCGGAAGCTCACTGATGCAGGTCCGCGGCGCCCGGATTTCTCCTCTCTACTGCACGGCGGCTGACATGTGACGTGATGACGTCACATGTGAGCTGCCGAGGAGGAGAAGTCCCGGCGCCGCGGTCCTGCATCAGTGAGCTTCCGGCCGGGGCCGGCATCCCGGGAGCTCACTGAACTGAAAGAGGTCCGGGGGGCATATCCCCTGCCGCGCCCCCCCCCCGGATTGGCGGAGCACAGGAGGAAGTGGCAAGGGGGGCCATGGCGACCCCTGCGACCCCTATAGCTACGCCACTGCATCAGCGGCAACTATAGTCCCTGGGACTCCACCAACCTTAAAGGGGCCGGACGCTTAAGAGCGGGGACCAAGCCTAACAGTCTTCATTATCGTTACGAGACTATCCTAAAAGTGGTCAGCCCTTTTAGGGTGCGTTCACACCTACAGGATCTGCAGCAGATTTGATGGTGCAGATTTAATGCTGTGTTCAGTTATTTAAGTGAAATCTGCTGCGGATCCGCAGCAGAAAATCAGCTGTGGATCCGGTAAGTGTGAACGTACCCTTAGGGTACGCAGCTGATTTTCTGCTGCGGATCCGCAGCAGATCCGCAGCAGATTTTATTTTAAATAACTGAACACAGCATCAAATCTGCTGCAGATCTGCTGCGGATCCTGTAGGTGTGAATAAGGCGAATTGAACGCTCGCTCAGCTATCACTCCAAATTTCCCCATAAACATGGATATTTGGCCCGGCCAGGCGTTCACGTCAGTGGAAGGAGAGACTTCAAGGTCAGAAGGATTTGGGAACACCAACATGTCCGACCCTTCTATCTCCCCAGCGTCATTAGTGGGAGGTCAGGAGGCTCCTATCCATCAAAGGGAGGGGGCACAGTCGACTAGGGACTATAGGAACCTCCAGATTAGGGTCAAAAAGTGATAGGAGAAATGGTTGACAATGGTTCTACCACATTTGTCGACTATCCACAGTGAAAATGAGGGTCCGAGCAATCGGACCCCCAGCTGTATCTGGAACAACCATCTCTAGAGTTATAGAGGGGGCGCTTCTCTTCCAGATCCAGAGTGAAGAGGGGCTACAAAGAGATGGTCAGGATAACAAAGCCGGAGTTGTTGAGTTCAGGAATGAAGACACACTAAGATGGAAGACCAAATCACATCAAGAATACTCGAGATGTAATGGTGCGTTTACACAGGCAGATTTATCTGACAGATTTTGGAAGCCAAAGCCAGGAATGGATTTGAAAAGAGGATAGATCCCAGTCTTTCCTTTATGACCTGATCCCTGTTTATAGTCTGTTCCTGGTTTTGGCTTCAAAGATCTGTCAGATAAATCTGTCTGTGTAAACGCACCATAAGAGGTCATATGACGGGTCCACCAGTATCCAGATCATGTCTCAGGACCCACAGTAAGGTTTGGGCACTACCAGGTCAAGAACACTTCATGAGTGACCACAATTTCCAACAACTAAGGTCATATAATGACTACCCACCACGAAGGAGGGATAATACCTAGTCATATAATAATAAGAGAACCCCTTTAAGTACAGTCATGTACACTCCACTGTCTCTTATGCATCTTTTCTTCTCAGCATATACTGTAGTATACGGACAAGGAGAGACAGGAGCTCTGCACCTCACACCTATGGCTGACACTAATGCCTCTCAGCTACATTTAAAAACCAACACCAGGATGTTGGTATATAATTTGATCAAACCATATTGCCCCATGTACCACGTGCAGGTGCCCTGGTTAACATGAGTCTCAAAACTGTGTCGGTCAGCGATAGCTAACCCCACAAAGCGTGCACAAACAGGGAAGGGAGGCCATAGAATGGCCCTGCAACCCCACTGACACAGGACCCATGCCCAATGGCCCCCCCAAAACCCAGCAAGCGCCGTCACCGGAGAAAGCTGCTACCAAGTGTCATGGCCGCGGCGGCGTCCCGTGCTCCGGGCCGCCGCCGCGACCTCTCCATGCAGCCGCCGGGGTCCATGTGCAGGGACCCGGCGTTGCTACTAGTTCAGCCCCGGGGGGCGCCTTACCTCGCCCCGCTCCTGTCACCCGCTGTGCCAGCCAGCGCGCGTCCCCACCTCCTAGGGCGCGCGCGCGTCGGCTGACTCAGATTTAAAGGGGCAGTCCGCCCCTAATTGGTTGCTGCACATCACACTCCATATATATTCCAGCCCTGCCCCACTACAGGTGTTGGAGCCTCTACATGCTTCCCATAGTGTTTGGCCCAGCTCCCTGTTGTTCCTGACTGCAGTCCTTGTTCCTAGTCCCTGTCCTCAGTCCCGGTCCCTAGTCCTTGCCCGCTGCCTTCTCATTGTTCCTGAGTCCTGTCCGCCACCTGCGATCACGTCTACAGACCTCTGCCTACAGATCTCCTGCCTACTGCTCCTGCCACGCCTCGCCTGCTGTCACTAGCAACCAAGCCAGGGGTAGCGACCTGGGGGTCGCCTGCCACAGCAAGTCCATCCCGCCTTGAGGCTGGCTCTGGTGAATACCAGCGGCCCCTTAGACTCCGCTCCCTGGTGAGGTTAGTGCCATCGCTAGTGACGGTCCAGTGGATCCACTACTCCAGGCGTTACACCAAGCAACACAAGTGTGAACATGGTCTTATCACTCACCATTGCTCCTGCTGGTAGAATGGGAAAGATGGGAGGTACTAGTCATGTGTGCACAGGTGCCGCCTGCTGATTGGGGTCATGTGGGTCTTACCAGGAGGAGTGCAAACACTCAGAAAAGGGAGAAATGTAAAATACGGACAAGGAGAGGGAGGGCCCTTGGTCCAGTGACATTGGGGTTGCAGGGCTCCCTGTTTGTGCTCACTTTGTGGGGTTAGCGGTTGCTGACTGATACAGTGGTGAGTTAGTGTAGGGACTCGTGATCACATGTACCTGCACATGGTACATGGGGAAATATGGTTTGATCAAATTATATACCAACATCCTGGAGATGGTTTTTTAAATGTAGCCGAGAGGCATTAGTGTCAGCCATAGGTGTGAGGTGCAGCGCTCCTTTCTCTCCTTGTCCGTATATACTGTAGTATGTATTGAACAGAAGGAGGAGGCACCATGATGAGAATGGGGTATGTTGATGAAGTATTCGGAAGACTACCTTACAAGAAGGTGTGGCACCATCTTAGCACATTCAGAACCAGAGGGTTTAAAAAAAAAATGCTGTACAACTCTGGCACTGTTCTGCTTTTACACTAACCCACTACTCATTGTTCAGGAAAGTGTGATAGCAATGGGTGGATCGTGTGCTACTCAGTAAGTTTGGCTTTGGGTCAATCTTAGAGGTACCAGATGGCTTTTCAATAGTGGTTCCAGTGTGAGTGTTGGTTGGCCCAGTTGACCAGGAGGCATCAAGGGGTCAGGGGAAAGGCAGAGTCCATTCCAGGTCGTAGGCTGGTCCATGTCGAGATAACAAATGCGGAATTGTTGACCGATATGGGTCCAGAACTGACACCAACAAAGCAGACCAACACCAAGGGAGGAATAATCTATCTGTATAGACTGTTGTCAGCATATGACCGGCTGAAGGAAGGGTCCCACCAAGTCAAGAAGCATCCACGAGTGAGGAAAGTTGCTCCCCTACCGGGTACAAGCTCTGGATATTGAGTATTCCCAGCATTCCAGATATGTGTTATTGCCCAATGTTCTCCAGAATTAAGGTGATAGCACATCTACCTACAATAAGGTATCGGCAGTTCCCGGTGAAGAACACGTCACGAGTGACCAAAGCTGTCCACAATCTAGGGTACATAATGACTACCCGGCATGAAGAAGTGATTGTACCAGGTTACTAAAGCTAGGAGGCTGTGACCATCCTTGGCATACGTGGTGAGGAGTGTGAACACCTTTAACCACATGTGTATGAAGATCCATAGGTGTACATCCAACTGTTCCAAATCTACGATTCCGCTTTGGCTGTCCAGCTGGAGAGCCAAAGGTTCTCTATCTCTGCAACCTGTTAAAAACAAATCTAGTCTTATGGTGTCTATGGGGAAGAGTGTCATTCTAGTTCACGTTGGCCCCATACTCCATCATCAATGGATGGAGGTATACCAACCCAAATTGTATGAACCTTTTTATCACCATTAGGTCATTATCAAAGTCCAGTGTTTTGAAGCCCTTACTTGCAGTACAGTCAATAGACCAGAAGGTGGCACTACATGTGCACTCATTTAGAAGATGTCGGACAGAAGATGAGCGTCCCGTAGAATCCCGTAGAATCTAGATGATTCAATTAATTTTTTGTGCACAATAATAATTTTACTTAAATAAGCTGTGTTCAGTTGTTCCTTGGGGTGGTTATTATATTCCACCATGAGGTCCCTTTTAAGGAAAAAAAAAATCTGAAATTACTTACATTTTTTTTAATTAAAATTTCTTCCAGGAAACCCATGTGACAACCCATACCTGTAACTCCTTACATTTAATGTTGGGGTTGTCACCCATCCTCTTGAACTGACCAGTAGTCAGTGATCAGTGGTCTTCTCCTGCCTTCACGGGACAGATTTGTTATTTAGGGTTATAAGAAATTTGGGTGACAACCCTTATAGGTGCTACAATGGTGATTATATGAGTCGTCCACCTGTCCCAGATACAGGTATCGAGATGAACCTGCATTATTTCAGAACATGATGATGATGGAGCGGTAGATCTATTCTTACCAAGAATTTATGAAGTTCATCTACTCTTACCAAGAACTTTTTGATTTTAGAGAGAATTTTTTTTTCTTTGGTCGTAAAATACTGCTGTGAGGAGAAGATAAATCACCAGTTTATTGGGGTCATGTAAGAAAGACTCTAGTTACTGTGTTTGCATGGAAGGAAGTAACTGCAGGAGAATGTATATGTTATAGTGTATACACTGGAAGTGTTCATGAATCTGACAGTGGATGGAGCAGGACTTCCTCCGAAGGGTTAATCACAGCCTTATTATGGGACCCACCCCTCCCCGGCCAGATGCAATGTATGAATAGCTTTGGGTCCACTCCTCCTAAGCCATTCTCTCACTCGCTGAGTATCCAGCATCACACTCCCACAGGCTGGTGGAGAAGTATCCTTCAAGAGGCTGGTGGAGACGTATCCTTCAAGAGGCTGGTGGAGAAGTATCCTTCAAGAGGCTGGTGGAGAAGTATCCTTCAAGAGGCTGGTGGAGAAGTATCCTTCAAGAGAACTTGGAGCATATCGATGAGCAGAATGGAGACATACCCGGCAACCATATCCCTTGGCGAAGAGTCTGCACAAATGTGGAGCCTCAACAAACGTCTGGAGGCTTACCTGTCCCGGGTCAAAGCCCTAGAAGAAGAGAATGAACTCCTCAGAGCTGAGATCCATCATCTCAAGAGCACCAGGTCAGATAGGTCTTCTGTTAGGAAGTACCATGATGAAATTATGAAGTTGAGGGACGCCTTGGATGATGGACACCGGGAGATAGCCCAGGTGCAAATAGACAGAGACTCCATCTACCAGGAGATAGAATATGTGAAGGAGCTGTGCCACCACGAGAAACAAGCCCAAGAAGACGTGAAGAAAGAATTGTCCGAGAGCAAGAAACTGCTGGAAGAGGAGAAAAGAGCCCAGATATGGTTGAAGGAAAGACTTATCCAACTGGAGCACGAGATAGACGATATCCTCAAGACTCATGAAGAAGACAAGGCTCTGATGGAAGAGGAGATCTCCAATTACTCCCAAAGACTGGAGAACTTCAAGATCGCTCCCACAAACTTTAAACCGGTCAACGTGGAAGACTATGCCAGTAAGCTGTCACAGATATGGCAGGGAGCGGTGGAGGAGTACAAGAACGAAGTGTCAGCTCTGGAGGCAAATTTGTCCCAGGCCAAAGATAATCTGAAGAAGGTGTTAGACGAGAACAAGCAGAGTCAACAGCAGCTGCAAAGTCTAGACCGAGATCTGCAGAGTCTTAAAGTCAGGAAGGAGATGCTGGAGAAACTCCTGGGTGACCAGTGGCTGGAACAACAAGAGGAAGAAGGAAGACTACAGGTGTGTAGCCCGTCCCTAACCGCGTGCCCATAGTCACATACGTACAGTTATAGGGTCACTAGACCTAAGGTGGTGGATATATGTCATCACCGGGGGCAGGGATTGTTCTGAACTTCCTGTCAGTCATCCCCGTGAGAACAATGCAGCCTCCTCCCACTCTGAGATGGCTGATACCAGAGAATAATAGATGACATATAATCATAAAACAATAGAGATTTGGTAAATTCTATTCATGTTGCTTGTGGTTGGTAATATTAGTCATGTTACTTTACTTGGATCCGACCATTGACAATGACTGAAACAATCTACCTAAAATATAGGGGGAGATTTATCAAACATGGTGTAAAGTGAAACGGGCTCAGTTGCCCCTAGCAACCAATCAGATTCTACCTTTCATTCCTCACAGACTCTTTGGAGAATGGAAGGTGGAATCTAATTGGTTGCTAGGGGCAACTGAGCCAGTATCACTTTACACCATGTTTAATAAATCTCCCTTATAGTGCACAGGTAAAATCGCCATATAGTACCGCCATACAGTGCACATATAATACCACGGTACTGTCCAAATGATACCACATACAGTGCTCCTGCCATGCTGCATTCACAGTTCGAATGAATCCACTTAAAAACCACCATACAATACAGTATCCATATATTACCACCATATAGTGCACACATAAAAGCAAGTGTGATAAGCCATTCTGGTCAGGAAGATGATGGCCGTGTATGACACTGGATAGGGATAACACCTCTCTTGTTCGACCATGAAACCAAGTAGAAATAAACCCTCCAGTCCTACGTTCCATGATAAAAAATATCCTAATATACTTCCTGTATGGCGACATTTATACACATCCCCCGCACATTCAACTCATGAGGGGAAATGGATTTCAAGCCTTTAAGTTTGGCTTCTCCCAATGGACTTGTAGAAAATTCTGGAGCCACATTCATACCATAGAAATATCAGCCAATCAGATTTACTATCGGGGGCGGAGTTAGCGTGCCCCAGGCCTTAAAGTGTAGCGTCTCCCCACTTGTTCTGATGATTGGTGGGGGTATCAGCACTGAGACCCCAACTAATCAAATGGAGACCCGTACCACACACAACCTGGGGACCAGACCTGTGTCTGGAAGAAAGCAGCCATGTTTTTCATAAGCCTATACAACCCCTTTAAGAGTAGAATGGGGCAAAGTCTGTGGGGACATTTAGTTTACTGGTGGAGAGGAGCGCAACTTGAGCATGAGTGGGTTCGTCCAAACCTGAGCATGCAGTACTTAAAGTGGTTATCCAGCGCTGCAAAAACATGGCCACTTTTCCCCCCTCTCTTGTCTCCAGATTGGGTGGAGTTTCAAACTCAGTTCCATTAAAGTAAATGGAGCTTAACTGCAAACCACACCTGACCTGGAGACAAGAGAGGGGGAAAAATGGTCATGTTATTGTAGCGCTGGATAACCACTTTAAGTAGCGGTGGCTGAGCAAGTTGAATACAGCCCTAGGGAGTTCTGGAAAACATGGGTATAACCTATGGCCTATGGCGTTATCCATGTTTTTTGGACTCCTTAGGGCTGCATCCATCTTTTTCAGCCACCACCAATCAGATGCCGCACGCTTGGGTTGCGCTCATCTCTACCAGTGAACTAATTGTCGATGCAGACTTTACCCCATTTTGCTCTTAAAGGGTTTCTTGAATGTCGCAGTGTTATCCCGATTATCTTTCCCAATTTTCGAGGCAATGCCAATGACCATGTGGTTGGGACACGCTTATACAGTGTGTCGTATACTACTGGGCAGGGTCTTTTTTTATAACTTGTGATCAGCTGATCTACCATTTTATAATATTCCTTCAATAGTTGAAATATTTTAGTCTATCTAGAAACTTTGAGAAATTACAAAAACTCCACCCAAAAAGTGATCATGAGTCAAAATAAAAAAATCATTTTGGTGACTTCTTACACAAAGGTCTAAGGGGCCTACCGAGTAGCCATAATCTAGTGACTCATACGTGACAGTCCTAGTGGGAACTACTTTTAGAAGTGGAAAATCCCTCCTTTAAATGTCTTTTTTTGAAATTGTATACATAAAGTTTATTGAAGACAGTTCAGTAAAGGGCACATTTATAAAACAGCCTACGGCCGTCTCGTGATAACGGCAGCCGCAAATAATGATCATGATCGTTATTAGGGGCCATCAACATTACAAGACAGCCGCCTTTCCCCGTTTTGATCCCATAGTGGGAATACAGCCTAAAAGTGGCAGACGCCCCCTTTAAGTGTCTTTTTCCGAACTTTATAAATAAAGTTTAACTTTTCAGGATTGTATAAATAAAGTTTATTGAAGAAAGTGCAGTGTGGGGCAGATTTATGAAACCTTCTATAAGGAAGCGGTCATGGTTGCCCATAGCAGCCAATCACAGTGCAGCTATGAGTTGTGACTGGACAGTTTCAGCTGCTGTCACTAGTAGACCCCTTGTTATACCGCAATTGTGTGCCCAGATGAGTAACACGCACATACGCCCCGACCACATACTGTGTTTTTTTCAATCAACTTTATTTTTATATGTCTTTAAAAAAAATTTTGTACATTAAAGTAAAGTGAGGATTATGAGGGCTTTGGTTATACGCGCGTGTGTGCAGACTCAGTTCTGTAATCCTTCCCAGCTGTGTTATCCGGCTCTGCTACGCCACAGACCACATGGCCGCACTGTTCCCAGCAATCACTTTCTAGGAAACCTGGAATAAATCACTTCACTTTCACTTGGTTCTCCATGATGGACAGATTACCTAATCCCTAATACCCAGCAGAGTACAGATCCCTAACACCCCATAGAAGGCACAAATCCCTAATACCCCATAGAGGGCACAGATCCCTATTATTACATAGAGGGCACAGATCCCTAATACCCCATAGAGGGCACAAATCCCTAATACCCCATAGAAGGCACAAATCCCTAATACCCAACAGAGAGCACAGATCCCTAATACCCCACAGAAGGCACAGATCCCTATTATTACATAGAGGGCACAGATCCCTAATACCCCATAGAGGGCACAGATCCCTAATACCTAACAGAGAGCACAGATCCCTAATACCCCACAGAGAGCACAGATCCCTATTACCCCATAGAGAGCACAGATCCCTAATACCCCATAGAGAGCACAGATCCCTAATACCCCATAGAGAGCACAGATCCCTAATACCCTATAGAGAGTACAGATCCCTAATACCCAACAGAGAGCACAGATCCCTAATACCCTATAGCAAGCACAGATCCCTAATACCCCATAGAGGGCACATATCCCTAAAACCCCATAGAGAGCACAGATCCCTAATACCCCATAGAGGGCACAGATAACTAATACCCCTTAGATGTCACAGATCCCTAATACCCCATAGACGGCACAAATCCCTAATACCCAACAGAGAGCGCAGATCCCTAATACCCCATAGAGAGCACAGATCCCTAATACCCCATAGAGGGCACAGATCCCTAATATGCCATAGAGAGCACAGATCCCTAATACCCCATAGAGGGCACAGATCCCTAAGACCCTATAGAAGGTACATATCCCTAATACCCCATAAAGGGCACAGATCCCTACTACCTCATAGAAGGCACAAATCCCTAATACCCCATAGACGGCACAAATCCCTAATACCCAATAGAGAGCACAGACCCCTAATACCCCATAGAGGGCACAGATCCCTTTTATTACATAGAGGACACAGATCCCTAATACCCCATAGAGGGCACAGATCCCTAATACCCAACAGAGAGCATAGATCCCTAATACCCCATAGCAAGCACAGATCCCTAATACCCCATAGAGGGCACAGATCCCTAATACCCCATAAATGGCACAGATCCCTAATACCTAACAGAGAGCACAGATTCCTATTACCCCATAGAGAGCACAGATCCCTAATACCCCATAGCAAGCACAGATCCCTAATACCCCATAGAGGGCACAGATCCCTAATGCCCCATAGAGAGCACAGATCCCTAATACCCCATAGAGGGCACAGATCCCTAATACCCCATAGATGGCACAGATCCCTAATACCCCATAGATGGCACAGATCCCTAATACCCCATAGAGAGCACAGATCCCTAATACCCCATAGAGGGCACAGATCCCTAATACCCCATAGATGGCACAGATCCCTAATACCCCACAGAGAGCACAGATCCCTAATACCCCATAGAGGGCACAGATCCCTAATACCCCATAGATGGCACAGATCCCTAATACCCCATAGAGAGCACAGATCCCTAATACCCCATAGAGAGCACAGATCCCTAATACCCCATAGACGGCACAAATCCCTAATACCCAACAGAGTGTACAGATCCCTAATACCCCATAGCAGGCACACATCCCTAATGCCCCATAAAAAGCACAGATCCCTAATATCCTACAGAGCGCACAGAGCCCTAATACCCCATAGAGGGCACAAATCCCTAATTCCCCATAGAGGGCACAGACCCTAATACCCCACAGAGGCACAGAGCCCTAATACCCCATAAAGTACACAAATCTCTAATATCCCATAGAGGGCACAGATCCCTAATATCCTATAGAGGGCACAGAGCCCTAATACCCCATAAAGTACACAAATCTCTAATATCCCATAGAGGCTGTAGATCCCTAATATCCCATAGAGGGCACAGATCCCTAATACCCCACAGAGGCACAGAGCCCTAATACCCCATAAAGTACACAAATCTCTAATCCCCCATAGAGGCTGTAGATCCCTAATATCCCATAGAGGGCACAGACCCTAATATCCCACAGAGGCACAGAGCCCTAATACCCCATAAAGTACACAAATCTCTAATATCCCATAGAGGGCACAGATCCCTAATATCCTATAGAGGGCACAGATCCCTAATCCCCCATAGAGGCTGTAGATCCCTAATATCCCATAGAGGGCACAGATCCCTAATCCGATATAGAGGTGTATACAGAGGTGGGATACAGAATCTGTCTGGGATAGGAGTTTGCTGTTTGCCAGTTGCTTCATGGTCCTAAATGTGTGAGAACATCTGCCATACTGTTCCCATCTATCTGTTCCCGGGAAAGCTGAGAGTCATCTAATGCGGTTACATTACAGATCCCATAGGGGTGATCACTCAGCTTTCCCGGACACCTGAGCAGCAAGTATGTTGTCTCAGAGTGGTAAGAAAGCTGGATGACTACCCCACAGAGACAGTAATGGCGGCCATATTGGCTAGTACCCAGCTCTCCTAGAAGCAGATAGAGCAGATCCACAGGAGACGATTCCCGGACTGAGGATTCTTAGACTATAGGGAAAAATAAAGCAGAGTAGATTGGAATAATGTGTGATACGGCTCCTGTGTATCCTGCTCCGAGCAGTGCCGAGCCCCATGGCTTCCATGTGTTACAGGAAGAGCAGATGTGGCCGGGAAAGAGAGCCGGAATTATCCAGGGAGCCGAGTCATTTATGAGACAATTACATGAATGGACCCGGCCCCTCTCCTATCTTCCTAATGGATATAGATAGGGGGATCAGTGTCCTCTCATGGGAACAGCTGCCATAACACCGGCCTATAGACATGTATAGATAATATACCTCCAGGCTGAGGGATAGATAGGGGATGGATAGATAGATAGATGGATGGATGGATGGATGGATAGGAGATAGATAGATAGATAGATAGATAGGAGATAGATAGATAGATAGATAGGTAGATAGATAGATAGATAGGAGATAGATAGATAGGGGATAGATAGATAGATAGATGGATGGATGGATGGATGGATAGGAGATAGATAGATAGATAGATAGATAGATAGATAGATAGATAGATAGATAGGAGATAGATAGGAGATAGATAGAAAGATAGATAGATAGATAGATAGATAGATAGATAGATAGATAGATAGATAGATAGGAGATAGATAGGAGATAGATAGATAGATAGATAGATAGATAGATAGGAGATAGATAGATAGATAGATAGATAGATAGATAGGAGATAGATAGATAGGGGATAGATAGATAGATAGATGGATGGATGGATGGATGGATAGGAGATAGATAGATAGATAGATAGATAGGAGATAGATAGGAGATAGATAGAAAGATAGATAGATAGATAGATAGATAGATAGATAGATAGATAGACAGGAGATAGATAGATAGGAGATAGATAGATAGATAGATAGATAGATAGATAGGAGATAGATAGGAGATAGATAGATAGATAGATAGATAGATAGATAGATAGGAGATAGATAGATAGATAGATAGATAGATAGATAGATAGATAGATAGGAGATAGATAGATAGATAGATAGATAGATAGATAGATAGGAGATAGATAGATAGATAGATAGGAGATAGATAGATAGATAGATAGATAGATAGATAGATAGGAGATAGATAGGAGATAGATAGATAGATAGATAGGAGATAGATAGATAGATAGATAGGAGATAGATAGATAGATAGGAGATAGATATGAGCTTATTTCACGGCTTGTTATCCTGGACACAGAGCCCCCATTCTCATGCATGGCATACAGTTGGTCTATGGAGTCAGTGTCAGATGTGACACGTGTGAACGGACCCCAATGTATGATGACATAGGGTGACACCCTGCCCTGTACAGATGACATGAGTCAGGGCTATTTATTACCCGGACGCTGTTCTGTACTAATCTCATCCGCTGCTAGAAGGAAGCAGATGTCTCATTGTCCTGGGTTATGGATCGCTTCGGCATATGGCTCATCCTTAGGGCTCTTAAGTTAATATCGGCCACTTAACCTTATTACACGGACATGTTGTAGAATCTGCCTGATCCCTGAGGACCGGAGGATGGAGGATGAACGCTCCTGATATAGGACCCTGGGATCTTATGGATCATAAGGTGTCTGTCAGCAGACATGCCCTAATGAAGAGAAATGACCGTCCTACACTTCTGCCAGAGAGATTAGAGGGGCTCTTAAAGGGGGCTCTTAAAGGGGGTCTTCACTATAGACAGTAAAGGTATATTGATCAGACATGAATATCTAATGGAGGTCTGAACATTCCTGAAAAGGGTTCCAGCTGTCACTCTTATTGAGTATGGTGAGGAGTGACATCTCCGGTGTGTTGTTCGCTGTTCTGGTGTTGCCACCCTCTGACAGCTGTCTATATTATAAAAACACCACAGCTTCTGAAATGGGCTCTATAGCAGTATGGAACAAATGTGTACAAAAATGGACAATTCCTTTAAGTGCAGGTAAGAAGTGACAATGAGATGACATAACGGCCACACATGTCTCGTCACGTACACATGAATGTTCCGCATAGTCAGCGTTCATGTTTCCTCAGCCAGACAGCTCTGACATTGGCTTATCTCTCCCAGAACAATAGGGTTGGGTGGTAAGAATTCCACATACATATCATCTATCGGTGGAGAGTCAGGAGGCCACCATACACTTTAGACAGTAAAAGTCCTTTTCCACGGGCCGAGCAGGGCCCGATCAACAGTGTAAACGAGTGCCGATCTGCTAGATTGCCGCTCTTTTACTGGGCCTATTCCACGAGCCGAGCAGGGACCGATTAACGATGTAAAAGAGGGCCGATCTGCTAGATTGCCGCTCTTTTACTGGGCCTATTCCACGGCCCAATGATCGTTGAGCGAGGGCTGCAGGGACATCGTTACCGATGTCCTTGCAGCCCTTGCAGCATACATTAGCTGCAGGGCTTCTCCTCCGCTCTGTCTTCCTCCCCGGGTCCCCCGCGCTCTAGCTTCAGAATGGCCTGTCAGCTGACAGGCCACTCAGCCAATCACAGGCCACGGCGCTCCGTCAGCTGACAGGCCATTCTGAAGCTAGAGCGTGCGGGACCCGGGAAGGAGAACAGAGCGGAGGAGAAGCCCTGCAGGTAATGTATGCTGCTGCTTCTCAAATCATTGGTCGCGCACCGCTATTCCACCGTAGCGATGCGCGGTGGGGGAACAATGATTTTAGGTCTGGCCCTAAATGAACGATCAGCCGATGACACGATCATCGGCTGATTGTTCTCTCTATTCCACCGAGCGATAATCGGCCGAATCAGGCCAAATGGGGCCGATTCGGCCGATTATAGTTCCTGTGGAATAGGGCCCTAAGTCAAACCTGCTAAAGTCAGTGGGTTTGGTCAACTTTAGTGTAAGGGTCCTATTAGACAAAGAGATTTTTCATTTTGACCAGTAACCGATAAACAATTGCAAATGGCCTGAAATCATTCACCATTATCACTTAAATTCGATCGATATAATGATTTTTTGCACGATAATGACCCTGTATAATAAAGCCCTAAGGTGTACGGGCATCTTACAGCTCATCCACAGTTACCAATCCCAGAGAAATCCCTATGGGAGAAGCCATTCCATCTCCACCATTATATTCTTATTATTTTTCAGCTTGAAATTGAAACTTTAGAGAAGGAGAAACAAGACCTGAGGGTCCAGATCGCACAAGTGCTGGAAGACAGACAGCAGCTGATGCACCTTAAGATGTCTCTCAGCTTGGAGGTGGCCACGTACAGGTAAGCTCACTTTGCAGCTTGTTTTTTTTTTTTAAACTTAAAGAGGTCATCCAGGCAAAACTAACCTGTCCTCTATCCACAGGATTGGGGACAAGTAATGAGGGAGGGCTCCGACCTTCAGACCTCCATGTCAGGCCTCCGTCTTCTTTGATATGAATACAGCCACAGGAACGGCACGTGACCTGCAGCTCTATTTAATGGAGTCACTGGAAAGAGACAATGACTGTACTCAGCTCTCTCCAGCGGCTCTATTTATTCTTTATGGAGCCACCAGAGAGAGCTGAGTACATTGTTCGGCTCTTTCCGGTGGCTCCATAGGAATGAGTAGAGCTGAAAGTCACGTGCTGTACCTGTGGTTGTATTCAAAGAAAGAAACCTGGGGGCCTCATATGGAGATGGGAGGGGGGTACGGAGGTTGGACCTCCCATGATCTCTTACTTCTCTCCTATTCCGTGGTTAGTTTTGCCAGGACAACCTCTTTAAAACTTAATAAATTTGTCAGATCAATGTTGTCCAAGTGCCGCCCTGCTTAAGGCGGTTTTCCAGGTGGAACATACTGATGAATTTATGCATCAATCACTGATCGTCGGGGGTGGCTGACAACCGGCACCCCTGCAGATCAGCTGTTCTGGCCCACACTACAGGGTAAACATGGCTAGAAGCGGTTGTCTCCATTCACTGTGTAGTGGCCGGACCTGGTTACCGCACAGGAACTGAGCTGCTGTTACTTGTTGGGGGGTACTGCTGCCAGAACCCCTAATGTCAGCTATTTTGTGGATTATAACATTGCAGCCATTGAAATTAAAGGGATATTACCATCTCAAGAAGTTGGAATAAAGGATAACAAGCTGATGGGTGGGGCTCCGACCTCTGGGATCGCCACTAATCCTGCGAGTGAGGAGACAATGGTCCCTGGAATGAATGGGGCCCACCACACATGTGTGGCCGCTGCTCCCATCATCCTCTATGGGGCTTCTGAGCACTCGGCAATCTCATAGAGAATTTCATTCATTCCGGGGTACACCACCTCTGTTCTTGTGATTGTGGGGGTGCCAAGGACCCTCATCAGCCAGCTTGTTATATCCTGTGTACAGGGGTAACTTATTCAGATATCGCTTTTAATGGGTGTCCTTGCTATCGATACACCTCAAAACTGTACACAGTAATGCTAATGTTGTTGCCCATAGCAACCAATCAGAGCTCAGCTTTCATTTCTTAAAAGACTCTGGTAAAATGAAAGCAGAGTTCTGATTGGTTGCTATGGGCAACATATATATATATATATATATATATATATATATATATACCCACACTCCTACTCGATAACTATGCTCTATAGAGTTGGACTCACGAGGTCCGGTGTCTACAGAAGATAGCGAGACAGACAGCGGCATTAATGTTGTCATAGCAACGGCGCTTCTAACAGATGAACGGACTATAAACATGTCTGCTGATACCGACTGACTGTTTATAGGATCCGTCTGTTCTTATACAAGACATCGTGTGAATCACCAATACATCATTTACAGGATTCAACCAGTTACTGAGAGGAACTTCTTCAATTTCCATATATGACCTTGTTGTTACCAAATTGATTATATAAAGATCATATAGTATTGCTTTTAATCCATATTATTGCTGTGTAGCCATACAGGCCTGTGTAAATGAAAAGTTTAAGTGTTTCGCATTATTACTATTCATTATGGGACAAACATAATAATCTCTGAGTCACGTGATCAGTCGGACTGATTAGTCAGGCTCCACAGTCGGATCAGTCCGACTGATCACGTGACTCAGAACCGGGAGAGGATGCGCTGCAGCGCGTCTTCTCCCGGCTCTATCTCCCAATCGGTACGGGTCTGAACACTCAGAACCAGACCGATCAAAACTTTTGACATGTCTCTATGACGTCTCTATGACATGTCTCTATGACGTCTCTATGACATGTCAAAAGTTTTCTGAAGTGACAGTGATGTGAAAAAAAGCTTCTCTCCCTCCTTTCTATCGATTGATAGGAATCTCAGCAGCCGGACGCCCCTCTGATCACAACGTCTCACTAGTTCTGGTTATATGTACTGTTTCTTTGCCCCCATGACAACACTGCTGATTGATGGCTATGAGGCTAATGTCCCTTTGACAGAAGAGATCAGTGTTGTCGTAGGGACAGAGGACAATTAGCTGCCTTTTCTCTATTTTTTTTTCACGCACGTGTAGTAGAGAGTAGTAACAGATATCCCATTTATACACAGATACAAGAACGCAATAGGCAGCTTACCTCTATATATTCAAGTGTGTATTCATAAGGGGGGGCCTATGGTTGTCAACCGTAATCCGCAAGAGACAAGACTGTATCAGTGATGGTGCTAACACTCCATTATCCATAAAAATAAAAAGTTTATTCCATATCAAACGTCCATATTGGAACGAGACAAACCCTGTCTGTCCCAATACAAAATGGGCTTTTAACTCATCTTTTGATATGAAATAAAGTTTTGGTTATTATGGAGTGGTGGTACCATCACTTATACAGTCTCCATTTATATACCTTTTTATCAGCCATTTGTATTTCTGTTCATTTTAACCTCATGAATAATGATAGTTTTTCAGGGGTTCTTTTGAATTTTTATTTATTGTGTTGGATGTTGGGGGTCAATGAACTCTGTATTTGGTGCTTGGCCCTATCATTTTTACCATTTAAAGGTGTAATTAACCAATTTTTTTTCTTTTAAATCAACTGGTGCCATAGATTTGTAGTTTACTTGTATTAAAAAAATCTCAAAAAATCTTCCAGTACTTATCAGCTGCTGTTTGTCCTGCAGGAAGTTGTATTCTTTCCAGTCTGGAGAGCAGGAGAGGTTTTCTATGGGGATTTGCTGCTGCTCTGGACAGTTCCTGACATGGACAGAGGTGGCAGCAGAGAGCACTGTGTCAGACCGGAAAGAATACACCACTCCCTGCAGAACATACAGCAGCTGATAAGTACTGGAAGACTGGAGATTTTTTTTTTTATAGAAGTAAATTATAAATCTCTGGCTTTAGTTAATTTCAAAGATTTTTTTTTGTGAACTACCCCTTTAATAACAAGACTTTCTAGAATTTCCTACTTAAAGCCATCACTGTTATACTGTAGATGCGTATAATACAGTTGGTATAAAGGACTCACGTCACGTCCAAATATTCTGCAGAATCTTCCAGTTCATGTACAATCTCTGTAAGATCCCCCCGGGAATACATCCCTCCCACCAGTCCATCCTCCCATTTCATCCATGGGAATTTGGTCCCCACAACGAACTTCTGCTCAAAGTTTCTTCCTCACTTTTAGGCTTATGTTTTTTGTTCTCGGTCTTGCAGATGGTATTAAACAAAAGCGTAGGGGTCATTAGCATCATAATGCTGACCACAGGGACCGGAGCGAAACATTGTCACTCCCCAGACATTCCATTATGTCATTGGGCTGCCTGTGTCACACAATATAAATCCAGCTGGATAGCCAAGTGAAAGGGCTGAGGAGGTTCTCAAGAGCCAGCGTGTGTGATCCCCTTCAGTCGCACACAATCTCAAGTTTTTTTGTAAATGATTAAAATAGTATTTTTTTTAGTAAAATTAAAAAAAAAAATTCTAAATTTGTTCAAATAAAGAACTTTACAGTGACCCCTTTAACACCCAAAAATTAAATACATCAAAATAAAAATAGAATTGTAGGTAATTTTTTTTCAAAGGAGCCTTTAAAGGGGTTATCCAGTCTTAGGCTATGTTCACACATCATGTTTTTTTGTAAAACTACGGCCGTTGTTGCCGATTGCAACAACGGCTGTGGTTAATATGAAAAAATACGTTACCTTTCGGTCTATGGAATCCCGGCCGGAGCGTATACACATAGCATAACATTATCGTTAATCGTTTGCTAATCGCTCGCTGTAATTCCACGTTCGTTCGCGCAAGTTCTGCGTTTTTTTTCACTAATCGTTCAGTGTAATTGCACATTGTTCATTGTTTTTCTGGGATCATAAGGAATAAACCATTATAGTAACGATCGCAATAACGATCATAGTAACGATTTCAGGTTAACGATAAACAATCTCATTTGCGATAGTTTATCGTTAGTCGTTAATCGTTAAAAATCGCTTAGTGTAATAGTACCCTAACAGCTAACTCACCTGATTCCTCATACACATGAACATTTGGCTTAAGGCCCTATTACACGGAATGATTATCGGCTATATTCGGCCGATAATCATTCTGTGTAATAGAAGGCAGCGATCAGCCGACATGAACAATGTTGGCTGATCGTTGCAGTTGTTTGTCTTTCAACATGATGAAAGACAAACAACTGTGATAGCAACGATCTGCTGCCGTCGCCGCTTGGAACAGGGGAGTAGCGGCAGCAGATCGCTGCTATCCTCTTTGGGCTCCCCGCGGCCTCCCCTGCACTTACCTGCGCTCTGCCGCCCCGTGTAATAGGGAAAGAGAGAGAGGGACAGGGGCGCTTCCTGGTGTGATAAAGTTCGACAAGGGATCTCAACAAATATAATGGAGGAAGCTCACCTGATTGAGGTGTGCTATGATATAGGCCCAACTCTATCTTGCATATGTATGGAGAGAATACCGCTGCTCCGGCCGGAGAGCCCCAAACAGCGTGATGCAGAACGTGAACCAGAGAAGGAACACTGGACCAAGAAGGCTCCGGCACAGCAATCGGGCGCAGGTATCTATGTCTCCAGGGAGGTGGTCATCAGTAGGTGGTCGGTACAGACCCACTGGACTCTGCAGGTTAGGTAGAAGAATTTTATTGTACACAATGCCTTTTTCAAGTAATTAGGCAGGCAGACTACAGTAGCAGGGGAGCAGGGGAGGTGAGTATAGCTTGTTTATTATTTGTACAGCTGCAGCCATAGAGATTTTTCTTTTTTTTTTTTTACCCCTTTAAGTATCTGCCATTCGTTATTGTGACTTCAGTCCAGTCTCTGGTATCTAATAAGAGCACATCACCCCGGTGGTTATCTTTATCATACCTACTTTATTATAGTTAAATTCTAGAAACATCTTCTTTTTTGTTTGCAGGTCCCTTCTAGAAGCTGAAAGTACAAGATTATATACTTCCAGTGCAGATTACAAAATGTCTTCATCCTTCCATGGTAAGTTTCTTATGCATGGGTTTACAATAGAGGGGAAGTTGACGTTATAGTCATAACAAACGGTTTAATTCATGGCAGTCGGTGTATTTCCACATCCCTAATATAATCTGTCTGGTTATGAGAAAAAAAAGCTTTCAGGGTTACGAGATGGTCAACCATTTCCTTCACCACTGTATTTGGGCATATAGAGTCATTGCATATAAATAATTCCCACCTGAAATAGCTTTATATACCAACTAAGTAAAATGTGGTGGTAACTAGTGCCCCATGGGCCAAAGTCATACCACTAGGACCCTCTCACATCATTACGGCAGACATTTTATATTACGTGCCCAACCAAGTACCATGTTCATTTGTAACACTCCTGTAGTACTCCTGCTATACTGTATCATGCCTGGTGCATGACTGACAACAGGAATTGTCTGGGTTCGGCAACATCTCAGAACACTCCAGACGGCTGGAGAATTTGGATACCGCCCTATGGAGCCCTGGAAAACATGGATACAGCTTATGGCTATGTTGACACACCATATTTTTTCATATTTCTATGGGCGTTGTTGCCGATATTTGTTGCCTATTTGTCTATGGGATCCCGGCCGGAGCGTATACAAATAGTATACGCCGCAAACAACTGACATGTCAGTTTTCCTCGGCTGCTATATAGTGAATAGCAGCCGCAGAAAACCCTGTCGGTGCACACTATGGAGCGAGCGGCTCCGGCCGCTCGCTTCATAGTGTGCTGTGGGAGGTTCTGATGTGGGCGCACGTTGATGCGCCCGCATTAGAACTCTACGGCCATAAAGATCATCCGGCCGGTATTGCAGTAGCGGCCAGTATGATATTTTCAGAGACCGGCCGCTTCATGACCTGGCCGGCTCACGGAACGGCCGGTCTCTTATGCCATAGGGTGGCATCCAATTTCTCCAGCCATCGGGTTTCAAATGCAGAACATTCAGATTCAGTGAAGTTGCCAAACCTAGACAGACAGTTTCACTCAACACTAGTTATGGATCTCCGACTCAAGCCCTGGGTGCTGAGACCCCCAACCGATCAGGAAAATAAGGGGTAGATATAGACAATTGGATGTCTTTACTGTGGTGGTCAGTGAGACATCTGTCCATTGGAGAACCCCACAAGAACACTTTGTTGCACCATTTTTGTTATGTTGACTGTGAACAAAAGACATTGAAAGGCATCTTTCCGTTTCCATATTTCAGATTCAATGCTGGAGCAGAACACCTTTAGGAAAAGTCGACATGAAAATATTAAACCACTGGTTCCCAATGACAACAGGTTAAAAGCCAACAAGAAGCAGAGTGCAGAGACATCAAGTAATAACCGCTACCTGAATGTGAAGAGTACCTCATTTCCGAGCAGGGCAAGTCCTGTAACCAAAGAGTTTCAGAAAGTAAGCTCTGTGCTTCATTCTCAAGGTCTTAACTATACCAAAGCATCTTCTGCTAAAGCAGCCACAACACTACCTTCAGTAGACAGCAATGTAGAAAGGCGCCCTCGAAATGGAGAGGCTTTCAAGAAAAGTAAAGTGCAGGTCATTTCCCATTCATATTCTCAAGATTCTTCCAAACCTGTCACTAAGGAGACAGTGAGAAAGGACAAAGATCTCCAACCTGTTGTCAATGGAAATGTTTATGACACAATTGATACAGGGTTAAAGAAGGCAGACCATCTTCTACCACCTATTGAAAAGGAAACTGTAAGCACTCAGGTGGAGACAACAAAACATGTTAAAGTCCTCTCTGATTTTGGGTTAGAGCAACAACATAGCTTGGAAGCTCAAAAGAAAGACAATGAGACACTTGTCTTTGAGGAACCACACAAAGATGAGATTGACTTTGAGGTTCCGCTAGCCAATGATGACCATAGTAGTGATGGTTTGGGAAATATTGATGACTTCATTGAAAAACAAGAGGTTAGACAGATTGTGAGTAGCCAGAGAGTGTCTGTTCAAAGAGAGGAGTTAGTGGAACCACTAGAATATCAAAATATGGAGACTTCAATTAAAGCACATAAGGAGGAATTTAGGAAAGTTCTGGATTTTTCAAAACCAAATACACAAGATATAGATGAACCCAAGGTGCTTCGTTCAGATGGTGGACCTGAGCAAGGAAATGAATACTCCCTCAGCCAAGAACTTGATTTTGACATGCCAGTCTCATCAAGTAATGCAAATGTTGACAATGCAAGCCACGAGGCTGAAGAAGAAAAGGAAAGTTTGCAACTAAAGGAGAGTTCCAAGTTAAACCATACAGAAGAAACTCTAAAATATATTGAAGCAGAAGTTGAAGATGAAGAAGAGATTATTGATCAGACATTCCAGGTGCTAAGTTCACTAAAGAAAGACAGTGATCAGTTGTTTGATGATGGACAAAACTTCACATGGGATATTCATGATGAACAGAAAAGTGAAAAGGTAGTGGAACACAAGAACACCGATGGTACAAAAGAAGTTCCTCAAGATATAAATATCCAAGAGTATAATGATAAGGAACTTGACCAACAACCTCCCAGACAAGATGAAGATGTTCTTGATGAAGTTCTTTCATTGGATACAAAGTCTGAAGTCAATCAAATGGATGATGGGAAACTGGAATACACACAGTTTGATGAGGGAAAACAAGATGGGTTTGACCTTAGCAATGCAGAGTCAAAGGACTCCCTTTCAAATGAGGTGGACTTTAGGACAGAGATCAGAAAGGAAGAGGAGGGTTATGAAAGAGATTATGGATATGAAGAAAAAATAATCAATAAAGAACAAAATATTCATGAAACTGCTGATATTGAACAGTCAAGGGTACTTGTTGTCAAAGAAGTCTATCAGTCCAACAACAAGGTTCTGGAGGACTTTGAGGAAACACAGATTCAACACCAAGAAGAAAAGATAAAAATTGAATTAAGTGATGTAGACAAAAGCATTCAGAGTTATGATGACCAGCAGAGAACTGAGACTATAAAACAATCAGAGGAAATCACTCAAGAGTTCAGTGACACAAACCAAGAAGAATCAGAGGACCAGAAGAACAAGGACTTTTTAGATCAGCTCAATAATGGTAAAAAAGAAGTTACTGATTTATCTGAAGAGATAGTTGATAGTCCACAGTCAGGCCTAGACAATCTCAAGAGTGGAGAACAGAGTGACACAGAACAAGAGGGCCAAGAAATTGTTGAAGACCATGTTGAAAAAAAGCAAATTGTCCCAACCATGGACAATAAAGAAGGTGACAATTTGCTTGACAGCCACCAAGAACAGGAGGAATTACATGATCGTGTGCTGGAGGAAAGTGTGACTTCTAATAAAGAAGTTGAAGATGTCCAAAAATTTCAAAAGGACATTGAGATAAGTGTTGTGGGACCACAAATTGTACAATCAACACCTGAACATATGAGACAGTCCTCAGAAAGTGAGGAGCCAGAAAGAGATGGCCAGTCATTGGAATATCATCTCACTCAAGAAGAGGGCGATATAAAAACAAGTGAGGTTGAATTGAATAGTTCAGAGTTAAAGGCTGGAGAAGAAGATCTATATGTGGGTGAAGAAAATCATGAAGTTTGCACAGTTGTAGAATACACCAAATTACCTAAAACTGAAGTGATCACTAAATTTGTTCATGAGGAGTGGGAAGCATATGAAGATAACGTTACTGAAAAAGAAGGACCTGCACCAGCTGGTGAGGGAGATTATAGTGGTAAACTAGAACTTGAGGTACAAAAAGAGTCAGAAGAAGGAACAGAGCATTATCAAATTGTTTCTATTGAAGACGCAAACAAAGGGTACAAGGAAAATGAGGGGAACGAGCAGTTTTTCCAAGCAGAGCCTGATGTTCAGATGAATATTGCTAAAGAAAGTAAATTCTTTTTACAAGAAACTGAACCAACTGTTGAAGGACAATCAGATATTTTGACAAACATGGAAGAAGATAATTTTAAATTAGATTATGTTGTCCAAGATTTAGAAGCTGATGAATATCAACCTTCTATTAGGGAGACCAATGTGAGTGAAGATGTAGCCCAGTCAGATGGAGAAAAAAACCATGAAGAAAGTTCTAAGGTTCCTTTGACTACAGAATCAAAGGAGGGTGAGACTAAACCAACTATGGAAAAAGATCAAGACAAAGATCAGGCAATTGCCACACAGGTACTGAAAGATGAAAACATTGTGAAGCTGGATGAAGCAGCAGAAAAGGATCCAGAAGAAACAAGGAGCTTTCACCAAGAAGTAGAAGGACAAGAAGAAGACAATCAAGAGGGTTATTACGAAGGAAGAGAAGACCAGAGGGGATATGACAGCTCCACGTTATATGCAAATGTTGTGTCTGAAGAGGATGATAAAATAAACCAATCACTCCAAAAAGAATTTGATGAGGAGCCACACGTGGGATTCTCACTGAACATCATCCCAAACAACCTTCGATTCACAACTGAAGATGATGCAGAAGCTGAACAACAGAAGACGAGCAAGTTTTCTGAGGAAGGAACAGAATTCCAAGACGATGATATTCATGTTTATGAAGAGCTCAAGCATTGTGAACAAAACAATGAGGATATTATTTTGGAAGAAAAAGAAAGAGAGGAAGAATTTTTTGAAAAGGAAATAATCTGTCAACAGGCAACAGTAATGTTAGGACATGAGCGTGAAAATGTTGTGTTGGGAAATAGTAAATCACATGTGCTCTTTGCTGATCATCCAAATAAAAATTATGAGTTGGATGGATGCAGTGAAAAGAACCTAACAGAGTTGGATGAAGTGGAAGTAGCTAGTAATCCAGACAATGAACATTCTAAATCTGATTACTCTATGGACTCTCAAGATATTTCAATCTTCTCCCATAAGAGTGAAGAATTTGAAATTAGTAAAGATTATCAGCTAGAACAAACTCTTCCAGACACAACTCCACTTCCTAACCTGGATGATGAGTTTGAAGACTTGGTAGAGGATGAACTTTTATCAGAACAATCAACAGAGGTTACCAAATCACAAAGTCCTATAGAAGGAGGTGAAGCTGAGGAGGTGTTAGATAGCAGTGTGGAGTCACAATCATCACAAATACTCCCAGAAGTAAGTGAGCAGTCGAATTTGATCAAAGACTATAATGAGCAACTTGATGAAAGTCCTAAAGATGTGCAAAATGGGGAGCTAGATAGACTGGTTACTGAAGAACCTGTTGCTGAAGATTCTTCTACAACGATGGATACTGAAGAAGTTACCAAATCACAAAGTCTTGTAGATGGTGGTGAAGCTGAGGAGGTGTTAGACAGTAGTCTGGAGTCACAGTCATCACAAATACTCCCAGAAATAAGTGAGTCGTCAAATGTAATCAAAGAAGATGACGAAGCCTCAGACTCTAGTGAGCAGTACGATGAAAGCCCTATCGACCTGGTTGAGAGTGAGCATCCAGAACATTTTTTAGACCTTAAACTAGACACAGAAGACTTTTCTGCAAAAGTGGATACCGAAGAACTTGCTGCTGAACCTTCTGAAGATCTAGTAAGAAGAGAGATAGATGATGAAAACACTGAGTCTGCAGTAACAGAGTCAAGTCTTGCAGATGGTTGTGAAGTTGAGAAGGTCTTATACAGCAGTTTGGAGTCGCAAACATCACAAGTATTTCCAGAAGTAAGTGAGCAGTCAAGTTTAATCGAACATGATGACAAAGAAACAGACTATAATGAGCGACAAGATGAAAGTCCTATAGATTTTCTCGAGATTGAGCATCCACAGCAATCTGTAGAAACTAAGCTGAACACTGAAGACTCTTCTGCAACAGTAGACACTGAAGAACCTGATGTTGAACCATCTGAAGATCTGGTCAAAAGCAAAGTAGATAGTGAAAACACTGAGCGTGCAGTTACACAAAGTTTTGCAGACAGCGGTGAAGCTGAGAATGTTTTGGATAGCAGTTTGGAGCAACAATTATCAGAGGAATTCTCAGAAGTAAGTGAGCAGTTGGCTTTAATCAAAGACTGTTACGAGCAACAAGATGAAAGTCCAATACATCTAGTTGAGAAGGAGCACCCAGAACATACTGAGGAACCGGCTTCTGAACCATCTGAAGATCCAGTAGAAAACAAGATAGATGAAGATGTGTTAGATAGCAGTTTAGAGTCACAGTCATCACAGGTACTCTTAGAAGGAAGTGACCAGCCAAGTGTAAACAAAGACACCGACTATAATGAGCAAGAAGATGAAAGTCCAATAGTTTTGCTTGAGAGTGAGCATCCAGAACATTTTATAGACCCTAAGCTGGACATTGAAGACTTTACTGCAACAGTGGACATTGAGGAACCTGCTTCTGAACCATCGGAAGATCTAGTAGAAAGCAAGATAGATGATATAAAGACAGAGGAGGTTTTAGAGAGCAGTTCTGAGACCCAATCACCACAAATAATCCCAGAAGTAAATGAGAAGCTGTATGTTATTAAAGACTCAGACTATGAGGAGGAACAAGATGAAAGTCCTAAAGAGTTATACGAGAGTGAGCCTCAAGAGCATACTGTAGATCCTAAACTGGACACTAAAATGGATACTGAAGAACCTGTGGCTGAACCTTCTGAAGATCTAGTAAAATGCAAGATAGATAATAAAAATACTGAGTTGGAATATTTTGTAGACCCGAAACTGGACACAGAAGAGGATAACGAAGAAGGAACCAAATTACAAAGTCATGAAGAAGCTGAGGTGTTAGACAGCCGTATGGAGTCACAGTTATCAGGAGTAAGTGACCAGTGGAATGTAATCGAAGACTCAGATTATAATAGGCAACAAGCAACAAGTCCAATAGATTTGGTTACTTATGAGCATCCAGAATATTTTCTAGACCCCAAGCTAGTCACAGAAGATTCTTCTTTAATGTTGGATACTGAAGAGGTTACCGAACCACAAAGTCCTGGAGATGGTGGTGAAGCTGAGGAGCTCTTAGACAGCAGTTTATCTCAAGAAGTAATTGAAGAGTCAAGTGTAATCAAAGACCATAATGAGCAGCATGATGAAAGTCCTACAGATTCACTGGACAGGGAACTAGAAAAACAAGTTGTAGTCCTTACGCTGGATATAGACAATTTTTCCACAACACTGGTTACAGAAGGACCTGCTACTGAACTGTCTGAAGATTCAGTAGTAAGCAAGATAGATGAGTCTGAATGTTTTGCAGAGCCCAATCTGGACACAAAAGAATCTTCTGCAATAGTGAATACTGAAGAGGTTACTAAATCACAAAGTCTTGTTGAAGCTGAGGTGTTAGAGAGCAGTCTGGAACAGTCATCACAAGTACTCTTAGTAGAAGGTGAGCAGTCAAGTGTAATCACAGACTATAATGAGGAACAAGATGAAAGTCCTATCAATCAGGTCCATAGTGATCATCCAGAACATTTCGTACACTCTAAGCCGGACACTGAAGATTCTTCTGCAACACTGGATACGGAAGTGGTTACTGAATCAGAAAGTCCTGCAGATGGTTGTGAAGCTGAGGAAATGTTAGACAGCAGTTTAGAGTCACAGTTATCACAAATATTCCCAGAAGTAAGTGAGCCGGGGAATTTAATCAAACACGATGAAGTCTCAGACTATAATGAGCAACTAGATGAAAGTGCCATCGTTTTTTGTGAGAGTGATCATCCAGAACATTTTGTAGAAACTAAGCTGGACACCGAAGATTTTTCTACAACACTGAATACTGAAGTGGTTACCGAATCAGAAAGTCCCTTAGATGATGAAGCTGAGGAGGAGTTCGATGGGAGTGTGGAGTCATCACAAATACTCTCAGAAGTAAGTGAGGAGACCAATTTAATCAAAGAACTAGACTATAAGGAGCAACAAGATGACATAGACCTGGTTGAGAGTGAGCAAACAGGACATGTTGTGGACCCAAAACTGGACAGTGAAGAGTCATCTTCAACACCAAATACTGAAGAGATGAGTAAATCACAAAGTCCTGCAGATGATGACGAAGCCGAGGAGGTGTTAGACAGCAGTATGGAGTCACAGTCTTCACAGGTACTTTCAGAAGTACATGAGAAGCCAAATTTCGTCGAAGACTCAGACTATAATGCGCAACAAGAAAGTCCTATAGATTGGGTTGAAAGTGAACAAGCAGAACATGTTGTAGACCCAAAACTGGACATTGAAGTGTTGCCTGCAACACTGAATACTGAAAATGTTATAGAAACCGAAAGTTCTGCAGATGGTGTTGAGGCTGAGGAGGTGATAGACAGCAGTATGGAGTCCCAGTCATCACAGGTACTATCAGAGGTACATGAGCAGCTGAATATAATCAAAGACTTGGACTATAATGAGCAACAAGATGAAAGTCCCGTAGATCAGTTTGAGAGTGAGCATCCAGAACATTTTATAGACCCTAAGTTGGACACTAAAGATTCAACAGTGGTTACTGAGGACCTTGCCGACAAATCTTTTGAAGAACCAGTAGAAAGCAAGACAGATGATGGAAACTCTGAAAAAAATGAGGAATTTAATGTGGATCCTACAGATGATGGAACAAAAGAACCTTCAACTGAGTTTTTAGATGAATTTAATGGAGGCAATATCACTTTAACTGCCCCTTATATTCTTAATGAAGAAGATAAAATAACACTGGGGACTGATCAAGATGACTACAGAGTTTATGAGAAGCCATCAGAAGAAAGTTCAGAAAATGATGGCTCAGAAAGCTCAAATGAGAGCTCCCCAAATGTGTCAATTATCAACTATGCCCTCGAACAGGAAGATAGTATGGCACAATGTTCTGACATAGTCCGTATTGGAGGTGACATTGATTCCAAGAGTCCAAACGAGTTCAAACAGAATGAACCATTACTGACCCCAGAACCAGTCCTAGAAGGTAGTCTCACAGAACAGGTAGAGCTTCAGACATCATCAGAAGATGGGAAAGCCATCGTAGGTGAAAGAAGTGATTCTTTATGTGATTCTAACAAAGAACATGACGATATGGCCGAATATACAAGGCACTATGATGAGGATGGTAAAACAGTGAATGGAATATATGGGCACACCATTGTACAGGCCACTCTCGATTTAGATGGTCATATGTATAATGGACATTCTACAGAAGAGAAAAGTGAAATCATAATTTCTGAAGCAAAGACTTTTGTAAAGTTGGATGATGATATAATAAAGTCCCAATCCCAGGAAAGGATAGAAGATTCCGTCATTGAATTTACAGTGTCGGAAGGAAAGAGTGAGGGCCTTTTCCAATCTTTACTCCAAACATCTGAACATAAGGAAGGCCATTCAGACGATGTCTCCGACATTACTGCCACATACAAGGACTCTGATGCTGAGCAGAGTCATTATACCAAGAAACTAATAAACCCGTATCTTAGTGAAAGGGATCTAGAAGACGCACCTGAAGTAACGTCCTTGGGGTTGGATGAAGATCTTGTGGACACACATCGGGAAGTCAAAGAAACAAACCAAGGCTTAAAAATTAACCAAAAACAAGAAGATTCATGGTCATCAGATGAGTAAAGAGACTAATCGTTCTTGATTATAAGACAGCTGAAACTTTATTTATATCAAAGTGGGCAATGGCCCCTTTTATTGAGAAGGATGAAAGGTCCAACATATCCGAACGTGTCCTAAGTGCCATGTCTCAAGTCCACATTTCCAGTTCCTCAGAACATGGAGAGCCAGATGTAGGTTCTTCTACTGCAGCTTGTCTGCCAATGACTTTTTAAGTAATCCTTTTTTGACTATTTAAGTTCTGCATGGTACATTGTCTCCTTTATATATGGGCACATCATTTGTTTATCATTTTCTTTCCGTGCTTTGATATATTTAGTTTTATGTCAATGGACGCCATGTCATGGTTACATAGTCCACATTCTATGGTGAACATAGTAATTCCCTTGTGTAGGGCATACTATTGGTACTTTGCAGAAGATAGCATACATTGCTTATTTAAGCCGCGTCTTACATCCACGTGAAGGCGGACATTTTGAAGTCCATAAAAAGGCAGTATATGAAAATATTAGGAGAAGGTGTCTTATAACCACTAGCAATAAGTCATCAGTGACTATAGTAGTCACTAAAGACCCTGTTAAATACATGTTCAAGAATCTTAGGTTAGCTTTCAAAATGGCCGCCTCCACTGTGTTTCAGTAATGGCATGCTGTTTGTTTATAACTTATGTATGTGGAAATCCTTTAAGGTGACTTTAAGGGGTTGTCCACTTTGGATAATAACATTTTGGTATAAGGGCTCCACAAAAGTAAATCGCAGCACATCCCATCATACCATCTATCATCAATATTAAGCTGTGGTTGAACCCAGGTGCTATTTTTTAAGTACAGCACCACCACAGGGGAAATTAGGGATTACACAGTTCATCTCTAAATAAATGGATTTATGATGTAACCATGCAAAATGGCTCTATACCACTGTATACACAAAAGTTAAATTTTTACACTATATATGTGGCATATATAGTGCAGGTGAAGTTACAGGATATTGGATGAGGGACCTTGGACCTGCATGGTAGGTACCACCATGGGGTCGAACCATGCCCCTGTCAATAGTTATGTCAGTGTTAGGACATGCATGATAGGTACCGCCATGGGGTCAAACCATGACCCAGTCAATAGCTATGTCAATGTTATGACATGCATGGTAGGATCAAACCATGCCCTAGACAATTTTTTTTTTGTCAATGTTAGGACATGCATTGTAGGTACCACCATGGGGTCAAACCATGCCCCAGCTTATAGTCATGTAAATGGCTAATGACTATGCCAATATTCATTGTTTTTAGCCAAGCTATGAGGGATATACTGCTCTTAGCAACCCTTCAGGTCATTTTTGTTATTGTTCACCTTGCTTTGATGCTGTAATCTGATTGGTTGCTGGAAGTATCACCATTATCAATACAGGGATGGTAATTTGAGGCTCCTTTTTGTCATTGCTCACCCCTGGTGGTAATAGTATCTGTTAAATTTGTACTTATAAGTAAGTGCATATAAAAAAAATATCAACATTCTTATTCTGTAGATCAATGCTTCCATCCTATTCATTGCACCTTGCTGCAGCATTGGGTCAATATATCCTTTGTTAGCTTTTTTTTTTTTAATGAATTTTTTATGCTATGAGCCAGCATGTGTATTTATATGAGAAAATTATATTTCAAGCATATACACCGCTAATGTGCCTAGTGGTATCTGGAATCGTGCCATGGATACCACACCCACTACGTGAATGAATGTGTTGTATCGGCCAAGCAGTGTATATCAAAGAACCTCGCAGATGACATTGGAGGGAATGTAACATGGCGACTAAGTGCCTTTATTATGATGATTTAATAAATCACTCGATATTTTATCTTCTCTTCTCATGTTGTTTTTATTTCTTCGATTCTATACAGGATGACACTGATAATCGCTCAGCACTCCCATAGATAATAGATGGAGTAGTGGCATGCATGCGAGACTTCCTGCTCCATTCAAAATACTGGGTCCCTATTTTTAAGGTGACGGGGGTCCCAGTGGTCTGACACTTATTCCAAGATAAAATCACTTGTCCCCTATGCACAGGATAGGGGACAAGTAAGAGATGGTGGGAGGTCTGACCTCCATTCCCCCCAGCCATCTCTGTACCCGCCCACAGCTCCTTTATTTCGAATACAGCTGTGGGTATGGGATGTGACTCATGGCTCTATTCATTCCTAAAGGGCCGTTGGAAAGAGCCGAGTGCTGTACTCTGCTGTCTCTGGTGCCTCCATAGAGAATGAATGGAGCCACCGGGGAGAGCCAAGTACAGCATTCTGCTCTTTCTGTCGGATCCATACCCGCGGCTTTATATAAAACAAAGGAGCCGTGGGCAGATACGGGAAACCCCTGGGGGGTACAGACGTTGGATCCCCCCAATCTCTTACTTGTCCCCTATCCTGTGGATAGGAGACAAGTTATTGTATCTTGTAATACCCCTTTAACTAGGGATATTGAAAGTGTAATAAAAAAAAAAGGTTAAAATAATATTTTTAATATATTCAAAATTGTTAAAAAAAAAAACTCAAATAGAAAATATGCTACCTGTGATGGTGTGAACATGTACAGGTATCATTTTATTTATCCCTTACTGTGAACATCATAAAGGAAGAACAAATAACAATTTCCAGCACTGCTGTTTTTTGGTCACTTTGTCTCCCAAAAATCATGAATTTCAAAGTAATGAAGAGTTGTATAAAACTCAAAATGGTGCTAAAAGAATAAAAGAAACAGTTTTGGGGGGGATCCTCAATCTATTGGTATATATGGTAACTCGTCGTCTCACAAAACATAACAGTGTCAGGACAAGGCGAGGAATTACACATGAAAGAGAACACCATGGACAAAATTACTGAAAGGAGTTAGTTGTTTTTAAGAGTTTTAAAAACTTTATTGAATTTTTTTTTTTAAAGTTCCACTGGAGAAGTAGTATACAATATGCACAGAATATAAAATTCTATACAGGAGATACCCAGGTTATACCAGAATGCTTCATATCACTATATACAGGAGATCCCCAGGTTATACAAGCTGTATATATACAATTATATACAGGAGATCCCCAGGTTATACCAGCTGTATATATTCAATTATATACAGGAGATCCCCAGGCTATACCAGCTGTACATATATAATTATATACAGGAGATCCCCAGGTTATACCAGCTGTATACATATATAATTATATACAGGAGATCCCCAGGTTATACCAGCTGTACATATATTACTATATACAGGAGATCCCCAGGTTATATCAGCTGTACATATATAATTATATACAGGAGATCCCCAGGTTATACCAGCTGTACATATATAATTATATACAGGAGATCCCCAGGTTATACCAGCTGTACATATATTATTATATACAAAAGATCCCCAGGTTATATCAGCTGTACATATATAATTATATACAGGAGATCCCCAGGTTATACCAGCTGTACATATATAATTATATACAGGAGATCCCCAGGCTATACCAGCTGTACATATATAATTATATACAGGAGATCCCCAGATTATACCAGCTGTACATATATAATTATATACAGGAGATCCCCAGGTCATACCAGCTGTACATATATTATTATATACAGGAGATCCCCAGGTTATACCAGCTGTACATATATAATTATATACAGGAGATCCCCAGGTTATACCAGCTGTACATATATAATTATATACAGAAGATCCCCAGGTTATACCAGCTGTACATATATAATTATATACAGGAGATCCCCAGGTTATACAAGCTGTACATATATAATTATATACAGGAGATCCCCAGGTTATACCAGCTGTACATATATAATTATATACAGGGGATACCCAGGTTATACAAGCTGTACATATATAATTATATACAAGAGATCCCCAGGTTATTCCAGCTGTACATATATAATTATATACAGGGGATACCCAGGTTATAGCAGCTGTACATATATAATTATATACAGGGGATACCCAGGTTATACCAGCTGTACATATATAATTATATACAGGGGATACCCAGGTTATACCAGCTGTACATATATAATTATATACAGGGGTACCAGCTGTACATATATAATAATATACAGGAGATACCCAGGTTATACCAGCTGTACATATATAATAATATACAGGAGATACCCAGGTTATACCAGCTGTACATATATAATAATATACAGGAGATACCCAGGTTATACCAGCTGTTCATATATAATAATATACAGGAGATCCCCAGGTTATACCAGCTGTACATCAGCATGCTGCATATCACTGTATACAGGAGATATATTGTAGACCTATATATGTATTTGGCTCTATACTAGAATACTGAGTCATACACTGGACGTCTATAGATCTCGGGAGGCTTCCAGGCTGGATATACCTTGCATGAGTGAGTCAGTTCACTTTGGCATATTAAGCAGAACATTGTGAATTCAGGAGCCCTGTTCCCATTTACATGTAAATGTGATAAGACAGGGCCAGAGCTCCCAGGAATGGTGAGGGGGTGACGTCAGGCTTGGCGGTGGTGGTGGTGGAGCATACACTGGGCAGCTTACACTTCTATGGTAACCCACCAGAATATGAAGGAATGAGCCTGGGCCATAGAGAGGAGATGGGGGCTGAACGTCTCCCGGCACAACGCCTCCATCTCTCCCTCCATTGTCCGGGACTAATCAGCAGAGAAACAAATCTCATTTCCACTGAGAGGAGAAAGTGTAAAGTAGCAGGAAGACCACTCTGTGACGGAAAGCCATCAAAAAGGAGACAAAATATGGGGGGAAATTACAACCGAACAGAACGAGTGGTTAAAAGATAAAAGAAAGACACCAAAAACACTGATACAGGGCTCGTCCCATCATGTCTCACCTATATACTGTTGACAGCCTTAAAGGAGAAGTCCGGTGAAAATTTTTATTAAAGTATTGTATTTCCCCCCAAAAGTTATACAAATCACCAATATACACTTATTACAGGAAATGCTTATAAAGTGCTTTCTTCCCTGCACTTACTACTGCATCAAGGCTTCACTTCCTGGATAACATGGTGAAGTCACTTCCTGGATAACATGGTGATTTCACTTCCTGGATAACATGGTGATGTCACTTTCTGGATAACATGGTGATGTCACTTTCTGGATAACATGGTGATGCCACTTCCTGGATAACATGGTGATGTCACGTCTTGGATAACATGGTGATGCCACTTCCTGGATAACATGGTGATGTCACTTCCTAGATAGCATGGTGATGTCACTTCCTGGATAACATGGTGATGTCACTTCCTGGATAACATGGTGATGTCACTTCCTAGATAGCATGGTGATGTCACTTCCTGGATAACATGGTGATGTCACTTCCTGGATAACATGGTGATGTCACTTCCTGGATAACATGGTGATGTCACTTCCTGGATAACATGGTGATGTCATGACCCGACTCCCAGAGCTGTGTGGGCTGTGGCTGCTGGAGAGGATGATGGCAGGGGGACACTGAGGGACACAGGGCACTGGAGGGACACTGAGCATCCCTCTGCCATCATCCTCTCCAGCAGCCACAGCCATCACAAATTAAGCTCGTAATCCAAGGCACCACTATATATATATATATATATATATATATATATATATATATGCACAGACAGCCCTTGCTGCACAAGTATCAAGCCGTGTAATCGTGTAATAGGCCATGATCAGTCCATTAACCCCTCCAGCACTCTCTTACAAGGTTGGGCATCCGCCGCCATCAGCAGCTGTGCATTCCTCCGGCCATGTGTGCGCCAGCGTGGGAATGAGCGGCATCATTGAGTGATCAGATCACAGTGCAGCTGTACCGCACTATAGGCGTGGTGTCTGGGGGCTCCTGTGACTGCTAATAGTCTATTTTTACTTCATACTAGACACCTCAGCTGCTGCAGATCTTCTTTGTAGAGATAATCTGGGATCCTCATATTAATCACTGAATAAATAATGTGGATAATGCCTCCTCAATGTGTGAAGCAAATGGGAGGGTATCAGTGTGCCCCTTCCATATGAAACCAGCAAACAATACCAGAGATATTGACATCATACAATACCCCACAGAATGGGTATGTTCTATGCCAGTCACACTGCCCAAAACCCTACCAAACAATGGCAGCCACAATGCCTGAAAGCCTACCAAACAGTGGCAGCCACAATGCCTGAAAGCCTACCAAACAATGCCAGCCACAATGCCCAAAACTCTACTAAACTATTGCAGCCACAATGGTCAAAACCCTACCAAACAATGACAGCCCCAATGCCAAAAACCCAACCAAACAATGGCAGACACAGTGGCCAAAACCCTACCAAACAATGGCAGCCACAATGGCCAAAACCCTACCAAACAATGGCAACCACAATGGCCAAAACCCAACCAAACAATGGCAGCCACAATGGCCAAAACCCTACCGAACAATGGCAGTAACAATGCCCAAAACCCTACCAAACAATGGCAGCCACAATGCCCAAAACCCTACCAAACAATGGCAGCCCCAATGCCAAAAACCCAACCAAACAATGGCAGCCACAGTGGCCAAAACCCTACCAAACAATGGCAGTAACAATGCCCAAAACCCTACCAAACAATGGCAGCCACAATGCCCAAAACCCTACCAAACAATGGCAGCCCCAATGCCAAAAACCCAACCAAACAATGGCAGCCACAGTGGCCAAAACCCTACCAAACAATGGCAGTAACAATGCCCAAAACCCTACCAAACAATGGCAGCTACAGTGGCCAAAACCCTACCAAACAATGGCAGTAACAATCTCCAAAACCCTACCAAACAACGGCAGCCACAATGCCAAAAACCCTACCAAACAATAGCAGCCACAATGCCCAAAACCCTACCAAACAATGAAAGCCAAAATTACCCCATAACGTGCCAGCCACAATACCCTCTGCATTGGCACAGTGCCATGTCAAACAATGGCTGCCACACATCCGCCTTTCCAATCCAGAGCATGAGCTCCAGTCTGGTAATAGCTATAATACTTCTGTATAAGGTCCCCATAGCAATACCAACTGTGAATGTGCCGCCATACAGTACCAGCCCACTATCACCATAATAATGCCAACCGCAAGTATGCCTCAGTTTCACAATCCCTCAAACTGTTCTAGGTCTAGGTTGTCACCTTTTATCCTGCTATAGGAGCCAGAAGCCAGACTTCTACTATAGGTACCAGTTAGCCTGATGATATGATCGAACATCCGAAAATCGTAGGTTCGATCAAACTCGAAAATTCTCGAACCTGCCGCATTAGATTGCTGATGTCTTCCCGGTCCGCAGGGAAGGAGGAGACAGCGCGGGGACTGCCTGGAATTCTGGGATTCAGCCTAGATAAAAGAAACTCTGTAATAGGTTTTTATTAAGCATTATGCTCTATGGAGGGGGGGAGGGGTCGAGAGGGATAAGTGAATACAGAGAGGAGAAAAGGCAGCCCTGCACAGCACAACATCCTGCAATCTTCTCTCACCAAGTTCCCAGACAAGCAGTGACCATTCTGTCCTGTGAATCCAGCGTTATATGTGCCCAGACAGTCTCCAAACTGTACAGCTGCTTCTCTGCTCTCCCTGCTCACTCATCCCCCTCATCCCCTCCTCCCTTCATAGGTTATAATGGACTCAGCAGAACCAGTCTTCACTTTGCTTCTCTGTAATGTAGACGGCTTTGCCTGATAGTGCTCAAATAAGAAGTGAGGGGGGAAGGTGGGAAACAGCTTTTTGAGTACAGAAAAAGGCTTTTTTGCCTAATAAAACCTAATATAGAATTTCTTAAAATCGCTTGTACTATTGATTTCTGCTAAAATATTTTAAATGACAGCTACATATAAATCCATACGCTTCAAGGTTACTGGAGAGCGTGAATGGATCAGGGAATATGGAGTTGCCCTTTAATTACGTTTCTGTGTTTACAAACAAGTCATAACTAGGCAGGGAGTTAGAATAAGTTTCCCTGGAACGTGAAACGCGTCCGTTCACCTTTCTATCAGCGTCCATTCTGAGTCTTAAGTATCAGGGAGACACATGTAGCGCACGTCTGACACCAACACAAACAGGGCGGGTTTATTTATAGGATGAGGGACATGGAGGGCAGATCCATAGACAAATGGCTTCATCTGTTCCCTAATAGTTGGTGATCCCGAGGAATGGGCTACACCTCACCATTAGTCACAAGACACAGCTGGTACAGCTCCGATATTAGTGTGTAGAATCTTCTGATGCAAGAGCCATGCAACCAGATAGCGCTATTTCCAGGCCGAGCTGCCGCCACCCATAGGAATCCAGTCTATCTTTTCCATCACATGTCACCCCCTTCCTGTGTGTCCTATGACAAAGCAGATCTGCTTTATTTAAAGGCCATAGCATCTCATTTGCTATTTTGATATACAGTATGCAGGTTATTATAATGGCGGATAGAAAATGCAGACTATTCCGCCTCAGAATGATCCAGAACTTATCCCTTTAAGGATTCAGGACTGAACCCCATTGTGCAAATCTGACCTGTCTTCATTGGGAATAAGTGATCTTGTAGTGTGACACATTATATTTTATATTATTGGTAAAAGTGGGCGATAAATTCAGTGATTATTTATGGAAAATTAATTTTATTTTTTTTTTTTAAATGGTATTTTCGGAAATTTTTAATTCTGCAAGAAAGATAGTCATGTCAGTCAATAAATCCCATTTACTTTATGTTGGCATCATTTTCACATTTTCATTCAAATTACCGGCATTGATTTTTTAAGGGATCAATTCATTCAGATCTGAGAAGCCAGAAACCCCCACTAAATTACCCCATTATAAAAACTGCACCCCCTTAAAAGAATTCACAACAGAGATTAAGAACTTTATTAACCCGGTGGTCTACGGGAACGAAAAGAAAAGTAGAGGTGAAATTTAAACATTTCGGGGAAGATTTATCAGCATGGTGTAAAGTGAAACTGGCTCAGTTGCCCCTAGCAACCAATCAGATTCCTCCTTTCATTCCTAACAGACTCTTTGGAAAATCAAAGGTGGAATCTGATTGGTTGCTAGGGGCAACTGGGCCAGCTCCACTTTAAACCAGTTTGATAAATTACCCAATTCATTTATTTTTGCAAATTTTCAATAGTAGGCTATGTTCACACTATGTATGCTGACAGCTGAGCTGTGATTGGCTGCTGTGGGTAGTTAGCACCAGTCTAAATTTTACACCCTTTGATAAATCTCCCCCTATGTGTATCCACTCCGGCCGGGATTCCATAAACAGCAAGGTAGCGTATATTTTCGTAATAATCATGGCCGTTGTTGTAATGTGCAACAACGGCCGTAGTTTTACGAAAATATACGTAGTGTGAACATAGCCGTAATCTGTATTTTCCTGTTAATGCAGCCGGTATTAGCGGAAACTTTTAGCTCAATATATGTTGTTACCACAAATCTGCATTATTTATTTATTTATTTTAGAAATATCTCAGGGGTAGTTGTGGTAGTGCAGCTTCTGACCTCTCGCACACACCTCAGAAATAGAAGAAGACACAGCGGACTTTGGGATCTTCTTTTTATTGGTTTTTTTAGGTAACAATTTTTTTTTTTTAAAGAACCGGGCTGCCAAAATATTTGAAATGCCCCCAAAAGACCCCATATTGAAAACTACACTTCTTAAAGAATTGATCTAGGGGGGTAGTGAGCTTTTGACCCCTCATAACGCCGAGCTTGTCTCCTCCTTCTAATCATAATTAATGGAGCAGATGGGATAGGGCAGTGCTCCTAATGGTGCTCCGGGACGTGAATTCAACTACTATCTGCACGGGAACAGCGCTTAGGGTGAAGGTAAGAGACATAGCCCCTATTGCGCACAGGGCACCAAAAAAGAAGCTATCAGCAGGTTAGATTCATCTAACACATTTAGGCTGGGTTCACACTACGTATATTTCAGTCAGTATTGTGGTCCTCATATTGCAACCAAAACCAGGAGTGGATTAAAAACACAGAAAGGCTCTGTTCACACAATGGTGAAATTGAGTGGATGGCCGCCATATAACAGCAAATAACGGCCATTATTTCAATATAACAGCCGTTGTTTTAAAATAATAGCAAATATTTGCCATTATATGGCGGCCAGCCACTCAATTTCAACATTGTGTGAACAGATCCTTTCTGTGTTTTTAATCCACTCCTGGTTTTGGTTGCAATATGAGGACCACAATACTGACTGAAATATACATATACTGACTGGAATATACGTAGTGTGAACCTAGCCTTTAGACGTAAAAATCAAAAATGTATATTTGTCCAATAATATGTTGTTTCAGCTTCAATTTTGAGATCTTCGCAAGGAACCCAGGAGAATACATTGTTGCCCCATAAGCAGTCATTAGCTCAGATAAGCTCAGCAGGGCTCAGAGGCGCTGTGTCACATATGTCCCGCCCCTGAGGTACTAATACACGGAGAACCCCCTTCATAGTGGTCGGACCCCCACCAATCACTTATTATCTATCCCCCATGTTAGGAGGAATAGCCTCTTCCCGTTTTTTTTCTTTTTCTTTTTTATTACGTAGAACAATTCTTTATGAAACTATAATACAGTGGGAAAGTGTTCAGAATAAATATTTATCGCCTAGCAACCACTGATCTTTCCGTCTAGGTGACCACTATTTAGCACATGTACTGACGGGGTCACATGACATCCTATCTGCTGTATGACCGGGCCTCTGGATGATACACACCATTGTTGAGTAAAATAAGAAAGCAAGAAAAGGTTGTATGTCATGCGGTATCTGTGTAGTGACAGGGAGGCCTATATATAGATATCAGTGAGAGGGATGGAGTGTCTCTTGCTCTTTCACTGTACAAAAGCCTGGTGGTTACAGTCACAGTAGGTGGAGTATGACTTATGTATTAGGGAATACATTAAAGGGGTACTCTGGAGCCTTAAGAAATTTTTTTTTTTTTTTGGTAATACATTGCTTTAACTCCTTAAGGACCCATGATGCACTTGTACGTCATGAAGTCCCTAAGGGGTTACAGATCGCTGCAATACGATAGTTTGGGGGGATCCATGATACTTGCCGGGCTTCAGCGATACTATGGCGTGGATCCTGGCTCAGCAATTGTTAATTATAGGTTTCAAAAGCCCTTAGTAATCAAGTGCTAATTTCAATGCAGTACATATGTAATACATTGATTGCTATGAGCAATCAGTCCATTGCTCAGAGAAGTCCCCTAAGAAAGCTACAAATTACTGTTAAAAATATAAGTTTTTCTTTAATAAAAAATCTCATCCCATATTGAAAGTTTTTATCACCCCCTTTTCCCATTTTACAAATAAAACAAACATATTTGCTATCCCTGTGTGCAAATTTGCCCAAACTACACATTTCTGATCTCGTATGGTAAATGGTAAAAAAAAATACCAAAGTGCAAAAATTGCAGATTTCTGGTCACATCACATCCAGAAAAGGTTGAATAAAAAGCGATCAAAAAGTTGCCTATACGCAAGCGAGGTAGCGATAGAGAGTACAGATCATGGTGTAAAAAAAGACCTCACCTCACAGCCCCATAGACCAAAGGATAAAAGCGTTATAAGGCTAGGAATAGAGCAATTTTAAAAACATTTAATAAAAAAAAAAAGTTAACATTTTTTAAAAGCCGTCAAATAAAATAAGAATTATATCGTCGTGTCAGTACAATTACAACAATATGATATATATATATATATATATATATATATATATATATATATATCGTATTGTTGTAATTGTACTGACACGACGAACATAGATAACATGTCAGTTTTAGGCTATGTTCACACTACGTAAAAGTGATCTCTCCGGCCGCAGAGCTCTGATGCGGGCGCATCAACGCGCGCCCGCATCAGAGCTTTCCATAGCACACAATGAAGCAAGCGGCCGGAGCCGCTCGCTTCATTGTGTGAACTGACATGGTTTCCTATGGCCGCAATTGATTGAATTGAATTGTTTACTATGGGTTTCAACAGCCCTTAGTAATCAAGCGCTAATTTCAATGAAGTACATATGTAATGCATTGAGTCCTATGAGCAATCAGTTCATTGCTCAGAGAAGTCCCCTAAGGAGGCTACATCAGCAACAACGGGCGTACTTTTTGCAAGGTGGAACAATGCCTTATTTTCCATGGGATCCCGGCAGGAGCGTATACACATCGTATATCCTTCGGCCAGGATCCCGTACGGGGCTGCAAATAACTGACATGTCAGTTTTCTGCGGCCGCAATTCATTCAATAGGAAACCCTGTCAGTTCACACAATGAAGCGAGCGGCTCAGGCCGCTTGCTTCATTGTGTGCTATGGGAAGCTCTGATGCGGGCGCACGCTGATGCGCCCACATCAGAGCTCTGCGGCCGGAAGGATCACCTGGCCGGTACTTAGGTACCAGCTGGGTCACGGAACGGCCGGTCTCTGCAGATCTGCTGCGGATCCTGTGGGCGTGAACGCACCCTAAAGAAGCACAAATAATCGATAAAAGTTTATTTGAAAATCATAACTAATAAAATTAGTAAATCTGCGCCCACCCTGAGCCCCCACCCAGCCGCTGGTACCATTCCGCATCCTGACTCAATCCATGCCTGGTGCCGGCGTCCGTTTTTCTCTTGGTGCCGTTATTCCTGAAAAAAAACCACCTTTGATTCTGATAACATAGGGTCAAAGAGGCGGGGCTAAGAGGAACCATGCCCTAGGCCTGCAGCGGCTCTCTCTTCTGCTAGAAACCTCTGAGGCCTAGCTAAAAAAGAAGGAGGGCAGGTATACAAAAAATAATACAATAATAATAATAATATAATAGAAGAATGACCCTGAGTGGGTGATGGCGTGTGGTATAGGCTGTTTTTGCAGTTATATAGATGGAGGTAATGTAGACTTGTGCTTTTCCTTATGGCCGGTGCCAACATAAGCTGCAATGGTACTGGAATGTGGAGCTGTGGACGTGAATCCCTCCGCCTCTCCTACAAATAGTGAAATATTGCTTTGTGCTGGAGAATGCTGAGCTGTACGCCATAGTCCATCATCCTGCGGATAAATAGGCCTCATTGTCCTCCCCGGGGCAGCCGCTTCCAGCACACGCACAGCACGGCCATAAACACCACTTGGACAACACAGCTTCTCTTCTGTTTAATAGACCCAAAAGGGCAATGTGCGGCCCGCGTGCCCCATCTCCAGCAACACGACTGATGCCACTTGGATAAACATGTTTTTCCATCCCTTTCTGTCATATAATTGAGGTATAAACAGCAGGCATCACCCTGGCACAACACCAAGGGGGTGGCCGAGCTGTTCTCTGGGCCGAAGAACTGGCAACGTACGTGGTAAATTATGTTCCATGAATAATTCCACAAAATCTCTAAATGGACTGAAAATCATAACTTATTCCTGGTGCTTATATGTAAATATGTGCAAGAAGATCCCCAGGTTATACCAGCATACTCCATATCCACTATATACGGAAGATGTGTTATACCAGCTGTACATATATAATTATATACAGGAGATCCCCAGGTTATACCAGCTGTACATATATTATTATATACAGGAGATCCCCAGGTTATAGCAGCTGTACATATATATTTATATACAGAAGATCCCCAGGTTATATCAGTTGTACATATATAATTATATACAGGAGATCCCCAGGTTATACCAGCTGTACATATATTATTTTATACAGGAGAACCCCAGGTTATACCAGCTGTACATTTATTATATACAGGAGATCCCCAGGTTATCCCAGCTGTACATATATATTTATATACAGAAGATCCCCAGGTTATATCAGTTGTACATATATAATTATATACAGGAGATCCCCAGGTTATACCAGCTGCACATATATAATTATATACAAGAGATCCCCAGGTTATACCAGCTGTACATATATAATTATATACAGGAGATCCCCAGGTTATACCAGCTGTACATATATTATTATATACAGGAGATCCCCAGGTTATAGCAGCTGTACATATATATTTATATACAGAAGATCCCCAGGTTATATCAGTTGTACATATATAATTATATACAGGAGATCCCCAGGTTATACCAGCTGCACATATATAATTATATACAGGAGATCCCCAGGTTATACCAGCTGTACACAGGGCCGTATTTGCCACTAGGCACCCGTGGTCCGGTGCCTAGGGCGGCGCCCTGCGGGGGGCGGCACCCGCAGGAGACATTTCTTTTTTAATTTAAATTTTTTTTTTTTTACCCCCTCCGCCGCCCCGCCGCTGACGTCCGCGCCCGGGTGGTGCGCGGGGGGGGGGGGTCTTGTGATCGGTCGGCCGGGGGATCAGTCGGGCGGCAGGAACAGAGGCAGGCTGGGAAGGAAGGTCTCCCTATGCAGGGCCGGCGTGAGCTTCCGGCACAGACTGTCACACAGGCCGGAAGCTCACAGTGCAGCCCCGCGATGCCCGAACTTCCCTGCTCAGCAGCGGCGTGATGACGTCACACGCACGCTGCTGAGCAGGGAAGTTCGGGCATCGCGGGGCTGCACTGTGAGCTTCCGGCCTGTGTGACAGTCTGTGCCGGAAGCTCACGCCGGCCCTGCATAGGGGGACCTTCCTTCCCAGCCTGCCTCTGTCCCTGCCGGCCGGATAATCCCCCGCCCCCCCCCCCCGCTGGTCCCTCTGCCTCCCCCCCCTGCTGGTCCCTCTGCCTCCCCCCCCAGCTGGTCCCTCTGCCCCCCCCGCTGGTCCCTCTGCCCCCCCCAGCCGGTCCCTCTGCCCTCCCCCCCCGCTGGTCCCTCTGCATCCCCCCCCCCCCCCCCCGCTGATCCCTCTGCATCCCCCCAGCTGGTCCCTCTGCCTCCCCCCAGCTGGTCCCTCTGCCCTCCCCCCAGCCGGTCCCTCTGCCCTCCCCCCCCCCCCCCCCGCTGGTCCCTCTGCCTCCCCCCCAGCTGGTCCCTCTGCCCCCCCCCCCAGCCGGTCCCTCTGCCCTCCCCCCCCCCCCCCCCCCGCTGGTCCCTCTGCATCCCCCCCCCCCCCCCCGCTGATCCCTCTGCATCCCCCCAGCTGGTCCCTCTGCCTCCCCCCAGCTGGTCCCTCTGCCCTCCCCCCAGCCGGTCCCTCTGCCCCCCCCCCCCCCCCCCCGCTGGTCCCTCTGCCCCCCCCCCCCCCCCCCGCTGGTCCCTCTGCCTCCCCCCCAGCTGGTCCCTCTGCCCCCCCCACTGGTCCCTCTGCCCCCCCCCCCACTGGTCCCTCTGCATCCCCCCCAGCTAGTCCCTCTGTGCCCCCCCCCCCCGGCTGGTCCCTCTGCCCCCCCCACCCCCGCTTGGTCCCTCTGCCCTCCCGGCTGTTCCCTCTACCCCTCCCCCCGGCTGCTCCCCTGCCACCCCAGCTGCCCTCCCATCTCCTCCCCCTGCTCCCCCTGTTGTCCCAGCTGCTCCCCCTGTTACCCAGCTTCTCCGCCTTTCCCTGCCACCCCTAGCTGCTCCCCCTCCCCCTGTCGCCCCAGCTTCTCCCCCTGTTCCCCAGCTTCTCCCCTCCCTGTTTATCCGACTGCCCCCCTGTCGCCCCAGCTGCTCCCCCTGTTCCCCAGCTTCTCCCCCTGTCACCCCAGCTTCTCCCCCTGCCACCCCAGCTGCCCTCCCATCTTCTCCCCCTGCCACCCCTAGCTGCTCCCCCTCCCCCTGTCGCCCCAGCTGCTCCCCCTGTTCCCCAGCTTATCCCCCTCCCCCTGCCACCCCATCTTCTCCCCCTGTCGCCCCAGCTTCTCCCCATTGCCCCAGCTGCTCCCCCTGTTCCCCAGCTTCTCCTGCTCCCCCTGTCACTCCAGCTACTCCCCAGCTTCTCCCCCTCCCCCTATCACCCCAGCTGTTCCTCCTGCCACCCCCAGCTGCCTCCTTTCCCCAGTCACCCCCAGCTGCCTCCTTTCCCCAGTCACCCTGCTCTGCCCGCCTGCAGACGAGTTGTGGTCGGAGAAGTCATCATGATGCTGCACCAGATGGAGAAGAAAGAAAAAAGTGAGCAACGGCAATCGGAGAAGACGTCACCTGTGAGTCATTAGTAACTGCACTGTAATCACTTCTATAGTGTGCAGAGCCTGGGTACCATTGGGGTCTAAATGGGTCAGTGTATGGTTTGCGGTAGTGTACTGACACAGCCCCGCGGTCACTACAGTACACTAGCACAAACTTTTAAACTAAAATGCAACTACAACAGCTGCAGGTACTAAAACTCCCAGCATATCCTGAGGGCTGCAGACTTTCAGTACATGCTGGGAGTTGTAGTGCCTGCAGCTGTTGTAGTTGGGTCCTAGGTGCATCATACACTGGATGCTTTGTGGGAGATCAGAATACATAGATTTGTGGGGGCTCAGTGTAGGGAAGTGACCCCAGAACATCACTAATAGGGGATAGAACAACAACATCTCCCCCTACCCTATTAGTGATGTTCTGGGGTCACGTCCCTGCACTGAGCCCCCACAGATCTATGTATTCTGATCTCCCACAAAGCATCCAGTGTATGATGCACCTAGGACCCAACTACAACAGCTGCAGGCACTACAACTCCCAGCATGTACTGACAGTCTGCAGCCCTCAGAGTATGCTGGGAGTTGTAGTACAGTGTAGACAGATGTATTGCTGGACCCTCAGGGCTGATGGTAGTCACCCACAGATTGCAGCCACCAGGAGACTCTGCACACAGTGATTTATTAAAGGGTTGTCCTCTCAGAGACTACAACTCCCAGCATACCCTGAGAGCTGTATAAATGGAGGGTGTTCTGAGATTTGTCACAGATACAGATAAATCCAGGAAAGGAGCGGGTCAGCATGTCGTGTCTCACTGGTTGTATATTGGTGGCTCCAGGTGCCCCAGTCCGACACTGGACAGAAGCGGCCCCCAAACTAAGACGTCCCCGGCCTCCTTCCTTCCTCCATCACGTCTGATGATGAGAAGAGCGGGCATCAAGCAAAAGGGCACCCCAGTACTACTGACAGTCGGGGGGTGCCGCTCAGTAGTACTGGGTGCTGGAGTGCCGGCCTGCCAGCTGTGCCAGGGTATACACCATGCATGTAACCTGCCAGTGCCGAGGGGAAGGGGGCACTAGTTCGCCGGGGGGGGGGGGGCGCCTCGGCATGCAAAGTGCCTAGGGCAGCATGAACTCTAAATACAGGCCTGGCTGTACATATATCATTATATACAGGAGATACCCAGGTTATACCAGCTGTACATATATACTTATATACAGGAGATACCCAGGTTATACCAGCTGTACATATATATTATATACAGGAGATCCCCAGGTTATACCAGCTGTACATATATAATTATATACAGGAGATCCCCAGGTTATACCAGCTGTACATATATAATTATATACAGGAGATCCCCACGTTATACCAGCTGTACATATATAATTATATACAGGAGATCCCCAGGTTATACCAGCTGTACATATATAATTATATACAGGAGATCCCCAGGTTATACCAGCTGTACATATATAATTATATACAGGAGATCCCCACGTTATACCAGCTGTACATATATAATTATATACAGGAGATCCCCACGTTATACCAGCTGTACATATATAATTATATACAGGAGATCCCCAGGTTATACCAGCTGTACATATATAATTATATACAGGAGATCCCCACGTTATACCAGCTGTACATATATAATTATATACAGGAGATCCCCAGGTTATACCAGCTGTACATATATTATTATATACAGGAGAACCCCAGGTTATACCAGCTGTACATTTAATTATATACAGGAGATCCCCAGGTTATACCAGCTGTACATATATAATTATATACAGGAGGTCCCCAGGTTATACCAGCTGCACATATATAATTATATAGAGGAGATCCCCAGGTTATACCAGCTGTACATATATAATCATATACAGGGGATACCCAGGTTATACCAGCTGTACATATATCATTATATACAGGAGATCCCCAGGTTATACCAGCTGTACATATATACTTATATACAGGAGATCCCCAGGTTATACCAGCTGTACATATATATTATATACAGGAGATACACAGGTTATACCAGCTGTACATATATAATTATATACAGGAGATACCCAGGTTATACCAGCTGTACATATATAACTATATATAGGAGATCCCCAGGTTATACCAGCTGTACATATATGATTATATACAGCAGATACCCAGGTTATACCAGCTGTACATATATCATTATATACAGGAGATACCCAGGTTATACCAGCTGTACATATATCATTATATACAGGAGATACCCAGGTTATAGCAGCTGTACATATATAATTATATACAGGAGATCCCCAGGTTCTACCACCTGTACATATTTATTATATACATATATATATAATTATGTACAGGAGATGCCCAGGTTATACCAGCTGTACATATATAATTATATACAGGAGATACCCAGGTTATAGCAGCTGTACATATATAATTATATACAGGAGATACCCAGGTTATAGCAGCTGTACATATATAATTATATACAGGAGATACCCAGGTTATAGCAGCTGTACATATATAATTATATACAGGAGATACCCAGGTTATAGCAGCTGTACATATATCATTATATACAGGATATACCCAGGTTATAGCAGCTGTACATATATAATTATATACAGGATATACCCAGGTTATAGCAGCTGTACATATATAATTATATACAGGAGATCCCCAGGTTATAGCAGCTGTACATATCACCCACTGCTATAATCATATCCTGTATATTTCCCCCATACTGCAGTCACTATGGGACACACATACACTGTGTTGCTAGGAGCGGATAGGCACAGGAGGTGAGGCCGTCCTTGCTCCGTGTAACACTCCCACAGTACATGGATCCCCTTGTCACGGACACCATACATGTCTCCTGTACCTGAGTGACATGACACACAGTTTCCTTGAAGGCGTCTATAATAAGAAACATGGCATTATGTAGAGCGCTCGCCCCCCGCCCTGCACTGACAGCCTGGAATGGACCCCTGCCCGCCCCCTCACTCACCAACCTTTACATTTAATCTTCAAGGACACTTAGGGTGGTATTACATGGGCCGATGGGGGCCCGATAATACCTGTAAACAAGCGCCTATTACACGGCCCAATAATCATTTAACAAGGGCTGCATGGACATCGTTACCAATGTCCTTGCAGCCCTTGCTTAAACTATATACTTTACCTATCCACACTCCAGGGCTGCTCCTGCGGTCCTCTTCTCCCTGGGTCCCGCGCACTCTAGCTTCAGAGCGGCCTGTCAGCTGACAGTCCGCTCAGCCAATCACAGGCCGGGACGGCCGCGCACCACTATTGCACGTAGCGGTTGTCGCCCGACAAATATAGGTTCTAACCTATATCAACGATCAGCTGATGATCTTTCTCATCGGTTGATTGTTGTATTTATTACACGGAGCGATAATCGGCCGTATTCCTGATCAGTCGGATGGTGTCATACCCCCCCCCACCACCACCATGGACATATGGGGATCCCCTAACTGTGTAGAGCAAGTGATTACTCCAAATCTAAAGCCTAACATTTATTTTTTTTTGCCTTCTATACGATATAGAGTCACAACAGGCCTGATGGTTGCAGCTCTTATTAACTGAGGCTAATTTTATTATTAACCTTTACTAACTATATTATCAACTCTGCAGCTTACCAGGAGACAATGCTCTGTGTTATGTACCAGCTCAGTCAGTATAATGTCACTGTGGGGTTACAGAGGTTTAGTTGCTGTGTGACAGGAGAGCTGACCATACAATGCAAGCACCCCCATTACTCTCTGCTACTGAATGTAAGGGATTCTTTCTACTACATCTCAAGACTGAACCGGGCTTCATTACAGGTGTCTGGGCAGCCAGTCTAACCATAAGGTGGGGTGCTGATGCCTGGCTATAGCAGCAGGAACTGAACCATGCCCCCAGGATTGCCAGAAGCATCTGCCAGACACAAGAGTTTATGGGCCCTATTACACAGAGCGATAATCGTCTGATTTAGCCGATTATCACTCTGTGTAATAGAGACAGACACAGTTTGGACCTAAAATAGTCGGGCACTGACCGCGCATGTGTGTAATCAGTTGTGACGTTGCAGGAGGGAGAGTCGGAGGACGTTAGTCGGGGGCCAGGAGCGGTAATGCGGCACTGCGTGGGCGTGGGGATAGGTAAGTATACATTCTTTATTATGTTTCACCCACCCCCTGCCTTTACCAAACAAACAAAAAAGTTAAAGTTGTTTAACCCCTTAGGGTATGTTCACACTGAGTAAATCAGGTGGAATTCCCTGGCGGAGAGTTCGGTTGTGGAATTCCGCCTGATTTATTCCGTGTGATCCCACCTGCCTCAGAGTGCCATAGCCCGTCTATGGGAGAGCTTGCGTACCTGTGGTGTCCCACCACGGGTGTTTCTAGTCTTTACACCCTTCGCAAAAGTCTGTACTCTAAAGTAGAAGTGGTAATGAAGTAGTACCCAAGTTTTGCCACTAGATGTTGCTGTTACGTGTATTATGTACCTAGGTGTTGTACGGCTGGATGTAACTAAAGGGTTATTGTTTTAGGATCTGTGCACCAATAGGAGTTATCTCTATCATCCTTTTTCTCTTGCACTCTCTTCTCACCCACTCACAGCACCCCTTATAACTGCTGTAGAAGGAAGTCACATGGGGTGAGGAAGTGTAGCCACACCTTAGTGAGTCTTACTCTGATTTTTGTAGAGGAAGGACACAAGCCAGATCGGTCCCTGTAGTAGCCGAGAAGGACCCGCTGTGGACAGTCTTACCCTGGTCTCTGTAGTGAACGGATGCACATGAAACACCTTTTTCTTGAAAGCAGCGCTTCCACACACTATGCAGTGCTGAACGCACACCTAGAGAGGACAAGTGAGGGATCACCCCAACACACGCTGAGAACCAGTCTAAAAGAACAGGACCATGTCCAGCAGAAGAAAGAAACTGATCCAGATAGAGCAAAGTTGCTAGGAGCCTACGTACTCTCGCAGCGCAGTTGTAATCGGAAAATTCTGACCACTCTGCTCATCCCAGGTAACAAGGTCTGGGGCTTGTGTTACCCTCTAGAAGGGTTACCTGAGTCCTGACACTGGTGGGCAATAGGTGGTGCAAAGACCAAAGAGTCAAAACACGGGCACAAGTATTCTCTCAACTTCTTGCACTATATAATCTGCTGTTTTTTTTTTTTTACCATTTTTGTGTATATAGATGTATGTTTGCATGTATGAATGTGTATACAGTAGATTTACATGTCTATATGTATATTTATATGTGTATATAGATGTATGTGTGTGTATGTGTAGTATATAGATATACAGTATGAGTGTACGTATATATAGGTAGATGTAGATGTATATGTATGTAGATGTATATATGTATTATGTAGATGTATATATGTATGTCTGTAGATGTATAAGTGTATGTATGTAGATTTATATACATATGTATGTCTGTAGATGTATATGAGTGAATGTGTGTAGATGTGTGTGTGTATATATATATATATATATATATATATATATATAAACCTCTGTCTGTAGCTGTATGTATGTAGATGTATATACATATGTATGTATGTATATAGATGTATATATGTATGTTTGTAGCTGTATATGTGAATGTATGTCTGTAGATGTATATGTATATATATATATAGTCTCTACATGTATATATGCTGTGTATCGGACCATATCTGGCACTCGTCTGCGTCTTTGTTTGTAGTTTCCTTTCATGGAAATCCCGTGTTATTTACCGTCATCAGTCATTAGTGTAATTGACTCTGCAGATTTTCACACTCGGTTGTCACGTTTTACACAACCAGCAGAAGAGTTGGGACTCTGGAAATTCAATAAAAGAAGTGATGAATGTTTCCAATATTGGCGTCTTGTCTGCGGCACCTCATCTGTACGGGGCCGGTGAGAACGCAGTGTCCTGGCACCAGACACCTGGAGCGCTCCACACCTAGCCCAGCGAGAGCCTGGCACACAATGCCAGGAAGGGATCGCCAGCTCCTACAGCCGATAGAATGAGGACATTGTTCTCCATATACGCTACATGGTTTTCTAGCAAAACAAGCGGTAATGGAAGAGTCACAGGTTACGGCTGGAAAAAGTAACTCTACCTATGTTATGTAACGCAGGGTCCTCTGCCAAATACAACATCAAATCTGTTTTTCAATATTTTACTCCATTGCCGAGATCTGATCACCTAAAGGGTTAATGCCATATCAGCTAACATACTAATACTTGTAGGGTGTCAGCATAAAGGAGTACTCCGATCTCACCTATATAGTTATACTTGTAGGGTGTCAGCATAAAGGAGTACTCCGATCTCACCTAATATACTTATACTTGTAGGGAGTATTCCGATCTCACCTATATAGTTATACTTGTAGGGTGTCAGCATAAAGGAGTACTCCGATCTCACCTAATATTGTTATACTTATAGGGTGTCAGCATAAAGGAGTACTCCGATCTCACCTAATATAGTTGTACTTCTATGGTGTACTCCGATCTCACCTAATATAGGAGGAGGAAGGTAAGATACATACCTGATCCCCGTTCCTCTAACCTGCTGACCGTTCCCCTTTACCATGTTACTTGTGTACCATGCCGCTCCCGGCAGCGATCAGCAGGGTAATTGCGGCTACTAATCATGTCAGCTAATTAACCATTTAAATGCTGCTAAAAATTTATCAGTGGTGGTCCAGTGTGGGAACCCTCCACCAGCAATGCGATTGTGCGGGGGGTTGGTTAGTGGGATGATCCATCATACTTACCAGCCAGGGCCTCCGCTACGCTCCCACACTGTCCCCAGCTCTGCGATTGCTTTAGGCTTCAGTCGATCACAGAAAGCATTGATCAGTGCAGTACATATGTGTAGTACTGTACTGCATTGAATCCTATGAGCATTCATGGCATGGCCGTTGTTTTGAGGTTCCCTATTATGACTGCAATGCAATGTAACTTAAATTACCCCCCTTTTCCCATTTAAAAAAAAAAAAAAAAAAAAAAAAATTTGCAAAAACCCAGCACGGAGCAAAATTGAAGATTTTTTGATCAATATCAATAAAAAGTGATTAGAAAGTCGCATATATGCAAAGCCTGCTACCCATAAAAATGACAAAAAATGGCACCTCACACAGCCCCAAAGAAAATGGGGGAGATTTATCAGACATGGTGTAAAGTGAAACTGGCTCAGTTGCCCCTAGCAACCAATCAGATTCCACCTTTCATTCCTCACAGACTCTTTGGAAAATGTAAGGTGGAATCTGATTGGTTGCTAGGGGCAACTGGGCCAGTTTCACTTTACCCCATGTTTAATAAATCTCCCCCATAGTGTATATACCCTGTATAACATATCTCCATACAGCTGCCCCCCACAGACAGCGGCGGTCGCCAGCTCCTGCCGCTATAAGGAGACGTTTCCCTTATAAGGAGGATAAAGTCATAGGACACGATAAGGATTTCTTGTTTCCAGACACCTTACAGCGCTTATCATGTAGCCGCGGCACTGGCGGGGTTAACCCTTCCTGCTCCGAGTCCGCCGAGCTTCTCCACTATGTCTGATACCATCTTCATGCCAGAGGCTCTGGAGACTGTCATGTCTGGAGGGTAACCTAATAAAAGGAGAAATTCACATGAATCCACATTAGACGAGTATCTCTCCCCTCCCCCGTCATGGCTTATATCCATCCAGTACCTTAAGGTATAGCCATATGCAGCCGACCCCTAAAATCCCCTCGACTGCCGCAATCAGATTTGCCCCTCTTCTACTGTCATGCACAGCTATTTGACGTGTTCAATGTGTTGTCCATGGTGCTGAACACAGAGCTAAAGGCGCCTGAGAACCCTTCCATGTTGAGGTATTATACATCTGATTGAAACTTTATAAGAACAGCGCCCCCTGATGGCGACCAGTATCCATGTATCCCCCATTTTGAACAGTTTTAGTTTAGTAGTTACAAAGTGAGTGATGGAGAAAGTGATCAGCTGCTCTCTGCTCCATTGAACAGGGACACAGGACCTCCATTCTAGAGATAAAAGGGGGTCCCCGCAGTCAGGCCGCCATTGTTGTAAGACTTCATCACCTATTGAGGGAAAATGTCATTATTTTATATCGAATATTCATGAACTCTGGTAAAATGAAAGCTGACCAGGGATTGGTTGCTATAGAAGCTGTGATTGGTTGCTATAGTAACTGAATAGTTGTTATAGGAGCTGTGATTGGTTGTTATAAGACCTGTAAATGGTAGCTATTGGAGCTGTGATTGGTTGCTATAGTAACTGAATGGTTGTTATAGAAGCTGTGATTGGTTGCTATAGGAGCTGTGACTGGTAGCTATACGAGCTGTGATTGGTTGCTATGGGAACTGTGACTGGTTGCTATAGGAACTGTGATTGGTTGTTATAGGAGCTTGACTGGTTGCCATAGGAACTGTGATTGATAGCTATAGTAACTATGCCTGGTTACTATAGGAGCTGTGACTTGTTGCTATAGGAGTTGTGACTGGTTGCTATAGGAACTGTTATTGGTTGCTATAGGAGCTTGACTGGTTGCCATAGGAACTGTGATTGATAGCTACAGTAACTATGCCTGGTTACTATAGGAATTGTTATTGGTTGCTATAGGAATTGTGACTGGTTGCTATGGCCAACAAAGAGAATCTACCTACAATAAATCTCCCCCATTGCGCTCAATATGGCTCCAGTGACTGTATGAGTGGTGTAAGCAAAGAATCACCCCCCCCCCAGTACCCCCTGACATGATAGGCTTAGATACATTGTAACAATACACAGTATGTTAGATACTGTACACCAGCTCATTAGCAGAGTGACACATGGCAAGGATTAGATACACAATCTCAGCAGACTGTATCACACTGTATTATGCGTTAGTTTAGCCACTCCAGCTCAGACGCACAGAATTACACATGGTGCGAGGCTGAGCGGACAGAAGCACATGGTACGGATTAGATACATCAGGTCAGCAGACAGTATCACACTAGTTTAGCCACATCAGCTTAGATGCACAGATTTACACATGGTGCGAGGCTGAGCGGACAGAAGCACACATGGCGGGCTTAGATACAGCCAGCTGCGAAGCCTAGTATCACACACACGGTATCACATATCATAGGTCATAGGGTTATATACATAGGCTCAACAGGCTAGATCAAACATGACTGGCTTAGATACAGTGAGCTCAGCAAACTAGAAAGACTTAGATACTACCAGTTCAGCAGAAAGTATCACACACGATACTTTATATACGTCCGCTTAGCAGACTGTATCACAGATGATAGGCTTAGATACAGCCAGCATCACACATTATAAAGTTAGATACTCCTGCTCAGCAGACAGTATTACACATGATAGACTGATATGCTGGCTCTGCAGAGAGTATCCTACATGACAGGCTTAGATACATAGGCTAGGCAGAGAGTATCACACACAAAACTCTCAGTGAGGGTGGGTTCATACTGAGGAATTCTCGCGGATAATGTCCGCTGAATTCCGCTGTCTGTCCGCACGCACGGCCGCGCCTTTCCGCGGGCTCCATAGACACCATTCTATGGGTCGGCGTATTCCGCTATACGCAGTCATGTCACTTCTTTCGGTGGATAGCGGAATACGCCGGCCCATAGAATGGTGTCTATGAAGCCGGCGGAAAGGTGCGCGGCCGTGCGCACGGACATACTGCGGAATTCCGGGGACAATATCCGCAAGAATTCCTCACTATGAACCCGCCCTTACATTGACAATAACACACACAATATGTATAGATACACCAGCTCAGCAAAGAGTATCACACATGAAAGGCTTAGATACACCAGCTCAGCAAACAGTATCACTCACAGTAGACATAGTACACAAGCTCAGCAGAAAGTATCACACATGGCTTAGATACACAAGTTTAGTAGACAGTATCACACATGGTAATCTTAGCTACATCAGCGCTGTTGACAGTATTACAAATGATTGGCTTAGATTTACCAGCATAGTTGACAGTATCACACATGCAAGGCTTAGATACATCAGCTAGGTAGACAGTATAACACACAGTTGGCTTATATACATCAGATAGGTAGACAGTATAACACACAGTAGGCTCAGATACACCAGCTAGGTAGACAGTATATCACACAGTAGGCTTAGATACACCAGCTCAGCAGACAGTATCACATATAATAGGCTTAGATACACCAGCTCAGCAGACAGTATCACATATAATAGGCTTAGATACACCAGCTCAGTAGACAGTATCACACATAATAGGCTTAGATACACCAGCTCAGTAGACAGTATCACACACGGTAGGCTTAGATACACCAGCTCCTTAGCTGGAGGTTATACTATGTTCAGTACCATAGTACAGTGTGTGCTATGCAGATGATTGCGGCTGGGCTGCAGAGCATCGCTCCCAGTCCTGGTATCAGCAGGAATTTGGAGGCCGTCCAGACAATTAAGAGCTTTGTTTCCTTTGGGCAGCAGCAGCAGCAGTGGTGGCGGTGCAAGCAGGGAGCAGATACTGGGACCCCCCCCCCCCCCCTGCGGCTGAGGAGATGACTTCAGTGCAATGACCTCACTCCAAACTGCAAATCCTTGTAAGGAAACAATAGAAAACACCCAAAGAACTAAAAATACCGGAGACGCCAAATGTATTGTGCGCTGGATCCCGCAGGACGCCGGGAAGCGGTTCATATTAATGGATCAGAAAGCGCTGAGTAATATATCAGGACGATACGGCGGTCAGACGGGACGGACGCCAACCAGAAAATCGTCCAACGCCTTAAGGGGACAATCACACAGAAACCCATTCACACTGATGAGTAATGATGGATTATACTCCAATCACCGCCAAAGCAGCTCCCACAATGCAGCACACTTAAAGGGGTTGTCCAGAAACAGCGCCACTCTTGTCCTCAGTTTGGGTGTGGTATTGCAGCTGAGCGCCACTGAAATGATTGAAGCTGAATTGTAATACCGCACACAAGCTGGGGATAGGGGTGGCACTGTTTTCTGAAGAAAGCAGCCATGTTTTTCTAATCCTGGATAACCCCGTCTGGTGACAGGCGGCCACGGCGTAACTGTATGTCCAGGGTCATCTAGGGGTTTAAGGGGTAGTTCAGCAAAAAAAAAAAAAATTAATAATAATAATTCTTTAAAATCAACCAGTGCCAGAAAGTGCCAGAGATTTTTATTTACTTCTATTAAAAATCGGATTGTTTCCAGTACTTATCAGCTGATGTATGTCCTGCAGGAAGTGGTGTAATATTTCCAGTCTGACACAGTGCTCTCTGCTGCCACCTCTGTCCATGTCAGGAACTGTCCAGAGCAGGAGAGGTTTTCTATGGGGATTTGCTGCTGCTCTGGACAGTTCCTGACATGGACAGAGGTGGCAGCAGAGAGCGCTGTGTCAGACTGGAGAAAATACACCACTTCCTGCAGGACATACAGCAGCTGATACGTACTGTAAGACTTTTTAATATAAGTAAATTACAAATTTCTGGCACCAGTTAATTTGAAAGATTTTTTTTCTGAACTATCCCTTTAAATGCAGCTTTGGATGGGACTGGAGCAGAAGACAAGCAGAGTATAAGAACCCCGACCCCCCCGGACAGAACAGCTGTGCAGACGTCAGGCCCGGATGATATTGATCTGTGCACAGAAAATCAATAGTCTGTATAGTGCAGTGACGGCGCCCTGCCGCCATATGTCATGTCACGGGGGGCTGCACGATATATGAGCCGCCTTAAAGTGCCCCCTTATTAACATTCCCTCCAAGCCTTTGTCTAATATTGACTGAATCTCGGGGAGGGGGAAAGAATCAGGGACCCCCCCATACAGAGGAATGATCAGGGTGAGGGTCCGCAGCTGTTACCAGGATCAGCTGCTGTCAGTACAAGGAGCCGGCCACATCAGACAGGGGGCTACACTGGGGGGGTCAGAGGTCTGCAATGTATCACACTGTACTACTCCACCCATCATCTCATGGGGCCCAATAAACAAGGGAAATAATCTGCGGGAATGGTGTATCTAAGTCTTATCGTGTGCGATACTTTCTGCTGGGCTTCTGTATCTAATCCAATCGTGTATCACACTGTACTACTCCACCCATCATCTCATGGGGCCCAATAAACAAGGGAAATAATCTGTGGGAATGGTGTATCTAAGTCTTATCATGTGCGATACCCTCTGCTGGGCTTCTGTATCTAATCCACTCATGTGTATCACTATGCACTACTCCACTCATCATCTCATGGGGCCCAATAAACAAGGGAAATAATCTGCGGGAATGGTGTATCTAAGTCTTATCGTGTGCGATACTTTCTGCTGGGCTTCTGTATCTAATCCAATCGTGTATCACACTGTACTACTCCACCCATCATCTCATGGGGCCCAATAAACAAGGGAAATAAACTATGGGAATGGTGTATCTAAGTCTTATTGTGTGCGATACTTTCTGCTGGGCTTCTGTATCTAATCCAATCGTGTATCACACTGTACTACTCCACCCATCATCTCATGTGGCCCAATAAACAAGGAAAATAAACTGCGGGAATAGTGTATCTAAGCCTTATCATGTGCGATACTCTCTGCTGATACTCTGTGTATCTAAGCCTACTATGTGTGATATTGTCTACTGACCTGGTGAGGCTGTCTACTAAACTGGTGTATCTAAACCTATCAGGTGTGATACTGTCTGCTGATTCAGTGTATCTAAGCCTATTATGTGTGATACTGTCTGCTGAGCCATGTATCTACTTCTTGAGCAATACTGTCTGCTAAGCTTGTGTATCTCAGCCTATCCTGTGTGATACTCTCCCCTGAGCTGGTTACACATCCCATGTAGTGGAGTTGTGTTTGTGATCAGATAAAGAAGAGCTTGTTCTATTTATAGGCGGGCACTGATGATGTCATTGCTGATCGTTATCTATGAAGATGTCGTTGCTGTTTATTATCTATGATGTCATCGCTGTTTGGTATCTATGATGATGTCATCGCTGTCGGCTATCTATGATGTCATTGCTGTCCGCTATCTATAATGATGTCATCGCAGTCCTCTGTCAATAATGATGTCATTGCTGTCCGCTATCTATGAAGATGTCATCGCTGTCCGCTATCTATGATGATGTAATCGCTGTCTGCTGTCTATGATGATGTCATTGCTGCCTGCTATTATGTTATCACTGTCCGCTATCTATTATGTCATCGATGTCTGCTATCAATGATGTTAGCGCTGTCTGTTATCTATGATGATGTCATCACTGTCCCCTATCTATGATGATGTCATCGCTGTCTGCTATCTATGATGATGCGCTGTCCGCTGTCTATGATGATGTCATTGC